>NC_072787.1:19646113-19971767 GCF_022539595.1 Amphiprion ocellaris | reverse complement strand
TGATCAAGAGGAAACAAATTAATGATCTTGATATTACAAGTAATGAGTTGGTTATCACAACTGGATGACTGAATAATTTAGCATTTATGCATTAAAGTTTAATATGTGTCATGAATATTGCACTATAACAGGTTAATTATTGTAAATTTTCTCCTTTTTATCAGTTCTTAGTCTTAAGATGTTGCCTCGCGTGTCATTTCTTTTAGCCTTGTTCAATTACATGTTTTGTGTTCGAATGTTGTCAGATGAAAGTTTAAGTTAAAGGGAAATAAAGAGGCAAAATAGCGCAAATTAAAGGTGGAGTATGTGATTCTAATCCAATGCATTATTCAAAATCTAATTCTGTGAAAAAAAAAATCCAGTGTTCGTACACAACTCTGGCTTTGCAAACTGATCGGACCAATCAACAAATGCTATTCCAGTGAGTCCTGTGCATGTTCGTCATTGTGCACACAGTCTGTCTGCACATCTTTCATGGATCACCACTTAAATGTCATGGATCCACTTACGTCTCCTAAATACTTTGCATTCTGGGCCCTAACTGGTTGGATTCGATTTCAAACGGCACTTCAGTTGTTTATGTCTGGCGAGGAACCCCCCCATCCCTCTGGATTTCGTACAGGTAGACGCAGCGGTTGTCGGCGTGCTCACACTGTTGTGCAACATTTGAGAGGAAGCAGCTGACAGAATGCTGACAAAAATGCAAAGCTAAGGGAAAGCAGGCACTTCCTAGATTGTTGCTGCGGTGAAAAGAACATAACAGTTCTGGAGTGGATAAATAAACACCACGAGGTTTTCTAAGGAAATGTTTGAAAGAGAATACCTACACTCTAAAAGGAACACTTCATCAGAAATTAGTCAGCAGTGACCTCTGACTTTTTAGCAAGTGGAAAATATCTTCTTATTTGTTCCTGTTGTGCTAAACATCACTAGTTCCACTCACCTACACATACAACTAACGGCACTACGAACTATCACACATATGGGTTGCCATTCCAAGAAACATGGGAAATCTTTAAGTTAAGTAAAAGATCACATGAGCTGTTGAGAACGGTGGAATCGGCAAATAAAGATACAACCCCAGTAATTCCTGGAAGGCAAAACAATTCTGCAAACTGATAAAACCTACCAATATGAGCTAATTCATTGTGGATTTTCCCTTTAGGTTTGTGATATTCTCTGCTGCACCGTCCTAATCATAAGATGAGCCCGTTGAAAACCTCTTGAGTTGAAGAATGCTGCTTTTTTTGGCTGCTCCGAGCCGCCTGCCCTCTGGGCTTCGCCAGTCATGTTTATCACATCAATCCCACCAGCAGCCTGTGCAATCAGTGGTTTCATCATGTGGGTTTTCATTACTTTACCGTTTACGACAATGGCGACAGTTTGATTTAAAGAAAAAGAGGAAGGAAACTGTTTTTTAGTTGTGGAACTGCTGACATTCTCCAGTACTGTAATAAGACGGGGATTTCAACCGTTCTCTGTGCTGAGTGACATCTGAAGTGTTGGGAACTATTTTTGCCCTCAGAGCTGCTGCACATTGCCAGGGAGTTGGATGCGACTTGGTTTGTACACATATTTGTAGCGCTGGAGCAAACTACACTGTCCAAAATACACACTGCAATGCCAAAGAGGACAGAGGAAGCTGATGCAGCATAAATTCAGCACAGGGAGAGCATGAACTGAAACCGAGGTGAGCTCTGAGCTGCAGCCTTATGCATGAAAACATCGTAAAACTTCTAAGTGCGAGTGTCATCACCTGAGCAGCGTTTAATCAGGTTTGCTACCAACTCTGCCTCACGTGTTTCATCATGTGGCCTGTGATGCTGTGACCTGACCTGATGGTGTTTGACCTGACTGAGGCTTTTCTATGTGTGGCTGTGTGGACTTACTCCGTGAATAACCGATGCCACGGCGTCAGTGATCTGGCTGGGAGCGCTGGGGTTGCTCATGGCTCTGCAGTGGAGTCGCTGCTGGAGAGGCGCTGGGAAGCTGGTTTGGACTGGTGCGGCTTTAGCCCTTCTCTTTCTCACTGGGACTCAGACAGCTTTTGGGCAGCATAACCTGGAGAAAGGTAGAGATCAAGGACTTAGATCAAGCACAGGAACTCGAGGTGAACAAGAGTGAAACAGATGTGGCTGAGTAATATCAACATATGAGGATGTTCCAGCACATGGGGTAAGAAGTGAGTTTTAAGTGCAGATTTTCAGCTTCAAATTATAGCACTTGAAGCCACTGACTTCCAATTTCATATATTGCAGCAGGTTTTATGAGCAATGAAGATGTTTTTTCTAGTCAGTCACATGACCACAGTTTAGCCGATCATGTGATTTACTTTCTGGAGAGGAGTCAAAAGGCAAAAAGTTCCTTAGACAAGCAGGAATTGAATACTCCTCCAGCACATTCCTGGCAGGCCATCACCAAGTGCAGGCTGACATTTATGGGTCATATATGTCAAACAATCATTACTTGCAAAACATATTAATCCAAATATTAAACTTTAAGACTGAGTTTATGTTAACTTGACTGTTCTAATACGGTCTGCACTTGGAGGAGTAATTGACCATTCAAGTACTTTTAAGTACCCAGACCTCACTTCAAACACAGCTGTCTAAACTGAACATCATTTTTCTGATGAACAGCAGGCTTTAATAAACTGTCTTTTTTCATTTCTATGATTTCTGATTTCAAGCCCTGTGGCACAAATGCACCTGCCACTCAAGGTCATTAATCATTTGAGTCAGATAAGAGGCAGATAACAACGCTACCGTGCACCAGGACCCTATGATAAGCGGCGGCACGCGCCTCAGCTAACCTCCACCTCCTCCGTCACCCCAGAGTCACCGTTAAGTGGCACATAACCACAGGGATTTAAAGGTACAATAATTCAGGAGCCCAGAGGGGATCACAAAACCAGCAGAGCTTTGCAGAGACGGTACAAAATGTTAATGAAGGTGCACCACAGAGACACTGAAGCAAAACTGAACACCTGACCATCAACTGATTACTCAGCAGAAAGAAAATTAATCTGCACCTATTTTTGTCATCTGTTAATTGTTTGACTGATTTTTTCCACCAATCAAAAGTGACAAAGTGGTTGTGACTTCTTCCTTTTGGTTTCTGTGATTGAAAATAAAATCTTTGAGTTTTGAACTGTTAGTCAGCAAAAATAAGACGTATAAAGGTGTTATCTTTGGCTTTCAGAAAGGAGACAGGCATTTTGTTGTTATTTTCCCCACCAGAAAAAAAAAAAGTGATCAGCCAAAAATACTTACTTTACCACCGTTTATCTATTTGGATCTGTAGATTGCAATCAAAATCAATATATTTAAAGGGTGTTTTTTTTTTCTCAAAATTTGTTTTTTCCCCACTTCAGTACCACTTGTATACACCAAACTTTCCAGATTTATTCCTACCTACATTCTGAAGGCTGTTATTGAGGGGTTTATTCTTATAGAATTCACAGCCTGCTTTAGAGAACATTTATTCCAAAAAACATGGCCAAAATGGATGCTTTTTCAGGCTGTTCGCAGCATTTTTTGATTTATCTACACGAGCAATATATATCCAGATATCCAAAAATCCCCTCTGTGAAAACTTTATCCAACGTTCTAATGATTTCCTTTCTTGAAATTAAAGCAAATGGTGGATTTTTATTAAACATAATGCCTCACTTGCATATTTAAACTCATCATTTTATTGTAAATGGTCAACTGGGGAAGCTTCATGATGATGTCTATTAGTTAAGGATTTTTGCCTCTTCACTTTCACTGTCCCCCCTTTAAGTTGTTTCAGTTTACCCACATAGTCCAGAAAACTGGGCTGTAATTTAAGACTTAGTGTCTCACTGGCAACAAAACAACTGTTTTCTTTTAGTCCACAATCAGAGGCGGGACCTCTTTGGGATCACTTTTCAGAGTCACACTTTGAAGTCACTTTCTGCTAATGCCAGCCTTGCTTTCTGACATGAGCTATCAAAGAAATGATAAGCTTCCCTCATGCCTGAACACAATCATATCAGTGACCTTGTTGACAGCAAGGAGATTTTGTAGAGGTACGTTTTATTCAAGTACAATCAGTGACATGAGATTAAACATTTGTAAGAGCTGAACAGCCTGAACTTGTGCCAAACAGAGACATTACCTGGCAAAATGACTAGAAACTGAGACACAGAGCAGACAAATAATCACTGCACCAAATGTAGTTTGAGATGCTCCAATCTGTGCACTAATGGTGATAGAGGAACCTATCTGAGTTAGCTTGCGTGTACTCCAAGATTACTTTCTCAGTAAATCTAGACCCCACCAGAGTGGAAGAGGCAGGGCTGGCTACACAGGGATAAAGTTACAGAACCCTGGGATCCTGGGTGAAAACTATGGGAACCAGCTTATCTACCTCAGGGCATGTCTGTAATAATACCGCTAGGATAACAATAATGATCAGAAAAGGAAAACAATAACTTGCACCCATCTTTTTAGCAAGTAGAATAAAAAAAAAAAAAAAAACATGGTCCTCAATGATTTCAATGCTTTCTGTCTGCCAGCCATCAGATACAATTAGAGTACCAGGGGACTGAATAAAAAGGAACTGATTGTCCCTTGTGTAAGAACTGAAATGACCAAAAGGGCCAAATGAGTGCTGACAGTGCAGGAGGAAGCGAGGACAAGATGCTCTGTGTTTCTCCTGGAAGATATTCATCATATCTTACCAGAGTCATCCAGAGTCCCGGTAACTTCCAGAATGTTCCTTAAAAAAAAGACTGAAGTTGTTTTTTTTTTCTAAACTTTAAAACTTTTCCATGCTTGACTTGAGTCACTGCCTCAAATGTTGGCTTTGGGGAAAACTATCCTTCTAGAAGGAAGCGAGCATGAAAACAGGAAGAAGGCAGCTGCTGCAGACTGAGGGCTGTCTGGAGGAGCTGCAAAATAAAAAGAAAAAAGAAAAACTAGAAGCAGTGGAATCAATTCGAGCATCTGTAATGTTCGACCTTGAGAGAGGTGAGGGAGAGAAGCTGCATTGACTGGGCCCATGTTCCATAGCTAATCTGGGTTAATGTCAAATGTCTGAACATCTGCGTCGAGACATTATAGGTTAACTGAGCTTGTCGCGACATAATGAGCTGTCGCCGTCATCTTCGTCTGTTCCTCCTGCAGAGCGTGAAGGGCAAACTATACAATGAGGTCACCCGTCTGAAGACACTACTTTTCAGGAGGAAAATGTCTGCAGATAACTAGATACTACACCATTTCTGCTTAAATTACAAACACACTACTGTAACTACTGTGCCACTTCTTATATTAGGACTCATCAAATCATGCAAAACTATCTGATCGACCCTAAATTCATCCTGCAGCCTGACATTAACCCCAAACATACAGCCAGAGTGCTGACGAAGATTCTTTAGCAGCAAGAAGCATCAAGAGACCTGCAAGTAGAACTATATTAACCTAAGAACTGTGGCAAGTTCACCTAGATGTGCCAACTACCTTCCTGACAATACTTTTGTCCTCAAGAAACTGAATTGTATTTAAAGGGCAATGTGTTGTGTAACGTGCTACTAACCCTCTGAGGTGAGTAAGTGATTCTCAGGAACTGCAACTTCCTTTGCTCTTATCAACTGCACAGTCATACTAGGGCGAGGTAAATTGATCATGTCTTACATTTATCTGAATTAAACCAAAATTCTGACATTTATGTCATACCACCAGAGGAAACTATGGTGGCAGTTTACCATTTTTTCCATCTGTAAGATCTGTGAGCTGCACTTAACGGTGACTCATCTCTTCCAAGAGAGTGTAAATGTACCTGACAAAGTTTGTCTGGTGTGTTGTAGATTTCCACTGTTGATGAAAAAGCGCTGCTCTCTTCTGAGATGTTTTCTGAAAGGAGTTTTAAGAACTTCAATGAAAAGCAAGTGGACTTCTCTTTCGGGTTCTTGAAGATGCTCTTTCTTCCGTAGAAGCCTCTTGGATGAAGTGAAACATCCTCAAGAACCTAAAGGAGAAGTCAAGTTGCTTTTTACTGAACTGCCTAGGATTACAATGACCTGCGTGACTAAGAATCTACACAGACTTTCAGAGAGGAGCATTTCTCTCCTGCTGCACAGCTTACAGGCAGTCAATGAAGTGCTTCAGATTAGCTACCTGGAAGTGATGACTCAGCAGAAAAATATCACCAAAATTGGAAAAAAAAAAAAAAAAAAGGAAGGTCAACTGTCAAAAAACAAACTTTCCCTCAAAGACAAGATGTGCACCTGAAAGATGCCTACTCTGCACTTCAACATCTTTCATCTCATGTGACCTTTTGTGTTAAAGTTTAACAAAAGGTTAAAAATTCTTTGCTCTGCCTGCTCGTAATGACATTAAGGGAAAGAGGCCAGACAGTCAGACGACGGGACCGAGGATATGAGGCAGATTTGAACTCACGACACAAGGCCACGTGTGTCTTAAAGCGGCGTTTTGTCAAAACGCCGTGGTCGGGCCCGACATCAGTCTGCGTCTTGGCGCGTGACTGTCAACCGCCGACTGCACGCTCATCCGCAAATTCTATCAGAAAGGCATAATTAAAGAACAGCTCAATAAAATGCATAAACTGCCAATA
The DNA here is from genome assembly GCF_022539595.1 of Amphiprion ocellaris. Taxonomy (NCBI): domain Eukaryota; kingdom Metazoa; phylum Chordata; class Actinopteri; family Pomacentridae; genus Amphiprion; species Amphiprion ocellaris. The sequence continues at coordinate 19,965,170 of NC_072787.1, read as the reverse complement.
AAGATGCCTGAGACCCAAAATAGAAGCTTGATCACAATGTCCAAACCTCAACAGGCCTGTACTTATAACAGCAGGACAATGACAGGGAAGAAAGGAGAAGTTTAAAGTTTCATTAAAGAACAGAGTTTATAAAAATAAGAACAGCAAGTGATTCATGGAATGTTTGAACAGACGATAACGCGTTTTTTTTTCCCATGGAACACTCACTGTGTTGCTGTGATGGCTCCAAGTGGCACAGAGATAATTTGTGGCCTTAATGTTTTATCTGACACAATGTCATGCTGTAACATATAATCAACGCTCTTATCTCCTATTTAAGACCCAAAGAAAACGCAAATGATGGGAGCAGACGTTTGAAAAAAAAAAAAAACTGGGTTGAACAGTGTGTGGTTAAAGAAAAATACTTGAGAGAATGAGATCTGTTTTTTAATGTAACCATAAAAAGGTCAATTCTGAATCAACCACAGCATTTTGAGAGCCATCCCTTCCAAAAAACATGCTCTTAAAACACTCTAATTTGGGATTTATAAGACTGGAAGAGCATGTTTGTGCCGCGAGAACAAAAGTGGGCAGAAAGTAGCTTGTTTAAGGCATTTTTTTTCTGCTGTGTAACCTGTGGAGCAGATCAGGCTGTGTTTACAGTTGGCTACAAATCACTATGGTTCAAGGCTGAGTCAGCTCTAATTCACCTCAAATCAACTGGATATTAAAGAAAGCAGGACTTTTCCTGGCACTGAATTACAGTTTGAGGGGGCAACCATGAATGATACTCGGCATGATTGGTTTGCAGATAGAACAGGAAATGAGTCTTTGCTATCTTATTTGACAGAAATGTATGCAGTTTGCTGGAATTTATGATCAATCCATTAACAAAAATGTCTGATATGCTTGAGAAAACTGGTTAAAGAAACTGAATTGCTATTTTTATTCCCAATTGTTATGATTTTGGCATTTGTGGTTTTCCTTAAAGCCTCCTTGGGGGGCATTTAAATTCCTCTATACATGAAAAAGTGCACAGAATGTGATACCAACAGGAAAAATCAAGTTCAGTTCGATTAGTTTTCACCTGACAAACAACCCAAATTAAGAACTAATTTATACAAACAATGAATTAAATAGACAATAAAATAGATAGAAAAATGACAAGCTGTATATATTTGACAAATCAGACAAGTTGAAATCATGGCAACAGGTCGAGAAACACAAAAAGAGATTGTGGTCATACTTTACCTTTGTGTGCTTACTGCAGAGAAGCCACCGTAGACATTGTAGTGCAATTCTGAACTCTGCCGTGAAGAGAGACCCGGTGCTGGTCAGAGTGCAGGGCGAAAGCAAAGAGAGAGAGAAACAAAGCAAACGGGGGTTAGAGATGTGGAGCGTCTCGTCCGATCATGCGTCGTCGAGCCTCTCCTCGAGCAGAGTGACTCTCTCAGAGCTGCATGCACCGACTGATAACAGCAGTCTTCCTCCTCGGGATTATGTTTCCTCCTCCAGCCTGCTGACAAGTAGCCATGTGACTCCAGGACCCATTCAACACTGAGTCAGAGGCTGCTGCTCAGACACACTCATCTATCTGTGTCTGCCACACACACACACACACACACACACACACACACACACACACCCTCAAGGTGGAAGTGGTAATTCAACCCCTACTGATCAATATCTGTCTTTACCCAACCATTACAGCAGATTTGCAGGTTCTAACCATTTATAAGCGTGTAATGCCAACTTACAAATCCTTCCAAGTGGCTACAAATGCCTACAGACAGCAGTGATTAGTGATTTTCCTCAACTGGACTATGTATTTTTACAGTCCTGGAGAAGTAAAATCACCCCGTAAACCACAAAAAACTGGGATTACACGCAAGCTAGAAGAAAATATGTATAACTTTGTGCAGAAGAAATAGGATTAGAATCATCTCACAACCAGCTAGATTTATCGTAATGCAGGCATGCAAACCTGAAAAACATCATCATATTACAGATTGCGTTGTGAGCATTTTCCATGTTAATGCTAGCACTAGCTCAGCAAAGTGGTAGCATTGAGACTTGAACCCTGTCTGAAAAAAACATGTTGACTTAATGCAAACGTCCAAATGTTTGACCCAACAGTCGTGCAACCTGCAACACCAGGGGATCACCAAAGTTAATACAACTGATCCTCAAGGGAACATTAACACATGCTCAAAATTTCTTGTTAAACTGTATTTCTATGTATTGTTGAGACATTCCATTCAAAACATCATATGTCAACCTCTACAGAAAAAGTCAAGGTATTTCCAATGCCTTTAGGATTTAGCCTTTGGAGACCGTGAACATCTGAACAAAAGGTCAAGTCAAACAACAGCTAAGATATTTTAGCGCGGACCAAACAACAACAACAGCTCAAAAATGAAGCCAATGAGAAAGTACCTCAAAAGAGCAATACCACTTGTTGCTTGTTTCTGTGTCTGTTCAATAGACTTCCATCAAAAAAGATTTCTGTTGTCCATTCCATTCATTTTACAAACAAACCATCTCTGATGTCCCCCTTTTTTTTGATATGTAAATGTTTATTTTCTTAATGATTTCTGATTCTAATGCACTTTATGTTCAGTTTTAGCATTAAGTCAAATGTGTGCAATACATCTTGCCCATTATCTGACCTACCAATGGTGTGGTGTGGAGGTATTTATGTGCTCTAGTTAGGTTTTAAGTATCGCTCCCCTGCATCCACTGTGCCTCCCATATTTAGACGGTCCTGGCTCCAGTCTCAAAAGGATGGAGTTGACCATAAAGCCAGTTTTGGATTCAGTTTCAAGGCATACCAGCTGGTGACATCTTTGTTTTCTGTCTATCTTTACATACAGTCTATGGTCTGACTAAACTCCTGAGCCAACTAACTGACACCATTTGCCCAAGATGATGATAACATAGCTAAAATGTATTTAAATATTGTTAAAAAAAAAAAAAAAAAAAAAAAAAAGGGGTGCTCTGGGAATTGGTTGGACTAATAATGGGTGCGACTGACTGTATGAAAAGGTGGACAAACTCTCCATTTTCGTTTGAAAGGATCAACTCTTTTTTTGAACCCATCCCGAGGTAACCATTTGAGGAACTGTAGTTTATTTTGCATCCTTATGCTGTTGTACTGTTTTCAGGCCTGGAAGTTGCTTCCTGGTCAAACCATGTAAGAACGTTTTCTGGTCCTTTAAAGAGATCACATGAGCATTAGGCACAGTGTTTCCCATGAGGAAATACTGTATGTAGTCTCAAAATAACCATGACAATTTGTTTCTCAATCTACAAGAGTGGCATAAAGCCACATTGCGACACAAAGTCAAGGTGACCTGCTGGTAAAGAAAAGGCTTTTAAACACTAAAAGTCAAAGGCCAACATGAAAGTGAGTGCAACAAAAGCCCACATACAGGCAAATGAATGGCATCTAATATAACAGACTACAGTAGAGGGAGTGAGTCAATAAGTACTGGCTTTCTTTAATAAACTGGGAAACTTTACTTCTCATGAAGGGCACTGCAGCTTTACTGACAAATTTCCGAGCATCTGCAGTGAGTAAATGGTATGTTGAAATAAGAAATATTAGCTGTTACTGGTGCTGTGGATATCTCACAACTTTTTTCATTTCAATTTCAAAATAAAATCAACACAGATGAGCTTTTAACTGCCTGTTTTTGTTGCCTGTTTACAAATGTGCACAGGATGTTTATCCATTTGTGAATATCTGTGCACAAAATGAGTGGGAAAGCAATGACATGTTGCCTAATATCACTGACTGGTAGTGATGTTGGACATAATTAAATCATCTGGTTTACTTTTGTTTACCTGGTGTATTGGTTTGTACAAGTAAAATATCAGTTTTAGGGTAAACTTTCCTTCAATTACACACTGGCATGCCTCTGTTTTATTTGGCAGAGGGGAAAAAAAAAACTCATGTCATAGAGGAATCAACACTATTACACAATTAATCCCAACCAAAGTCATAAAAGCCGCCAGATTAATTGTGTTTTGCAGCGAACAAAGAACAATCCTGTGATCTAAACAAGTTGCTTACCCGTTGGCCAAATAATCAAGCGCTGCATTCCACATCAGCTTATATGAGCCTAAGGGCAAAAGAAATGCCCAACCCCGTAAGGAGTCTGAATCTGTGTGTGTGTGTGTGTGTGTGTGTGTGTGTGTGTGTGTGTGTGTGTGTGTGTGTGTGTGTGTGTGTGTGTGTGTGTGTGTGTGTGTGTGTGTGTGTGTGTGTGTGAGATACAAGTGTTTGTCCCCAGGGATGAAGGCCCACTGCGGAGTCACATGCATGTCTTGCGGGGGAAAAAGAAACACAGTTAAAGCCACAAGCAGCTAAAATTGAAGTCCACTTCAAAGTCCTGAGCTTTCCTCAATCCCAACAGTGCCCTGATAATAGCATTATCCACAGTGGTCAGCTAAATAAAGAGGTGTGACTTCATTGGTGCAAGGACGTTTGACAGCTTTTTCTCATCCATGTCTGACAGATGATATGCTTCTTTCTCTACACTAACCTGCACAGAATAGAAGCGCCGTCTTCTTTCTTTACTTTGTTGAACCAGATTGAAGGTCTTGGCGCAAATGTTTGGCTAAATGAAGCGAGGAGAAAAAAAAAAAAAAAAAAAAAAAAGACATTTGCATCTCATCCAAACCAGCTCGTGCATATTGCAATTACATTTTGAAAGAAATGGAAGCATAAAAATAACATTTAATAAGAATTCTTAGACAATAACATTCCGCCTTCAGTTGTTTGAGTTTTTATATAAAGTGTTAACACATTTCGGAAATTCTCCCTCCAAGCTTCCTGGTATTCTTCTCCCCGAGTCAAGTCTAAAACAAGTCTACCAGGCCATGTTCCTATGAGGAGTGAAGGAAAACTCACTCAAGAGGAACTTTTTACGTCCAAGAAAGAGAGCAGGTGACCACAACAGGTTAAAAGCCTAAAATTAAATTTCTAAAGCCACACAGATAAGAAAACCTAAAATCGACTGAAACTCACCAAAAACCTGCTCAGAGTGCTCTCATCCAGACAAATCTCCTGTGCAGGCCCGGTCACACCGACCTCAATGCAGCTGTATACCTCTGACAGCTGCCCTGGGATTTGGTTTATGTCGATAGCTGTTGCCTCTGAGCTTTAGCCTGAAACGGCTCTGCAGTTTAGAAGTCACCCAGCCACCTCCTGAGCCTCTCAGCATGCAGACGTCCCTACCTCCCCGCTGCACTCTTCACAGCCCAGTGGCCACACTCACTTCACTCAGGGTTTGGCAGCGTCCAGCAACTTCGGCATGACTGTGCTTGTTACGTGCACACACAGTCACTGGAACAGGTCCAGTCTCACACAGCTAACAGCTGCCCTCACTCAATCTATGTCCATCTTTATCTCGCTCTTTGTCCCATCGGAGGCTCCGGGGCAGCGGCGGCGGTGCTTACAGCTGAGACAGCACCTGTCTTGGGGGTGAAGAGGGATTAAAGTGGCAGCTGAGTCCCGACTGTTTACATAACGCCTGCCTATTGTCCTCTCCTCCAGAAAAGGAAAACGCAATCATCACTCAAATATTTTCATACCTTGAAGAGGTTTAAGGGTGTTTGAAGCGCTGTGGGAGGCTAAACCTTGAAATGGAAACAAATATACATCTTCCCTCCAACTGCTCAATCTAAACATCCACAAGAAATTTGTGACAAAGTTCACAGCCAGCATTGGTAAGCTCAAGTTCAAGTGTGAATATTTCAGCTATATATAGAAGTCAATGAGTGGAGCCTCATGCAATATACAGCATGCATAGAGAAGCACAGCACAACAAGCATCAGCTTTGTTGGATCTTTATTGTATTTTTTGCATTTGGGCCATTTTTTGCAAAAATTTCCACATCCTCCTAAAAAAAATGAAGACACTCCATGTCTGCAAAAAATGATGAAATAATGTGCATGTGGACGTTTTTCTTTTCAGGTAGTGTGCAGAGATTTGTTTCGTTCACTGAGGGTGAAAGCAGATGAGTGTTGAGAGTGTTGTGTAAACTAGAAAAGTATAAGTCGCAGGCTGAAAAAACAAGCTGTTATTCCATTACAAGACACTTTCACACCATTACAAGCCCTCATTAGATCCAGTGTTATGAAAATATATTAATTTGTGCAGCTTTAAAACCTCAAAATTAATCGTGGTGTAAAAACTCCCACATCAGATTGTCATAAAAGCACTAAACTAGCACTGAGATTGTATTCCACTTTGCTTCTGTTGCTCTGAATATTGAGGTTTTGTCTGCAGGAATGTAATCATAATGTCACAATCATACAGCACCCACAGCAATATAAAGAGGAGTACACAACAAAACAGTGCAAAATGGAGAAAATATGAGCTGTACACTTATCGTTATGGTTGCAGGATCAGTTTTTTTTATTGTCTTTTACAGATATCTGATGGATGGATATTTTCCAAGAATGCAACAGTTTGCATCAATCTTCTAATGAAATTATGTTCAACCAACAAACTATACTGTGTTGAGGGAAATGTCTTTTCTCTACAATTAAAGGTGTTTTGAATTACCAGTCTCAACTGTCTGAAATTGTCCAGGCATGTCAAGATAGGAAAGGGGACTTGAAATCCTTAACTCAAAGTACAAAAAAATGAAGCTATCAAACCTCTTTAAGTTAATTGTCTTGAAATTAGTTTTAAATCAACTAATGCAGAAAATTGAGTTTAAATTACACACAATATTACGCGTCATGCAATTGTTAGCATTATTATGTCACCACAACCCATTAAAATAAGGTCTGCAACTTAAAACTTTTATCTAACTCACTACAATTTGATGTTTTTCTGTCCTGCAACCAAACATTTTATTAAACGGTGAGAATAGGTCCCTTGAATTACTTTTTAGTGTATAATCGTAGAGAACATTAGGCTGCTCCTGCAGTGAAATTAGCATATTATACCTACTCTTATTGTAACGGCCCACAAGCAGGTGCACACATAAGACACAATGCTTTTCAAATGTGAACAATAAGGCATTTTCCACTGCAGGAACTTGCGGGCCGTTTTAAGGGTGGCCCAAACCTTTGTGCGGGTTCCAACCGGTTCCACGGGAGTTCTTCACCCTTGTCGAACCTCTTTTATGGCTATTTTCAGGCGAGAAAAATGAACCTATCCCAGTGAATGTTCCTCTGAACTGCTTTGAAAAACTGCTGTGCGGACATTGATGCTACTTGGTTAAACTCAGAGCAGCCTTCTTCTCTCCAACATCACTATTCACAACATAAACTCCATCATACAGGCCATCATAACAAATCCTCCATCATTCTATTTCCTGTGTGATCACAGAAACAGCCAGTAACTATTCTTTTTTGCTGTTTTTGTGCACTAAGAATTAAGGCTGTGACTGAAGCTGTTGGTTTCTACACCACAATAGAAACAGAAAGGCTGAAAGGGAAGTCGTTTCTCCAACATTTGTGACACCTTGTGCCTGCCCCAAGTTTCTTTCCCAAGGATCAACAGGAAAACTACTCAAACTTGTATGCAAAACACAAAATATTCATTTTCATTTAACATTCTCGAACAAAACTATGCTTTTAACTTGCGCCAATGCTGAAATTTCATTTTTACTAATATAATTGTGCATGCTGATTTGTTATTAAGCTCCACTTTTTGGTCCTGTCCAGCCCAGGTAGTGTTCAGGTGTGCCTCCTTTTGGCAAAATTGCATCCCGGGCTGCTCAGGTTGCAGCAGCCGGACAAAAGGTGAAGCCAAGTTCTCACAGAAACACAGCAATTATGAAGCTGTGACCTGCTGCACTTGTAATAACTGTATTTACTCTCTTGAGACTCAGACAGGGCGGGAATAAAATATCCTCCAGGCTCCCAGAACCAAAACAAAGGCCTAAATCTCATACTACGGTCAAATACAAATCAGCCATTTATTCATTTCCTGGGAATCAACGTAATGTGCTTACGTGTGTGTGGCAGGAAACACAACCTGAAAAGGAATGAAAAGCCGAGCGAGTGAACGCTGCGGTTTTAAATAGTAAACAGGACTAAAATAATAGTGCGTCGGTTAAGACTATTTTTTTTAGGCTTGATGTGTTTATGGACAAAATAATGGGTCTGTTTATCTGCACAGAGGAAGGTAAAATAAACACGAAGAGCCGAAAGCCCATGATTTTGAAAAAAAAAATGCTTATTATCTGCCTCTTTTCCTTCCTTCTCTTCTGCATGACCAAGCAGTTTGTAGCAGGAATGTGGAGACGCTCTGCTCAAATGTTTGGACTCTGACTTCTTTTTCACTCCAAAGCCAAACACACTGCTGTTGTCACAAATCGCTTCACAATAAGTCTGTTTGACATATTTCACTGAGGCGAAGGAAAACAAATAAAAGCTGCGATCAAAGAGATAAGATGGATCCATCTGATGCGTTCAAGCACCGCACAATGCTATGCGACAAAAGGAAGCCGTGGAATTTGATCTTTTCTTTTTTTTTTCTAAAGATCAAATGAGGTCAGATTCACCAGGACAAACATTTCAGATTCCACGACCTTATGAGTTGTCGTATCACTCAGGTTTTGGAAGGTAAAAAATCCCACCGAGGTCTTCTCAACTGAGATTGAACAGTCTCTAAGGAAAGATTATCGCTTTACCCGGAGCCTCGGCTTTACATCAAAGTTAAATATCCCCTCAAATAATCTGGAGTGCACATGGAGATGATATTAGTGAGTCAGCAGAGGAGACGCACATCCTTCCTCCATCCTGCCAGAGGGCAAATCCTGACATCTATCAGCTATGTCAACAGTTCTGGGACCGTGGTTCCCAAACTGAGGAGTAGGGACCTGCAGTGATCCCTAAGGGGGTTTTGAACGGGGTCTCCAGCACAAAATGATCAATTACAAGTTAAAACTAGTGCTACAGTTATGTAATGATTGGACCTTGTTCTGTCACTCCAACTAGTGTAAAATATCTGCAACAAGGAGGCCAACATGGATTTTCTCTTTAGTTTCTGCTGTACAAATGTAAGCTAACTTTAGCCCAGATTGCCCGAGTTTTTACACACAAAACACCAAATTCCACTGCTTAATAGGCAATAAACTAAAAACCGGGATAAGCTTCTCTACACACTGATCGGCCAAAACTTTAAAGCCACCCGTCTAATATTGTGCACGTCCACTTTTGACTCCACAGACCTCAGAAGGCATCGATATGCTAACAGATGGTGCTCACAGTAGGTGGGAACCTTTGAATCGGACTTGTTTTTCCAGCACATCTCACAGATGCTCGATTAAATTGAGATCTGGGGAATTTGGAGGCCAAGACACTTTGGACAGGTCGTTCCTCAAACTATAGGATTATTTAAAAAGAACGAACCGATTTCATTCTGCAATATTTTAATAAGGAAAAGCAATAGAAAATTCCAGCCAAGTCATAAGTATTTTACTCACAATCAACTTTTATTTCCTGTCTTACAAGTGTTCAGTGGTGGCCACCACCTGCAGCATAGGCAACATCAATGCGATAAGAGAATTCCTCCCAGACGCCTATCAGCATATCACGATCCACTGAGTTGATCGCTGTTGTTATTCGCTGTCATTCGATGACCTTAAACATCAAATAAAAGTTGATCGTGAGTAGAGTACTTGTGACTTGGCTGGAGTTTTCTATTGCTTTCCCTTATTAAAATATTGCGTAGTGAAATCGGTTCATTCTTTTTGAATAGTCCTGTATGACTAAATAATGTTTTTAGCGCTGCAAGGTGCGTTAACTTGAGGAAAAAGATCACCGACATCAGGGAACATCATCGTCATGAAGGATGTATATGGTCTGCAGCAATGTTTAGGCAGGAAGTACAAGTCAAAGTTATAGCTACATGATTTTCAGGACTTAAAGTCTTCCAGTTGGACATTGCTCAGAGCATCACTCGGTCTTGCCTTCTTCCCACAATGCATCCTGCTGCCACCTCTTCCCCTGATAACGGACGCATATGGCTGCCCACATGACGTAAAAGAAAACATGATTTATCAGACAAGGTCACCTTCTTCCATTGACCCATGGTCCAGTTCTGATGCTCACATACCCAACTGTAGGTGCTTTGGACAGTGGATAGGAGTCACTATTAGCACACTGACACTTTTATCATAGCCAGCACTAAAGTTTTCAGCAACTTCTGTCCAGACATCCAGCCTTTGCCCCCCCCCATGCATCAGTGAGGCTTGAGCGCCCATGACCCTGTCGCCTGTTCACCCCTTGTCCTTCCTTGGACCACTTTTGGTAGTTATTAACCACTGCATACCAGGAACACTCCACATGACCTGCCTTTTTGGAGGCGCTCTGACCCCTAATTATTACAATTTTGCCCCTGTCAAAGTCACTCAGACCCTCACACTTCCTCATGTTTCCTGCTTCCGAGATGTCAACTTTAAAAAGCGACTGTTCACTTGCTGCCTAATATATCCAGCCTCTTGACAGAAGCCACTGTAGCAACAAAATTAATGTTATTTACTCCACCTGTCAGGTGTTTTGAAGCTGTGGCTGGTTGGTTTACTTTGAGTGAGATACAAGTATCCCTGTTTATTTGTTTTCTGTCAGAACCATCTGTGCATCTACTTATTATCATAATACATCTTGCTAGCCTTGTTAACATCAGAACACTGCTGTTTCCTTTCCAAATAAATCAGCGTCACGGACCTTTTAACAGCAGACAATTGACCTGTCATTGCAGGAAACTCTCCACTGGAACTAACAACATTCATAATGGCAGCATTTCAGTAATTAGTGTGAGGCGGGAATCATCACGTCTCATGAGAAAGCTCCATTAAACACGATCACATTTTTCTCCCCTGGTCATGTGCAACCACTGAATTAAACCAGTAATTAAAAAGCAAACAAAAAAACAAAGCACTTGTTGCTCACAGCCTCGCAAATGAGATGAGTTAATGCATTTCTATTTTATATCTTAATAAACTGAAGGCATTGGCTCCTGGTAAGACTTAAAAAGCGGCTTTAACAGCAACTGCTTCCTGGTTCTATTGAATTATTTGTCATATATAAAGTTGCATAATGCACGGATGAGTTAGCGAATGCATGTATAGTAAACGTATATCCTCGTTAATGTGTTTATCATGTCAACAGAACAACACCAGGGCTGCAACTAACAATTACTTCTATTATCGATTAATCTGTTGATGATTTTCTCAATTATTCAATTAGTTGTTTGATCAACAAAATGTCACAAAATGGTGAGAAATGTAGAGCAGTGTTCCCAAATTCCAAGATGATGTCCTCAAATGTCTTGTTTCAGCCACAACCCAAAGACATCCAGTTTACTGTCATAAAGGAATGGGTAAACTTGAAAATATCCACATTTGAGAAGCTGGAATGAGAGAATTTAGACATTTTTTCCCCAACTCAATGTCGCAATTAGTCTAATAGCTGACAACTAATTATTAGGCTAATCGCAGCAGCTCTGATGAACACAACATATGCTTTTAAAACAGGATAAAACATTGGGATGTATTGTTGAGAAACTCTGAAGTTATCAAGGCAGCATTTATCAACTCCACAAACACAGCGTTGATTAATGTATTGATAAAAAGTTAATTGACAGCAGGAAATTAAACAAAAAAACACCTAAAACAAGAATGTTTCAACAGCTCACATGTGAGAATTGATTATTTTATATCATGTCAAATTAGAGATGTAACAAATAATTTAAGTTAATTGGCAACCATTTTGATAATCAGTCAATCAGTGTTTGATTGACTGATTTGTTTGAATGAGCGTTTCTTTCATTAAATAAAGTGCAAATTCTTAACTTTTTTGGGTTTCTTTCTTCCTGTATGACAGCATATATATATATATATATATATATATATATATATATATATATATATATATATATATATATATATATATATATATATATATATAAAAATAAAATTGTGAGTTGGACGGTTGCCAAGGAAATAAACTACTTGGAACTTGCAATTAGCACTTTCCCCACGATGTTCCGACGTTAAAAAGATTGATTAATTAATTGGAGAGGAGATAAACTAGTCCTGGAATGCATCTTCTTCATATTAACCAAGCTAACTTAGCAGGGACAGATCTGTGCAACTATGTCACCCCTTGACCTGAGACACAAAAGACACTGCTGTTGTTCCACCGAGCAATGAATGAATGAATGAATGAATGAAGCTGACCACACCCCCCACTCTCCCCACTGCCTCGTTGAAAGCTAAATTATTCAGGAAACCAGATAAACCAGCTTTAGCTTCGATACTCATCAGCGTGCCCACCGTGGCTGCTGTCAGGAGGAGTAACCGTTAGCTTGCTAGGATGAGCAAGTTCACCAGCACCGCCGTTAAATTCCCTCCAGTCTGTGAGGGAAGCTGTATCCGACAACAAAAGCCACCAGTCCGAACGTATTTCCACGTTTCCCTCCTCTTTATCTCACCTGTTTAACAAGCCGGGAGACAAAGCAAAGTCACGCACCGGCGGCTGAGGACACTTGCATGCGTGTGCGGCAGTTTGGTGGCTGACTGTCAACGCCGCCTCTCCTCACACAAAAACCCGAGTCAACAGTCAAGAGCGGCCAATGACCTTCAATAAAACAGCGGTTCAAAGCAAAAACGCCTGTTCACGAAGCGAATTCTATGTCAGGCTTACAGTCACACTCAGATTATCGCTTATTATTTACTCACCGGTGCCTGGTACTCGACTCAAACTCCCTCTGACCGGCGTCAATCGCTTAAATTGAAAAGAGCCCACTTCCGGTGGCAAGTTTGACGTAAAATAATTTGAAACGTAGCAAGTGCAGTTGCCGTTTTAAAACTTTAAATATAGCGTCTTAAAATTAATTCACAATATTTATAAAATATGAAAATATCACATGGCAGCTCGACACAATTTTTGACTTTTTACAAACGCGTCTTATGCTATTATTTTGAAAACATAGCATCAAATTCCGGTTTGATCCGAATCATTTCTGCCAATCGACGCCGCTTTCTGTAGACAGAAGTTACTGCGCCTGCGCTAACTATGAATCATATTTCTGAAGAAGGCCTGCGTGACTGAGTCGTTCCGTTATGATGGTCATAACTTGGAATATGAAATTAAAAAAAACACTCAAAATCAACCAAACACTTAGTTTTTTCTCTTCCACAACGTCACTGTGCAACCAAAAGTTGAGGAACTGCTGCCCAGAAGATGATTTGACACAAATTTAAAACAACAAATGAGGATTTATTTGCATTTTTACACCAAAAAAAATCTTCATAAGAGTTAAATTTACCAGCGTTAAAGAAGATTTGTCAATATTTCATACTTATCAAAAAGTTATCAACAAGTCTCATAATTGAGTGCCCCCTAGCAGGCCAAATCAGTTATGCCAGTCAGAAATAAATTATCCTGCTGAAGTTAACCCTCCAATATAACTAATTGCCTTCTTATACAGATTAATAAAGCTAGGGGCTTCACTCTAAACATGCTCTTCTACTCATGTGTAGTAGTAAAACATTCATTTCCTGTATTTAACCTGCTGCCCTTTCAAAATGCTTGTGTGGTTTGTGTGAGTACTTTGAGAGGAAAGAATAACAAGAAAAACAGAGTCAAATTTCTTGTGTATATATGCATACTAGGCCAATAAAGATGATTCTGAACTTAGTACTGGGTGTGATCATTTAAGTCATTTGGCAAGAAAAAGACTGAATATTTGCTACTTTCAGCATGTCGAATTTTAGAATTTGCTGCTTTTCTTCTGTTTAATGTGTGTGTAAAATTGATACCTTGAGGTTTTGTTCAGCTGGTTGGTCAAAACAATTGAAGGATTCATGATTGGTCATGGAAAAATTGGTGCTTTTTTACAGTTATGCATAGACTAATTGATTAACAGTTGTAGTTAATCATTGGTAAAAATGGCTGATCATTTACACTCAAAATACCATTGCAGTCCTAATCATCAAAGTGAAGAATTTCAATTTTGTCAACTTTTTTTTAAAATGACTGTCTTCAGAAATGCTGGATAAAGTCAATGTTATTTATGTATCCCATCTCAAATGTCTGTACTATCTGCGCAGCTTATGCAAATTTCTTCTTGTAGATCGATTTTTTTTAAGTTAAATGTTGTCTATTCATATAAAATATGTTTTTAAAATGGTCAGATATTTCACATTATTCATGCCTGCCAGTGTTAACCTGTTATTCCCTTCCTGACCAGAGGTTGACCTCAGGCCTTTCTGCTGCTCTGAAGTCAACTGAGCATCACCTGCCTGAACATCTGCCCCTCATTTCCACTAATTAGTCACATACTCTTGGCCACTGACATAAAATCAATCTGCACTTGTATATTGCACTTTAGCTATAGTGTTTTAGTGCTTGTTCTGTCTGCCTGATAATGAATTCATTTAGATTTTTGCTCGTTGGACTTATTTGAGCTCACTGACAGCCTTCTGGTTTCCAAGCTTGTATGTGAATAATGACAATAAAAAAGGAAATTGTGTTACTGTGCCTTGTGCCTCTGTGTTCATTTTGTGGGTCCTCACAGCAGTTTATAACAGAACTAATACACTCACTCAGTTGTAATTTAAAGTAAATTATTTAGACCCTTGGTGGCCACAAGCAGGTTAAACCAGATATGACCATGACAACAGTATATAGCCTGAATATTCAGTATTTTTGGTGACACTTAGCATTGTACATGCAGTGTAAAAACCCACCTAACAGTCCATCAGTTTGGGTAAAACATTCAGTATTTATAGCTCCTGATTTGAGTAATGTGCTTTATCTCACTGTTCAGCTACTTTCCCTCCTCTTCTACAGATGTTCAGCCTACCTATCATAATCGGTCCAACTGCAAGTTTATTATCTCACTTAATGGCAGTTTTATTACTCACGATGCTACCTGCTATTACTGCAGTTAATTGCTTTATAGTAGTACTGCAAATGCATGAAACAAATAATTTCTATAGTCAAAGGTTTTTTTTGTGGCTAACCTGATTCCTGCTTTTGTACTTAAAAAAACATTTTGACATTTTTTTGTAGTTTTTTTGTAGATTTTTAGTTTTTACTTCATGATTTGTCTCCTACTTAAGTTGGTTTGCACTGTTTTCATCATTAGACAACAAAATAAACAGGTTAACATATCTAAAATGACAAACAGCAAGTTTTCACTGTTAATGGGTTCTTCAAGCTACAGAAGAAGTGAGTTTGAACTCAAACAATATGTGGTGGAATATCTGCTAGACGTTTATTTTTGATGATTTTAAAACTCAAATGAAGTCATCACTTTAGGTCAAAAGACCTAAAATCAGACAGCTAATGTTTATATATAAAATAACAACTGGATATTTTTGATTGAATAACTTGAAATTCACAACATGGCTTCATTAAATACCACTCTTACTACTACTACAACTATCCTTACTGCTACTACTTTTAATAGTAATGATAATATAGTATTTTTTTAAATACAAAGTTGCAAAGTGCTTGACAAAAAAACAAAACAAAAAACAAACGTTGAATTAGATAAATAATAAAAATGAATTCAAACAGCTAAACGAGATCCTAAGCAAGGAATAAAATAATAAAATAAAAAATTGTAAAGTCAATATTATTTTGCACAGTGCATTTAGGACAAAAGACATTGCTCAAAGCACATTCCAGTTAAAAAAAGATTACTAAAATAACTAGTAGAAATATTGGAGTTAAGAGCCTAAAATTTTATCTATAGTGTGATTTTATCTGTATAATTTACAGCAGTAGGAATTAAAACCCAACAAAAGCTATGTAAAATACTACTCTAACTGACTATAATATATATTAAGGCTGATTAATTATGGAGAATTACCTCACTAATGTAATAATATATAGTAGTTAAGACCATTCAGTTTTCTAAATTATGAAATTGAACATAACTTATCTAAATATTAAGGCTAAGATCCAATAGCAATATTAATTTTCTAAAATAATTTAAATAATTTAACACTAAAGTTTGAATCATAATAAATATGCATCAAATCCAATGTATCCCTGGATCCCCTGTGTGCAAACTTTTCTTTCGTTTCTTAATTTTTCTTGAATGTGTATTGTTTTCTGTTGTTTTACAACCACAAATTCGGTCTAATATTTGACAGTGTATTTATAAATTACAATAAAGTTTTGCCCATCATGTGCAGCATCAGTTTACAGAGTAAGAGCGACACCTGCTGGCGGGTTGCTGCTACTGACAGGAGAAGCTCCAGTGGACCTTTAAATCCAGTCATTATAATAAAGATCATTTCACTCTGTTGTCGTTAATCAATCTGCTATCTGTGGTTTACCTTTAAAAATAATCTGTCCTGCTTATATATTTGGTAACTTTAAACGTGAACTTTCACTCTCGGTCATTCTGTCGGTCATCTTTTACAGCCAAACTGCATAAAGAAACCTCCGCAGATTATATGTTTGGACTTTGATAGTCAGAGTTATTGATCAGGCAGCAGTTGATTGGGATTTGGATCCGTCAGTCACTGGGAAGCAGCTCGGATTTGTACGCTGCAGAAAATCTGGACTCTCTGCCGTGTTGATAGGCTGCTTTCTGCCTCATATTCTGTCAATCTGCAAGCCATAGGGGGAGAGGTCAGCGCAGCTAGCATAGCCGACTGCTCTCCACACACAACCAGGAAGTCAACAAAGTTGTAAATCTATTCCAGTTTCGCTTTGTCTTTTCTGCGGTAACATTGAAACGGCGGCATGAGCTCTCCTGCCCCTCCGGTAAGCTCCAAACCACCCGCTTGCCTTTCACCTGACACTGCACTGGGCATGAGATATTAGCCTGCTAGCCGCGTTAGCTCTAGCCTGCCTCGGCTAACTGCTAGCTCCCATGCTAACGTTGTTTGTTGACAGCACCTCACTGTAGCAAATAACAACACACTTAGCATTAGCTCCACGCTAGCTCGGGGGCCGTCGTTAAGTTAAAATTCGCATTGAGTCGGTGCATTTAAGACGACAGAAGCCCACTAACTACTGGGAACTTTAAGAACTGACGTTAAGTTAGTGTTACAGATCAAACTGCAGCCAGCTTTACTGAAGGACAAACAATAGCAACAAATACAAGTTGCAGTCCTCGCCACAACACAGATGGTAGTATTGGTGCATAATGTTCATGTGTTAAGATTGAAGGCCACAGACACATATTCTCAGCAACCCTTATTAATAACGCCCTTATTACGCATTTGGGACGTACACTAACATTTTTATTGCATTTTGCTGACATTTGCTTTGTTTATTTACATTTTTGAAGGACAAACAAAGCAGAACTGATACATAAAAAGTTTCAGTATTTCGCTGGCTCATAGTGAAAGCTAGCGGTTAGTAGTTGACCTTAGTTGTCTTTTGTCACAGTTTTGCAACAGTAAAATTATAGATAACTTTATCAGTACTGACCACGAAAAGCAAAGAGAAGCATAAGTTGCTGCTATTTTTCTTACATTCCATTTTAGTGTGTATCTGAAGCCCCATTTTTGAGTATTGGCAGGTCACAAGTGGTGAAAAACTTGCATGTGGCATAACAAAACAGTTAAAAAAAAAAAAAAAACTACAGTAGAGACCATATTAGGTCATTATAAACAATATCTCTGTTGGTCAGACTTAATGAAAACCAAGAAAGCTCTCTGATCTTCTTTGATTGTTCTTTAACACATGACGACAAAAATGAAACAAACAAACTGCACCCTTGTAGTCACTGTTTGTGCAATCAGTGATAACATAAAAACCACAGAAGTAGTTTGGTCAGCGCTTTGTTGACATGTTTGTTGGCTTACAAAGCGTTTTTGATGTTGTTTTGCAGACCATCGGGGAGTTATTCCTCGTCCTCAGTGAGATGGGTTTCACAGAGGAACAGATTCAGGCAGCTGTGCAGGCGGGGCATTTTTCTGTGGCAGAGGCAGCCGAGTGGTAAGTGGTTCCAGCCCCTCTTCTTAAACCTGTGTAATAGTTGCAATTCATTAAGTGCTATATGTAATATCCCTGTAATGGATAAAAGACCACCTCTTTCAGAAAATGACTTCTTTGTCCCTTTCTTGTACCTCGATAGGCTCTTACAGGGTCAGTATCCACGGCACAAGTTGGTCAAGCAGTCGTCACAGCCAGCTGAAACAGCTTTTTCTGCTTTCAACCCTCCCAAAGAGGCAGCGAGCACTCCAGAGTCACAGGCATCTCCCACCAACAGTAGAGGTAACATACCATAATATCTGGACTCACATCAAAACTGTTGTCCATCAGTTGGACTACTTTAAATAGAGTGTCATATTTGTTCAATACCTGTAATAGTCCTAGAAATATGACTTTATAGTCATTAGTGGAGTGTTTGAGAACAGCCTGAAGGACGGATCGTCTGGGGTGCCACATAGTTTCATTAGAGTTGTTTCTGTCCTCAGCAGCTTGCCCTTCATTGGTGCTGAGGCCATCACAATCGTGTGACCTGTCTTCAGATCCACCTCCAGTCGAGTCGCGGATCAAGCAAGACAAGAGTGACTTTGAAGAGAAAGAAAGACAACGTGTTGCTCAGGAAGCCAGAGCAGAGAGAAGACAAAAGAAACAGGTCAGCAGCACAAAAACACAAGACTTCTACTACGCACAAGGAAGCATATGTTGTAGTGTCAAGTGTCTGACTTGTAATCTTTCAAGAGAACATTTGGTTTTATGCGTTTTTGACTGGCAGGAGCGTGAGTTGGTGTTGAAGCGGATAGCTGAGGATCGGAGGAGCTTGCAGGAGAAGAAACAGACTAGTGCTGCTACAGAGACGTCTCCTCCCAGCGGTGAAGGTCAGAAGCTTGGAGGGAAGGTTCAGACAAATCTGGACAACAACTGCATCCTCATGGTGAGGCTATAAAGAACAGTTATTTCTGATTTGCTGTGTGCCACTTCGATGCAATCAAATTACAGATTTGCAGTTGCTTCAACTTTATGTACTTGCTGCAGATTCGGCTTCCGTCCGGTGAGTCCATGCGTGAACGCTTCTCAGCCGATGCCCCTCTACGCAGCGTCGTGGAGCACATCACCGGACGTCACCCCTCCCTGCCCTCCTTTTCACTCCTTCAGGGTTTCCCACGGAAGCGCTTCGGGGAGGCAGAGCTGGCTTGTTCTCTGCGCTCTCTCGGCCTCACGCCTAACGCTGCACTGTGCATTCAGACCACTCCTCCAGAGACGCCTCAGGAACCACCAAGTCCTGCAGATCCACCGTCAGCAGGCCACAATGAGCCATCTCCATGTGTTGTGCCTCCTCAGCCGCACGTCATGGAGCAGGAGGGGGCAGAAGGGCAGGACCCTGTTTTGCCTCCAATGCTACCTAACCAGCTGTGGGAGGAGGCAGTGAATTATGCAGGGATACCTGGGGCTCCTCCTGCACTGTCTGGACCTTCTCACTTCTGGGGTAAGAATTACGTGAAAATACCACAAGCAAATAAGGGCAGATTTTCTATCGTACAATAACAGTTCCCTCAGTACATCATAAAAACATGGGAATCTCCCTGATGATGTTGTAATCCTTTAAGTTTCTACTGAGACCATTAGTTTTAGACATTTTTAAAATTTATTTTGAGAAATCATGTTTCTTGGCATGTTGGTTTGGCAGACAGCTCCAACTACCTCAATACTTATTAGCCTGAGCTGCTGTTACCATGGAGAACAAGCTGAATGATATGGTTAATATTTATTAGTCTTTAACACTTCAAGGAGAACTTCAGTTTATTTCTACCTGCTCTATTTACCATTTTCTATTTCCTTTGCAGTTAAGATTTGGGTTCCATACTAATGTAGTGCTTTGTTGTGGGATCAGTTGAGGACAAAGCACAGTGATATTGTTGCTGAATTCATCTGAAATTCAACCAGAATATAACAGTGGACTGATCTGAGGTGTAGATTGTGTGTTCTGCCTTGTCATCAGTATAATCTGAGTATTTTAAGCTCCATGTGTGGATGTTTCTTGCAGAAATACACTGCGGGAGTTTCTCACGTTTTGCCATATACCAAACCTTTGGAACTTTTTTCCCTGTCATATTATACCTTTTCCCAGTTTTCAATTCTATGGGCTCAGTTTTATGAACAAATGAGAACGCTAAATGTTATTTAAATGGCTGTAGTGTAACTGGATAATGTTTCCGGTGTTCGACAGGGCGAGGCCAGAGGTTGGTTCCCGGTAATGCTGAGGATCCTGACCTAGAGGTCGATGAGGATCAAGAAGCGGAGGAAGAACCACCTCACATGCTAAACGGTATTATTCCCTGTGTCTAGGATTGTTGCAGAAAACTTCATCTCCCGTTTTGACCTACATTCTGCTTCTCCACTTTTTTTCTCTCCATTGTTCATCCACTGAGAACTTGTATGCATCTATATGAGAAACAGATGGCCCTGGCCTTCGTTCAGCTTCAGACCGTATATTGCATAAGATTCCTCATGTACAGAATGTTAGACTTTCTGCCCCAGTAATGTGTGTCACTTAGGATTAGGAAATATGTAGGTGAATGCCCCCCTCTGTCCGATATTCAGTACACAGGGTCAGAACTGCTCAGCTCCACCAGTGAGAACCGAGTTCTCTAAGTGCTTACAGATGGCCGGCCAATCATATGGAGTATTTCAGAGCATGTGGTTGTGATATAGTATTCTGAATGTGTGTCAGGACAGAGAGTGAAAAGAGCTCCCTCACAGTCAAAGCTCGTCTAAGAAGAACCAAAGATGCTTATTAGAGGTGTGTGCTTTTTTTTATCCAGTGCAAAGTCAGTAAAAATGCAGCAGGAATGAATGGTAGTGACGACTTAGAGTTTCTGCTTGTCGGAATTAGAATCTTCTCGTGGATTACAGCTGTCACTTATGTAATTTTCACAGGAATGCCCAGGCTGCCTTTCTTTCCGGAGAACAGGATTCGAGGAGGATTTGAGCCCCGGCACCACTGGCCAGAGCAAGGCAATCGACTCAGGTGGGTGTTGAGACAGAATGACTCCAATGAAATATAAGAACATGTTAGGTGATACAGTTTTGTATGATTACAGATGCAATTTGGAGTGTCTTACAACTACATTATTAGATTAGTTGGAAGGCACTGAGGACATGCATTCAAATATTATAGCCATAAAAATCAGTAACACTTGTAACCTGCTTTATTTTTTAAATGTATTGTTATATATTTAACTTTAATTCATAAAGACTAAGTTGCTCAGCCTAAAGTTGGTTTTATAGCCACACCCTGTCAACTGCCAGATGAAGACAGTAAAGGCTCCATATGTTTAAATTCAATTTTAATTGTCTTTTATGGTTGTTATAAATATGAAGACATTTACTTCTGACATTCCTGAAGCCCCCTCCAACTAGATAACCTCCCAGCCTTACAAGCCAGTAGCAGTTTTACTGAGATGCTTTATACCCATTGAGGTACAGTCATCTAGCTCAAACTTTGCATAATCCTGCCCCCTCGCTGCCGACTGCCATTCGGAACAGCTGACCGGCAGTTCACTGGGTTTATTCACTGTATGGAGTTGCATCTGATAACACTAAAATGTCTAGAGCAAACCACACCATATGTTCTGCTGCTGGCAGCAAGACTGACCACAAGAGGCTTCCAGCATCTGAGAGACTTCAGACCCGGTGGATTTTCTCACCACAGTAACAGAAAAATCCTTACTGTTGGCATGCTGTGCGGCTAATTTGGCTAGCATTATTGTTAGCTTGGATCGTATGCCTACAGGTCAGAACTGTGAGGAAACTGTACTGCTGAATCAACAATGGTGGAAACTGAGACTGATTTAAAACCAATGAACAAGGACTGAGTGGGTCATTGTGTCAGTATTCATATTATTGCTTCTCCCCTACTCTCTGTGCTCACATATTCTAATACAACAGAACATTTTGGAGACTTTTGGGCTCCATATGGTTCTTTAAGTGACAAAACAGGACAAGAGCAGTTGTTTAGGACAGTTAGGCAGTCACAAAACAATGAAGATGTTGAGTTATGCTTTAAAAGAACTAGCTAATTTAACATGCTGTCTCCAATTGTTTAATGTCTGAGTAAGTGAAAATGACAGAAATCGTTGTGTCAAGCTCCAGCTCCTGCCTCACCTCCATCTTACCGGTGTAGAGGTTTGCGTTCACTCATTTCCACCCTTTGATATGAACATTAAAGTACAGCATGTGTTTAAAGGACAGTTGTGCTTGTTTGTGTTAGAGAGGCCCCCGAAGAGGAAGCACCAGACCCTGAGGATGCCGGAGGTCCCGTGGCGCCTGTAGCTGCAGGTCTGGCTGCAGTGGAGCGTCTTCAAAGAGCTGCCCAGCTAGAAGACCACCATGCCTCCCAGGGACAACCTTCACCACCTAAAAGACCCTTCAGGACACCAAACGTGCCGTCCCTATGTGCCTTGGCCACCCGCGCAACCGTCCACCTCATGACTGGTATGAAAGAGGAGAATAATCAGTTGTAAGATTTCCCAGAAAACGTGTCATTGTTTTGTTTGCACACTGTGGTGATTCTTGGCTCTGTGTCTTTACGCTCTCAGCTCCCAGCATGCAGTACAGCAGCAGTCTGGCAGGCCTGACCCCGGAGCTAGCAGAGCTTCTGCTCAACCACATGTCCCGCGAGAGGCTGCTGCGTCCACGCACCCTGGAGCTCTTCTTCGGCTGCCCGCTGCAGAAGTTTGTCCTCAATTGCTACCCATATTCCACCAATGAGCTCCTCCGGCAGCTACGCGCTTTCATAGCGTTGAAGCATCTGAGTCTAGTCAACTCACCCCTCATCACAGGTAAAACATTTTACACTAGGCAGTTTCTAGGCTTTTTAAATGTCACTTTTGCAGAATATTTGGTGAAAGTCGTTGCTATTTTTCAATCTTGTTTTGCCCAGACTCTGGCCTGTCGATGCTGTCCAGCCTAGTCAAACTTCAGTACCTCAACCTGGCCTCCTGTAGCAAGCTGACCGACTCTTGTCTGCAGCATATCACAGGTTGGGCTTCTTACACACTCAGACAGTCCTTTGAACAAAGGCTCAGACTGTTGTTAGATGGGGATAACAGATTATGTAACACCACTTAACATGTACGTGCAAGAACACCAGGCCTCCAAGTAAGCTGCTTTGTTAAGTAGTTGTATTTAACATATTATTGACATTTTTTTCTTTCCGTCAACACTTTCAAGGTTTGAAGAGCCTTTGTTTCCTGTCCCTGGACCAGACCAAAGTCACAGATGCTGGGATGGTGCTCTACCTCCAGTCAGCTCCATCCTGCTTCTCTCAGCTCAGCCTGAACCAGACGGCAGTGACTGAAGCCACGCTGGCAGTGCTGCCCACCTGTGTGCCGCAGCTGCGACTTCTCAGCATCAAGCAGACGAAGGTACTGCAGCTCTACTAACGATTAACTGCTGATCTTTGTCTCAGTAGTGCGTGAGTTTACTGTTCTTTTGTGTGTTGTTCTGCCAGGTTAAGGATGTGACCGCTCTGGCAGGGATGTCCAGTCTGCAAACCCTCAACCTGGACGGGACAGGTGTGACCGAGGCGTCTCTGGAGCACCTCGCTACCCATCCCGCCCTGACGTCGCTCAGCATAGGAGGAATCCCGGTAATAGATGGCAACCACGCCCTTCAGATCATCTCAGGTTCGTAAGCAGAAAGGAGCTTTTGAAAAATTAGCAGACAGAGTGTTCCAAAGTCTGTATTGAATCTGAGGTTTCTATTTTCCTCTCAGGTCTAAAGCTGACTCACCTCACCCTCCCTGGACGCCACTCTGTGACCGACAGTGGACTTTCATTCCTCTCTAAACTGTGTCTGCTGTCAGAGCTGGACCTGACGGACTACACACAGGTCACAGACCAGGGAGTCAAGCAGCTCTCCACCATGACCAGGTGACTCCCACGCTTCACGAGCTCTTTTGTTTCCGTATGAATAAAACAGGTGCTGACAGGAGTGTCGTGTGCTCTTTGTGTAGCCTGAAGAAGCTGTCACTTAGCAACACTCAGGTGACAAACGCAGGGCTCCCCTCGCTGCAGGGCCTGCAGCAGCTGCAGGAGCTGTGTTTGGACCGAACGGCAGTCACCAGCCGCGGAGTGGCCGACCTCATCACCTGTCTGCCGAATCTACAGGTTATTTAACTAGTGATATTTCTGTATTTGGTAATAAGCTTAGTTTCATTCCATGTGCTACATATAGATTTAATCTTATGTTATATCATATATTAAATGCTAGTTTTAACCTCAGGCTTAAGAATTACCCCGGACATTCAAATTTCAGGATGTCTCACTATATTTATGATACTGTTTTCAGCACCACATATCAAACCCTGCTGCAGTGCAGACCTCATATATTCATAGTGTGAGAATATGAGTAGCCAGAATTAAATGTGAAGGTCAGAGATGGGTCGCTGGAGCTTGACAATTCACATGAAGACGCAGCGTACCTCAGTCTCCCCTATAACTGGCTTTCAAAATCAAGAGTTAACATTTAGCTTGAACCTACACTACCGTTCAAAAGTTTGGGGTCACCCAGACAATTACATGTTTTCCATGAAAACTCACACTTTTATTCATGGGCTAACATAACTGCACAAGGGTTTTCTGATCATCAATTAGCCTTTCAACACCATTAGCTAACACAATGTAGCATTAGAACACAGTGATGGTTGCTGGAAATGTTCCTCTGCACCCCTATGGAGATATTCCATTAAAAATCTGCCGTTTCCAGCCAGAATAGTCATTTACCACATTAACAATGTCTAGTCTGAATTTCCAATTAATTGAAAAATGCTTTTCTTTCAAAAATAAGACATATATATATATATATATATATTTTTATTTTTTTTTTTTTTTTTCATTTATTTATATTATCTTTGTAACCTCTTTGTTTTCTCTGTTAGCCCTGTCTTTACTGAGTAGTATTTAATCTTGTACTAGTATCTCAATCCAAATTTTGTGTTGGTGACGTATTTTTGCTGCTGTTTTCCAGGTGTTGGGGTTAGCCAGCACCCGGGTGGGAGACACAGTAGTAAGAAGAGGTCTGATCCGCTGCAATCAGCTTGTTAAACTTAATCTCAGCCGGACTCGGATCACAGACCACGGTAAGGTTAAACCCTAAACTTATTAATCCAATTCATTTGACCACAGCAGACCAATTTAAACAATCTCACTGTGTTTTGCTGCCTTCCCCTCAGGTCTGAAGTTCCTGAAACACATGCATCTCGCTCAGGTGAACCTGGATGGCACTGGTGTGAGTCTGATTGGAATAGCCAGCCTCCTGTCTTCTACCAACATCAGCAGCATCCGGGCCAGTAACACTCGCACCATTCCTGTCGATGAGGTCTCCGATGAGGAGTGGGAGGCCCAGTGAGCATCGATACCTTTGGTCGGTCCACATATACTCTACCCCTAGCACGGCTCTGATTGTTGCTGCCACCCCTCTTTCAGCCCCTGAAACATGCTGCCACCAGGACCCTCTGGGAAACAGCGGAACCGAAAACACTCCTCCTACTTGCACTGTTTCAGCTGCAGCTAGTGCCACTAATCCGTCAATCATGCACGCTACGTTGAAACCTTAAACGGGAGCCTTGTGTTTAACAGCTACTCCGTTTGTAACGTTTACATAGATAGAATTACCGGTAATCAGTATTTAATTGCACACACTTGCAGCCCTTCGTCTCTGGAAAAACACCTGACAAACTTTATAGCTTTAAAGCTTCATGTGCAGCCTTATAGGTCGGAGTAACCTGTGTTTCTCCTGATTGGCCCTTCTGGAGCCGACTGGCAGACTTTATATTGGAAATGTATAACAGCATGTATTTTCAGACTGCAACGACTAACAGACAAACATATCTAGACATTTAATGAAAATTTTAAATTCTCATTTCAACCAAGTGCGATGGTATTAGATGTGAAGACAGAAAATGTCTTCCAGTAATCAATTTGCTACCTGCGTTCACACTAACATTGAATCTTGAGCTGTATTCATGTCCTATTGGATTTCCATGAAGTTAATTGAAATCTTTGAGAGTAGTTCTTGTCTCTGTCTCACTGTGGCAGTAAATGTCAAGCAGGGGCCCAACTTGTACTTGATTTTTAAAGCTGATACCTATATTGATATTTAAAAATGTCATAAAGGTGTCAGCAGATGTTCATTTGTCAGACCAGTGCAGGTAAAAACATCTAGTTAAACGCCATAATACAATCTGTTTTAAGAAAAGACCAGAAATGTTAGCTAAAATTGATTAGCTTTAGATTAAAAAAAGTTTTGGATAGCTCACGTTAACAATTTGACATGAACACAGCTTATGTCAGTAGCTTTAGAATATTTTTTTTTTAACGTATGGACACATGCCTGCATGGATTTGAGTTTTCACAAAAAAAAAATCTAAAAATTCTATTTTCCTTTCGACTGCATCCTGGTGATGCGCTGGCCTCAGTTGATGTTTCTAAGTGGCTGCAATGTTATCCTCTGTTATTGGTAGTTATGCCAAGAAATGTTTTTGTTGAGAGCCCGGCCGTTTCAGCTACAACAGTGAGCAGCGTACACCCATAGCGTAGTGTAGTGGCTGTAGTACAATGTAGGATCTATGCAGCCATCGGGGCTCACGACACAGAACCCAAAGCAACTTCTTTAATCACTTTGAAGTTTTTCCTTCTTGTTTACAGAGATGTAAGATAGTTTATTTTCCCTAAAGGCTTTTGATTTTTGGATACAAGCACTGTATTCAGTACAATTAACAATAAAGTCTTCTCAAGCTAAATATGTTGTTTTTATGTTCCGTTTATTCAGACAAACCTTTTATTGCATTACATTGTTAAATAAGGCAGAACTGCTCTTTTACACGGAGAAAAAAAAAAGAAGTCAACTTTTAAATTTCATAAAATATGACCTAAAAGCTGCTGCATACATGAAGGGATAAAACAGAACATTCGGAAAAATAAAACTTTTCTATGAAGACAGCACAATGGAATGCATTCCAAAATGCACTGAGATGCTTCAGGTGAATCAGCCAATCAGAGTGCAGCCTGAGGTGAAAGGAGACGAGGGATTGGGTCAGGTTCAGCACGGTGCAGAACTGTCAAACCGAGATGGATACAGTACGACATGTACAAGAGACGTGTCCAATAAGATGCATAATAGATTGGTTCCATTCTAGTTGGGTCACTTCCTGCTCGTCCCCCTCGGGAGGCTACAGGTCAAATCCATGATGCAAGATAAAGGAGTGGCTCAGCGGGATGCAGCTTTAGATGTCATGCGCTTGCTGCTTTTCAATCTTTGATTTCAAGTGCTCCTTGTACGCCAGGATGTCCCTGTTCCACTTTGTGATGGTTTGATTCTCGCACACCCAGATCTCCTGCGCCACCTGGTGGAAAGACAAGTATTACAATGATGCCAGCTGCAGGTTTAATCGGCTTCAGTTTATCAGTTCTTAAATGAATCCATCAAATGATATCAACATACCTGTTGAATTAGCCTGAAGTCGTGGCTAACCAGCATCATGCCACCCTCAAACTCATTGACGGCTTCTGCCAGTGCATCGATCGTCTCGATATCCAAGTGATTGGTGGGCTCATCAAGGAACAGCATGTGAGGGTTCTGCCAGGCCAGCCAAGCAAAACACACCCGGCACTTCTGACCATCTGACAAGTTCCTGATCGGACTGACCTGGAAGGAGTTCCAGATGTCGATGTAGAGACACGCCATGTTTTTAGCAAATTTGAAGTGAAATTTTGACAGGTTACAAAAATGAAATCGTTAAGTCGGCTTGCTTCCTGCTTTGGAACGAGTCAATCAGGCTGTATAGTGTTGCCAGAAAGCAGAAGTATAAGAGTCCCCAACGCCAAAAAGACCAAACCAATTTGCAAACTGCCAAAAAAACTCAGACAAAGAAACAAAAATTTGGCCATCTATCCGAGAAAAGGAATAAAATCTTGAGGATTTGTTTTTAATTGAGCAGTTATTCGTTCATTTCAGTGTGGATTGGATGCGTTTCATGTTGTCTGGAGGCAAAGACAATAAAAGAAGCGGAAACGGTGAGATTGCCGTGTCAGAACTTATTAGAAAATGCCGTTTCTTCTTTGAAAAACGCAAACAATCTCAAGTGAGCGTGTAAACTTCTGGGGTAGTTTATCAAATTGTGCCATTTCCAATAAACTTTAATGCGATACTTCAAAATGCGCATAAAAATGTGTTATGAAAACATGTAACGAATGGCTTTAGTCAGAGAAAAAAGTACATTCAAATGACAGTCTCTGGAAAGTATTCCCTTCCTACCTGCTGTTTTCCTGTCAGCCCATAGCGACCAATGATCTTCCTCATCTCCTCCTTTTCTTTGATCTCAGGGAAACACTTCATCATGTACTCCAAGGGAGACAAGTCGAGTTCCAGCTGCTCTGTCAGATGCTGTAACATAAGCACATATATAGGAGGCACTTAATTTCAGTCGTCCTGTCACAATTTTCAGGAAACATTCGTAACAGCGACAGGCCGAGTCTTACCTGGTGATATCTGCCAATCTTGACGTGAGAATGTTTGCGGATCATGCCATCACTGGGTAGAAGCTACAAACAGAATGGAAGAATAAACCCAAATGTTCTGTGCTGCAAACTGCTGTTGGCCAGTAGATAAAAATACCCACCTCTCCCATGAGCAGCTTCAGCAGTGTGGATTTCCCAGCTCCATTGGGCCCCACCAGAGCCACTCGTGTATCCAAATCAATACCAAACTCCAGGTTTTTATATATGTGTGGCTACAGGAAACATTAACAGATGAGTCACACTGAGAAACAGATCTACATTTCACTGGAAAAAGCTGTATTCGTGCTGTAACCTTAAGTATACTCACTGTGTTGTCACTGTACTTGAAGCTCACATTCTGAACCATGATAACAGGAGGAGGAATCTTCCCACAGGGAGGAAAATAAAATGACAGAGTCTGTGGGAAGCAGGAAGGTGTTAGTGCCCTGACAATGCATTCACCACAGACCACAACAACATGTGCATCACTGGGTCTAAAGTCCGAAAACAACTGCCTGGCTGTAAAGCTGTCAGTGGCTTCCAGGCCTCAATTTCAAGCTTATCAGTAAAATTACAGTACCTTGTCATTTACAACTCTTTCAGTCAAGCCTGACGCCACCATCTTCTGCAGTGTCTTCTCTTTGCTCTGTGCCTGTCGTGCCAGCTTCGCAGAGCCGTGACCAAACCTGGCTATGTAATTCTGGAGGAGAGGAAAGTACAAAAGGATAATGAGTCCAAGTGTTTTATAGAAACTCCTCACTCATTCTAAAGCATAGAAAAAAAAAACAGATACACAAGCCCTGAAGAAACTGTTTAGCCAAGGTTGTAAGCCGCCCACATCCAGACATTTGGTTAATTTAGCTGACTTTTTCTGTGTGAAATGGCACATCTGCCTTTTTCCCCTGAAGATTAATGTTACATTTCATTAAAATGTATTCATTTTCAATAGAATAAATTGCGTATGTTTCAGCCCACTATAAAACACTAATTTTACAATATTCCCTTCCTTTTCAATTACTGAATACCACCAGAAAATGAATTTTGTGACTTTGCACCTTGGCTGCTTTGTATGATATGAGACATTGTAAACAAAGAGTTCAATTGATCTTGTCTTGAGCAAAGTGATTAGTTTCCTTAGAAAACCCTTGACATGAGCTCATTTGAAATCTCCTACTCATGCAGTAAAAGCATTCCACCACATGGTGTCCCTCATTCACCTTCATGTGTGCTATCTGGTCCTGTTCCCAGTTGAAGCGCTTCATTTGGTTCTCCTCCAGCTCCTCTCTGGTCTTCACATACTGGTCATAGTTACCCTTAAAACAAAAATAGATTTGCTTGGTCATCCAACAGGGTAACACACAGACGCATAATTAGTAACAGCTCACCCTCAGTTTCCTTATTTAGAATTGTGAGATCACATATGGCAGTTCATTCAAGATACTTCAAGACCTTCCAAACTATGCTGATGGTGCTTCCAGTTCGGTCACCGGGCTTCTTAATTTTCCATTAGTGCACAAGTAGTAGTTTCAGCTGTGTGTTCTTACCGTGTAGTATTTCAGTTTTCTCTGATGCAGGTGGATGATGTTGGTACACACACCATTCAGGAAGTCCTGAGAGTGTGAGATGAGCACAAGGATTCGCTTGAACCTGAAAAGAACCATCAAGTTGATTAAAACGCAATTCCACGCATACGCAACACAAACTGGACGATTCAAGAATTGAAGTGGGAGACAAACTTACGACTTGAGCTCCTCCTCCAACCACACACAAGCATCCAGGTCCAAGTGATTAGTCGGCTCATCCAGCAACAACATGAAGGGCTTGATGAACAGGGCTCTACAGAGACAATGAATAGTTAGCACAAGCAAATCTATCCAAACCTACGCTGGGTCAAAGCTGATGCATGTCACTAAGAGATATACTAAGCTCCAAGTTATTACCTGGCCAGAGCAACGCGCATCCTCCATCCTCCACTGAAGTCCTTCAGCTTCTTCTGCTGCATAGCAGTGCTGAAACCCAAACCGTGGAGGATCCGGGAGGCTCGCATCTCTGCTTTGTCTGCATCCAGCTCCTCCAGACGCTCATACAGCTCCATCAGCTTCTCACATTCAGCTACACAGAGGGAACACGAATGCAATTACTACTAGTTTCAATCGAAACCACTGCAGCACAGTTATGTGAGACATAGCAAGGCAGCTCCAATGTTCAGCATTACATTTTTATCTCATCTCTGTTGCTAAAATTGAACTTCACCCTGTATGGTTTTGCACTGCATGACATATCAACATGTAACTCACAGTCTTCATGGGCAAGTCTCTCCGCCTCCTTCTCCAGCATAATCCTTGCTTCATCCACTTCCATGACACACTGTAGAGCCGTCTTGTCACTGGGGGCCATCTCCCGGGTCAAGTGGTAAATATCTATGTGCTCCGGAATGGGGATCTCACGATGCCCAATGGCTGACAATAGCATGGATTTACCTGGCAGATAAAAGTATAGAAAAAAATTCAACATTACTTGTGACATCAAAAATCTCACCTAAACTTTAGGGAAATGTTTAAACTGAGTTGTGAGCAGTTAGAAGAACAGTGTAGATAGGTGATCATTTTTGTGTTAAAAAGATGTAAAGATGAAGGCAGGTTGTGACTGGAGATATCTTGGACTAGAGACAGGAATTACCTGTGCCGTTAAGGCCGATAAGGCCATATCGTCTGCCTGAGTTGAGCTCTAAGCTGGTGTCTGCTAGCAGCTCTTGACCGTGGAAGGTCAGCGACAGGCTGCTAATGTGGACATCAGTGCTATTAGGGTGAGAGGCAAGTACGCCTGTCACTGCTCGTGCTTCCGTCTTCCGCAGCTCAAACTCATCCAGCTCCTTCGTTAAGCTGGCAATGCCTGTAAGAAAGCGAGGAAATTAAGTAAATTCTTTTGGAAATTTTTGCTCATAGTTACGAGCCTATAGACAGATATAAACGTGTGGTATGCTATCCAGTTTCAACAGATAAAAATATACGTATATTGTGCCAGTAACAGAATGTAGCTCATGAATGATTGTGAGAGATTAATCATCCTCTCACCATTGCTCTCTGCGCCATTACTCTGAGGTTCTGGTTGTTCACCCTCCTCATTTACTTCATCTGGTTTCTTGGTGCGCTGGCGTGCTTTAGCAGCCTCCTTCTTCTTTGCTGCCTTCTTCTTAGCCAAATCAGACGGCATGGTTGTGCAAGCCTATTCAACAGCAGAAAGCAAAAGGAAATACAGAGATCAACAACCTCACTCTCTAATAATACCACATTATGTCAGGAAAAGCATTGCATTGTACAGAGAATCCCTGTTGTGTCCGGATTTCACCTTTCTTTACTCCAGTCAAATATCATCACAGTATGAATCAGGGTAAAAATGACTAATCGCTTACATAAAGTGGCACTAGGAGTACACAGTTGCCGATGTTGTGCCATAAAGCAATCGTCTGCCAAAAACACATTGCTATTGTTGAAATTATATCCTCCTCGTTAAAATCGTAAGTTTATATATTCATAACGTACAAATACACAGAACTTTGTGTGTGTAGAGACAACTAAAGTGAGTCTTTATGACACTGTTGTAACTGAATCACTGTGAACAAATATTGTTTGCAGTTTATTGTGCAATCTATGGTGACATTTAGAATGATTGTCAGCATCTTTTTCCATTGTTTAAGCTGTGTGTGTCTAGTATGTTTAATATTCTTGTTTAAACTGTAATCAACGTGATTTACGAATGGGTTTCAATCAGAAAATAAAGGACTTATCTGTTTCGCAATTATCTTATGGCTTATACAATCCACCTAATTAGAATCAGTCATTTTGATGTATTAAAGACATTTTAGTCACAATACAGCGGCTACAATCACTTTTTAGGTAGTGGGAAAACTGGCTTCTAAGTTGAATCGGGCCTTTAAAGCTATTTCAACCAAATGGGTTGGTTACATCTGAGGTACAATAATGCAGAGATGCGAGACCAATTTCTCCCGCGGACTGAAACTACCGGTGTGCCACTGTCAAAAAAATGTGCCGGTAGGTGAACTAACGGTGTAACTTCAGCTTACAGCCGATTGTAACGACGGATCAACAGTAAAGGCCTAAAATGGTCATCAATACAGCGCTTCAACCCAGTGATAATGGTGGTAACGCAAACCAGAACCGCATTTTGGTTCCTTCCAGTCCCACCTGCCCGCACGTTGGGCTCCTCTTGGTATAATGCCTGATAGCTGTTAGCCGCTAACGGGGATGCCGCTAACATTAACAGGCGGCCTTGTCACTTCACAGCGAACTAGCCCATGGCGACACCTAAACAGACGCTTTATTTGATAAGCCCAGGATGTTAAAAATAAAAAGTGGATAATAACAAATTTGACAAACTAGCCGCTGGGGGCGTTAGCCTCCTAGCTAACGGGCCTGAGCGGCTAACGCTAACTTGACGCAAGGCCCAACTAGCTAGGACAAAATGTAAAGACGGCTAACAAGTGTTTTACGAGCCGGAGTTTGCTTTAACGGAAGCCGGTGTACGTTATTCATTTAAGTCGCGGTTGTCAGACGCCGATAAAGTGGCTCTTACCTAAATAATGAAGCGCTGGTCTCCGGAGCACACCGACGTCTCGTGTCCACTTTTCGCCGGGTTGATGTAGCCGCTCGCCAAACCGCCAGACGGACCATATGTGGTCATAGGGGGCGGTGAGGAAGAAGGTCCCTCCTCTTCTCTCGGGACTGCAGTAAAATGTCCCTTTACGCCTAAACTGGAAGCTAATTTAAATCAGTTAAATTATATAATTATCAGCTCGGACCAAACAGGCAGGTGCTGAGTAAGAAAACAAACAAACAAGCTGATTAAAAAAAAAAAAAAAAAAAAAAACAGCGGTGAGATGGATCGATCTTACTGAAGACACTGATGAGGTTTCTAAATGTATATTTTCACATCGCATTAAAGATCCACGCGTCGATAAATGTGTGCGATAATCACGCGTTAATTTTAAAAGCGATATTTTCTCATTGTGCTCGAGTGAACTGAGTTTTTAAATCTTATCGCTGAGCTCAGGTCTGTAGATCAGCGATCAGTCCGAGGTGATGCTGCAGCCGCAGACAGTCAGTGATGATGAGGCTGAAAACGACGTGAGAGGGACGCTGTTTCTACACCGTGAGTGCGTGTGTGTGTGGCACTCATATTACGAGGAAGTCAAGAAACTGACGAAAATGGACGACATATGCATGGCTGTGCTCTGCGGCTTTTAACCCGTTTGAAACGACGAAAATGGAATCTATGCCCTCATGTCAGCGTTCGTGGAGATGGATCGTCGTATCTGCACTAAAACAACAACGGACGCGATGCTAGCTTGCTAGCTGCTCTTTGATGTTTGCTCCTCCGACAGATAACCGTACTAATTTCCGATTCAAAACTTTTGAGTCGTCTCGCTTCGATTTTTTCCCCATCACTCGCTAAGCAGATTAACTCAAACCGTCAACTTTACCAGGTGACGTTTAGCGTGTAGCTACGTTAGTTAGCTGACTTTGGAAGTAGCTGTTAGCTAGCCGAAATTAGTTAAGCTAATTAACATAACGTTAGCATAAAAAAAAACTGGTTACATGGCAATACAGCCAGCTGGGATAGGCAGATAACGGTTAAGTCGCTGTAATGATGTTAAGCTGTTGGTATTTATTTGTTCTTTCAGACGAACAAAGTAGTTTTAACCGGTAGCTTTACAATATAAGCATCATCAGTGATGATATTGCAGATAAAACTGTATAGAAAGTGCTGTAGTAGGTAATGTTCACATCTAATCTTCGCTTCATATGCAGATAATCAACTTTCCTACCTCACTGGATAATGCTGAGGGAAGCTGGGGATATTTAAGGCAGTTTTCAATCAGTTTTTACCAAATCCACGAACACTGGTTCATTTGTGGTGACCATGTTATAAACTAGGGCAGCAGCGTTGGCTGGTAAAAGCATTGTAGGTAGTCATTTTTTCCCCACGACATCCTCATCAAGCGTAGCTCATAATTGCCAGATATGCGTCTGTCCTCGTTTTTGGCCCTGTTCAGGCCCGCTTTGCCCCTGATCCTGGGGCTGTCTCTGGGCTGCAGTCTCAGCCTCCTCATGGTGTCCTGGACTCAGGGGGACACAGATGACTCCTGTGGGGATGAGCTGGGCAATGGCAGGCTGTTCATGGGCAGAGGGGAGGCCCAGAGAGACTCCAGAGATGGAGCTGGAGACGAAGACTTCCAGCCACGGATTGTGCCCTATCACAAGGACCCGAACAAGCCGCACAAGAAAGTCCTCAGGTGAGACGTGTGTTTGTTGGTATTTACATTATACTAATGCCCACAGACATGCTGTCCAAATCCTCATGGGCATGGACGCAGAGCTGCAAAATGATCGATTATACACTTAGTTGTCAACTATTAAAACAAATCGCCACTTATTCGGATGATCGATTCATTATTTAGGGTAATTTTCCAAGAAAAGAGTGAAAATTCTCAGGTTCTAGCATCTTAAATTTCTGCTTTCTTTCCTCCTCTTTGACAGTAAACTGAATGTTTTTGGGTAGCAGGCAAACAAAACATCTGAGGACATCATTTGATTGACATTTTATAGACTAAACAACTAATAGATGAATCAATAAAACAATCGACAATGTATGTAATCGCTAGTTTTTGTGCTTTTATAGAAGGGGTGTTCAGTGACCATAAAAACATGCAGACACTGACTATTTTTTCTGTAAATTAAATGACATATTTGTTCTAGACACACATCACATTACTTGATATCTAATCAGATTTGTCTTAAGAAACTGGAGACACTTTGAAGCCAGGGTATTTACGTTTCTTAATTCTCTCTTTAATAGGCTTATTCCTCCTCTGCAATAATCAGAATGCACTGAGTAGAATTTGCAGTATAGGTGGCCTATAGAGGAGAGATTATATCTGGCAAATCCCTTCAAGAGCTCAGATGTCAAGACCAGACCTGCTGATGTATAAGATTTCATCCTCTTTTTCATGTCTGACTGTGAATTTTCTTCCAGCCAGAAATGAGCAGTGTGCTTTATTTTTTTTTTGTTGTTGAGCTAGAGTCTGTTGTGGTATATATTATTGTAATGGCAACAAGCTCACTCTTTTGAGTCTTCTTTGACGTTCTCATTGTGATTTCTCCTTTTTTTCCCCTCCAGAACTCGATACATTCACACTGAACTGGGCATCCGAGAGCGACTCCTGGTGGGCGTCCTGACCTCTCGGGCCACCCTCAACACGCTGGCCGTGGCGGTGAACCGCACCATTGCCCACCACTTCCACCGCACCTTCTTCTTCACAGGCCTGCGCAGCCCCAAGGTCCCTCACGGCATGACCGTGGTCGCCCACGGTGACGACCGGCCGGTGTGGCTGATGTACGAAACGGTGCGGCACCTCCATCAGCACTACGGCTCGGACTACGACTGGTTCCTCTTAGCCCAGGACGACACTTACCTGCAGGCGGATCGTCTGTCGGAGCTGGTGGGCCACCTCAGCGCAGGTCAGGACCTGTACATGGGCAGGGCGGAGGAGTTTATTGGTGGGGAGGAGAAGGCACGTTACTGCCACGGGGGTTACGGCTATCTGCTGTCTCGCAGTCTGCTGGGCCGCCTGCAGCCTCATCTTGACACCTGCAGAAACGACATCCTCAGTGTGAGACCCGATGAGTGGCTGGGCCGCTGCATTATTGACTACCTGGGTCTCAGTTGTGTGGAGGTGCACCAGGTAAAAGTAGTAGTTTTAGCAGTTTGATGCACTTTTTCTGCAGTTTATTTAGGAATGTCTACTATGCTAATATGTCTTTTTTTTGTGTGACTCACAGGAGATGACCTATCGATACTTTGAGCTCGGTAAAAACGCAGATCCAGAGCGTGAAGACAGCACACGGTTTAAAAATGCCTTCACAGTTCATCCTGTATCTGAACCTAACCTCATGTACCGCCTACACAAACGCTTCAGCCAGATAGAGCTGGAGTGGACCTACCTGCAGATCCAGCAGCTGCAGGTTAGTAAGACTTGACAGTGTTTTTTTCACACCGATAAACAAGTAAAAGTTTTTCTGCGTGAGTCACATGTGATGTGATTAGTTTTATGTGAAAGTATACAGTGTGTAGTTTCCCCACCACACCTACCTTTGAGGAAAAGCAGAAATTCCTGTTTGATGCATTATTTATGCGTGTCAGGAAGCCAGTGGACAGAGTGTTTTGCTCAGACATGAAGTGTTGCATTCCAGTGTCATCTAATGCTGAATATGATCTGCTTAAGAAGTCTCATTATGTAGTTAGAGAACCTGCTAATGATAGTGGATTACAGCTGCTCTGACTCAACTGTAAATATAATTTTATGCCACAGAGACATGTCTTTACAGAGTTTAGACGTAGTTCCTCTCTTGCTTTGGTTTTACAGCTGACAAATTACCTGTGTGTTCTCCTCAGACACAGATCAACAACCTGAGTGACCTCACACCGGAGGGTAAAGCAGGGGTCACGTGGCCTATAGGAATCAACCCTCCCTTCAAGCCCAGGACCCGCTTTGAGGTCATAAACTGGGAGTACTTTACAGAAGAGCATATCTACTCCTGCGTCGACAGCTCCCCAAAGTGTGAGATGAGAGGGGCTGATCGTGCCGACATCAACGCGATTCTAGAGATTGCGGTCGAGCGTCTCAACGAGCGCTACCAGCCACAGCTGCGCTTCCGCAAGCGACGTCTCCTTAACGGGTACCGCCGCTTCGACCCCACGCGGGGTATGGAGTACATGCTGGACCTGGCGCTGGAGGCCTACACCCAGAAAGGCCACAGCCAAGTCATTGCCAAACGGGTGAACATGCTGCGACCTCTGAGCGCAGTCGAGATCATCCCCATGCCTTATGTGACAGAGGCGACACGGGTGCAGGTCATCCTTCCTGTCACAGCCCAGGATCAGGACTACATTGGCAACTTCCTCGACATGTACGTGATGAACACTCTGGACACCCATGACAATGTTCTACTGACCTTCTTGTTCATATACGACCCGTTCGATGCTCAGCGTGTCAGCCAGACTGATGTGTTCGCTGGCATCAAGGCTATGATTGGGGAAGTGGAGAAGCGCTATGGAGACGTGAAGATCCCCTGGATTAGTGTGAAGACTGAGGTTCCCTCACAGGTCAAGCTGATGGACATCATCTCTAAGAAGCACCCAGTGGACACGCTGTTTTTCCTGGCCAGCGTTTGGACAGAGGTCAACGCCGACTTCCTGAACCGCTGCAGAATGAACGCCATCAGCAACTGGCAGGTCTTCTTCCCCATCCACTTCCAGGAGTACAGCCCTGCTGTGGTGTACCGCGACCAGCAGCCCTCCGCCGCCTCCTCCTCTTTTGCTTCCGAGTCACTACGAGACGGCCACTTCGACCGGCACGTCTTTGACGAGGCTTGCTTTTACAACGCGGACTACATGACCGCACGGACCAAGATGGCCGCTGACATCCTGGATAACGAGGAGCTGCTGGAGAGCATGGATGTGTACGACATATTCGTCCGGTACTCAGGCCTGCACGTGTTCAGAGCGGTAGAGCCGGCGCTAATCCAGAAATATGTGCGGCGAACATGCAACGCACGCTTCAGTGAGGACATCTACCACCGCTGTGTCCTCAGCAACCTGGAGGGTCTGGGGTCACGATCGCATCTAGCAATGGCTCTGTTTGAGCAGGAGCAGGCCAACAGCACATAGAAGTCCAGACTGAACCTAGAGAATGCTGAGACCTCACACATCCTGCCTGGACTGAAGGATACTGAAGCAGGAAAAGGTGAATTTTCAGTTTTTCATCAATGTACTGAAGCGCTCATCCTTTTTGTACGGTGCAAAGAGGTCAGGATCAGCTAAAAAAGCAGCACCATTTTGCTCAAGGACTCTTCAGCAGAGCAGATGAGTGCTGATACCTCAGCTTAAAGTTGTATCCTGCTGCTGGAAATCTCTCTGCCTGGTACCTGGCAGGAGAACTCCTGACTTACGAGTCTATAACTTTAAATCTGTCTAGACGGTGATGAATTATGAGTCATGGAGGTGTCACTTTGCACAACTCCCTGAGCGGACATACTGAGGAGCTCTTACTTGTATTCCTGCCGCGTTCTCACAGGAGGCGAGCAACAGTATTTATACTCAAAGAAATATAGGAGGTTGTGTGTTGAAGTAATAAATGAACAAAGGCCTTCATTGTTAATGATTAACTGAGAAAATAAGTTGAGCCATAAGTCTTCCTGTGAGATATTTAAAATAATACTGGAGACAAGCTGAAGCCATTGGCTGCCTTTTCTTTAAGATATGTTCTTTTTAAGAGGTATTAAAGAGAGATATTTCTGCTCAGACTTGCTTGTTCATTCATACTGCTGAGAGTGTGTAAAAGTGCTTGCGTCAGTCTCATTAGACAAAAGGCAACTGTTTACAGGATCTGCATGCAGCACGCTGGGGCAGTTATTCCTGGAGGTATCTGTTATCTGCTTGGCAGAGCCGAAGAAAAGGCAATATGGCAGAAACATTTTGTGGTCAGTAATGACAGCGTGCTCATATTCTCAGTCATACATCTTGCAGTCTTCTCAGTTTGCCGAAAAGCTTCACTGCAGCGCCTGGAGGCCGTGAACAGTTTGTTCCGAAGCAGCCCGCCC
Source organism: Amphiprion ocellaris (assembly GCF_022539595.1). Classification (NCBI taxonomy): domain Eukaryota; kingdom Metazoa; phylum Chordata; class Actinopteri; family Pomacentridae; genus Amphiprion; species Amphiprion ocellaris. Next base: position 19,926,022 of record NC_072787.1, on the reverse strand, counting down.
CGCCTCGTCTCCTCGCATTAAGTCAGTAAATCTCCACCCCTGCCTAGGCCTCCCTCAGTTTTTCTGTGCACATGTGTCTCTGGGGGGAGAAGTGAAGCCAGTGCCAGGAGGGGAGGGTCGTTTCTACCTGGGTGAGGTCCGCCGTGGTATGGCTGGTTTACCTTCATCAGGCTGAATGGCTTACTTCACGCTGCCTCCTCCTCCTCCTCACTGAAGGGGGGAGACGATTGCATCCCCTCGTCCTCCCTCAACCACCAGACATCTCCACGTGAGGGTGGTCGGCTCGGGAGAAGAGCGCAGCAGCAGCAGCAGCAGCAGCAGCAGCAGCAGCAGAGTGAAAGAGGCTCTTTCTGAGGCTACAGTCGGCGTTGCACAGCAGAGAGGCCTCCACCTGCTTCCTCCTGGTGAGGTCAGCCGACAATAAAAAGCCTGTGTGCCGTCTCTGAAGAACGTCTCGCTCATTCATGCATAGCAGAGGGTGATTTTCATGACTCCGCAGCTAAAACCAGCAATCTGAAAAACATTTCTGATATCTTAAAAGCAGGCTGAAAGTAGGAGAATGTGCATTTGATGATGGCCATAATTATGGAGGTCATGTAGACTGGGCTCCCCGTGACCACATGGCAGGAATATGCTGTTTTGATTGCAGGGGTGAAAAGAAACTCCTTTCCCACTGCCTCTTTATGTCAAATCAGCTCATTCACTAACAAATTAGCCTGCCATGTTAAAGAGCAAGTCTCCAGTAATATGTGTAGCAGTGCTATCGCTACATTAAGGCCAGATTTGAACCTTTTTTTTAAGATAAGATAAGATAAAGTTCTTTATTTCTCCCCACTCCAGGGGAAATTTACATTGTTACAGCAGCTTATGTAACAGTAGACATAGTGATAAGAATAAAAGAATAATAGAACAATAGTAATAATATTTACAATATATACAAGGGTGACAGATGAGGGTAAAGTGGCTTAACAGAAAAAATAAAAATAAAGTTTAAAAGTGCAGAGATGTGCAGTGCAAGAATGTCAGTGCAAATTTTATGGTTTGGGGTGGTAATGATATAGTCCAGTTTATGTTAACATCAGCCAGTGATGCTGATGTTGTAAAGTCTTATAGCAGATGGGATGAAGGACCTGCGATAGCGCTCTTTCTTGCAGGGTGGATGTCTTAGTCTGCTGCTGAAGGAGCTGCTTAAAGACCCCACAGTGTCATGCAGTGGGTGAGAGGGATTGTCCATGATGGATGTGAGCTTTGCCAACATCCTCCTCTCACCCACCTCCTCTATGGAGTCCAGGGAACAGTCCAGGACAGAACCGGCCCTCCTGACCAGTCTGTTTAGTCTCTTTCTGTCCCTTTCAGTGCTCCCTGCTCCCCAGCAGACCACTGCATAGAAAATAGCAGACGCTACCACAGAGTCATAAAATGTCCTGAGCAGAGTCCTGCACACTCCAAAGGACCTCAGTCTCCTCAGCAGGTGGAGACGACTTTGGCCCTTCTTGTACAGAACCTCTGTATTGTGTGTCCAGTCCAGTTTATTGTTGAGGTGAACACCCAGGTATTTGTATGTGTCCACCATGTCAATGTCCAAACCCTGGATGTTCACCGGTGCAGTCCGGGGTGTCCTCCTCCTGCTGAAGTCCACGATCATCTCCTTCGTCTTACTGGCGTTGAGCTGCAGATGGTTTCGCTCACACCAGTCAACAAAGTCAGAGATGACCGTCCTGTACTCCCGCTCGTCCCCCTCAGATACACACCCAACAATGGCTGTATCATCGGAGAACTTCTGGAGGTGACAGCTCCCAGAGTTGTAGTGGAAGTCCGATGTGTACAGGGTGAAGAGAAAGGGGGAGAGCACTGTCCCCTGTGGGGCCCCCATGCTGCTGACTACCACATCAGACACACAGTCCCGAAGCCTCACGTACTGTGGTCTGTTGGTGAGGTAGTCGATGGTCCAAGCAGCCAGGTGACAGTCTACTCCCGCTCCTTCAAGCTTCACCCTAAGCAGAGAAGGCTGGATGGTGTTGAAAGCACTGGAGAAGTCAAAGAACATGACCCTCACAGTGCTGCTGGGTTTCTCCAGATGAGTCAGTGATCTGTGCAGCAGGTAGATCACTGCATCATCCACTCCAATGTTCGGTTGGTAGGCGAACTGCAGTGGATCCAGATACTGGCTCACCTGGGGACGGAGGTTCTTGAGGACGATCCTCTCCATGGTCTTCATCAGGTGAGAAGTGAGGGCCACAGGTCTGAAGTGGTTAGGCTCCCTGGGGTTCCTGGTCTTAGAGACAGGAACCAGGCAGGAAGTCTTCCATAACAGAGGAACCCTCTCCAGACTCAGGCTCAGGTTAAAGATGTGCAGCAGCACCTGACAGAGCTGGTCTGCACAGTCTCTAAGGAGTCTGGAGCTGATTCCATCAGGACCTGCAGCTTTCCTGGTCTTGATCTTTTTAAGCTCACTTCTCACCTGATCAGCTGTTATGGAGAGGCAGGGGGAGGGTGGCAGGGGGAGGGGTGATGGTGGTGGTGGGGGGTGAGACGAGGAGGGGTGATGGGGCTGTATGCAGAGTCCGGAGGTGGTAGAAGACGGGGATCGGAGGAGGGGTGCGGTTGGTGGTGTTGGTGGTAGAGAGCTGAGGTGTGAAGAAGGAGCTGGCTGGTTGGTGCTTTGATGAGAGGGGGGAGGAGTGGGAGCAGAGTCGAATCTGTTAAAGAACAGATTCAGCTCATTGGCCCACTCCTGGCCTCCTGCTGCAGCTCCCCTCTCATGGCCTCTGCTGTAACCAGAGATGGATCTCAGGTCTCTCCAGACCTCCCTTGTGTTATTGTCCTGCAGGTGAGATTCCATCTTGGTCCTGTAGCTGGCCTGTAGCTGGACTATTGTAGCTTTTGGACTATTATTAAGCAGTTTAGAGGTTAAATTGGCTTTTTGAACCAGAATTATGTTGAATTTAATGCCTGAAATATTTCCTAACTCAATTTTGCAGAGATTTCATAGCAGGCATTCTTAAACCTAATTGAAAGTAAGAAAAATCAAGAAAATATGTTAACTAAGACATCAGAATTTCATAACATGCAGGGTTTTTTAAAGTACTGTTGAGACTGTAGCTCTGAATCAAGGAAAGATGGCAAAAGGAAGACAAAAATAAATGGCAAAAAGAAAGTTCTTCATTCAGTGCACATCCTCCATGTTTATCAAACAATATTTTGTTGTTGGGCCAGTTGGAGGGCTGAAAGAGACTGGCGGTTAGACATAAATATTGAGAAAAGGTGATACAGAAAAGCACTGTATGAAGAACATAATGTGTTTTGTTTGAACATTAAATATCTATGAATACTGTATGTAATCATACACTCGTTCAAAAGTTTGGGGTCACTTACAAATGTCCTTATTTTTGAAAGAAAAGCAGATTTTTTTCAATAAAGAGAACATTAAATTAATAAGAAATACCATCTAGACATTGTTAATGTGGTAAATGACTATTCTAGCTGGAAATTTTTAATGGAATATCTCCATAGGGGTACAGAGGAACATTTCCAGCAACCATCACTCCTGTGTTCTAATGCTACATTGTGTTAGCTAATGGGGTTGAAAGGCTCATTGATGATTAGGAAATTAGTGTGAGTTTTCATGGATAACATGAAATTGCCTGGGTGACCTCAAACTTTTGAACGGTAGAAGATCCCAGAAAACATTTTGAACTTGTAAATGTGCATAATATGAGTTCTTTAATCCCTGTGTGTCTATATATCCCGTTTATCACTGATTCCTAGTTACTACTCCATTATTTCAAAGTGAAAATTACAATCACTGCTGCTCTAGCTTCATAAAAGACGATGAAATTCACTGAATTTCAAAAGGCGTACCAACATAACATTTTTAAAGCAGTTCTGCGTGAAGCTTTTTAAAGTTGTGTAGCTTTAAGAGGCTTAGTTTAACACATCAATATGTAAATTCTTGCAGCAAAGCACAAAACACTTCAAATGACATCAAGCTCCTATAGAAGGAACTGGCCAAGTGTTGGCACACAAACATGGTGTGGTGAAGGTGAAAAAAAAAAAGACTTTAGATGTTGTGGCATTTACAAACTTTGGCAAGCGCTTCTTTATTTACATCCAGGCTGTCTCGCAGTGTCACAGCTGTTTTCCCTTTTTCCACAGAATGTAATCACCCAACAAGTTTTGCTCTTTACAGACACACAGTATTATGTATGCTATAATCTTCCTGTCGGTGACCCTCTGACAACAGTGTAAACAGAGAGAAAGAGCAGCTCCCACTCTTCAGAAACACATGCAGGGTTCGGGACAAACAAGTCAACAGTATGCCAGGGTTTAGTAACAGAAGACAGTAGTTTGTTAACACTTTGTCAGGTTGTTCTGATGTCGTGCAGCTCAAAGCTGACCAGCTGCGGCTTCTAGTTTCCTCCACAAGAGGGTGCTAGTGAATCATGACGACAATCTGAATGCCCTGGCCATACAAAGAAAAATCACTCCGGGGTCAGACACAGGACCAAGATACTACCTATGACTACTGTTTCTCCTCTAAAGAGTGCAGTTAATATAACTTCGTCCTAGTAACAAAAACACAGCTCAGAAAAATCACACCTACAGTTAGTTGCTGGTAGGGCATGTCATTTTTGGCAAAAAAGTTTCCAGAAGGCATTTCGACAAGTGCGACGAGTCTCGCCACACAGACTGCTATATGCCAGCGTTGTATATTTACACAGACTGTCCCATCGGATGTGTTAATTAATGTCCATGGAGCATGCATAGGTCATCGTGAAAACGTCCAATCACTTCTCGTGTATGCTGGATAATAAAGAGGGTCTCACCCTTGACGAAGAGAGTCCCGACAAAAGAGTTACAGCACAGTGCAAAGAAACCCCCGAGAAGGTTCCATCTAGAAACTGCAGAGAAAAAAGTCCTCCATCTGACATAACAACATATACATACAAGTCAAGTGTCATTTAAAAAAAAAAAAAAAAACGGTGTAAAATGAGACCGGTGCAGATTATATCATGTGTTACAGCTACTGAGACTGAAAGTGAGGGAGGTCTCTCTTTGTTGCAGCTTCCAGCTCCCACGATGGACACGGGATGGACCTAAAATAAACCACCCCGACCCAAGATAGTACACAGAGGAACACTAACATTCCTGCCCTACTAATTCAAAACTCATGGAGCTCCCATACCGCACCCCCTCCCCGAATCCCCCCAAAACAAACACACACAGTCTGTCGTATACTGTACAGTTGGCCCTCATAAGGGGGAAAAAAACCCACATATTTACATTCACATCTCTAGAAAAGAAAAAAAACTTCATTTTTCTTTTTTTGTGTAACATAAAAAAACGCAGAAATGGACAAAACCCCGCAGACCTGGGCTTAATCCATCATTGGAATAACAGTTTCAGGGGTTAAGAAAAGCATTTTTGTCTGTTCAGGTTCATCTGAAAAGGGCATTTTTGCAATTTAAGCCCAGGTCTGGATTTCCGCCCGCTTCTGCTTCAGTGATCATGTTCTCTTCTTATTTGTTGCAACCTTTGGTAACACCTTCAGGACATAAAACTGGCAAAAAGACTACACGAGAGAGAGGCAGTGAGTGACTGTGACAGAAGAAAATCAGTCGACAAGGCCCGACACGGTTGTTTTGCGACGATTAATGGAAGAAAAGCTGTTTTTATGATGCTCAATACTTGTTTTCTCCTTCATTAAAACACTATGAACAGACACAGAGCTGATAATACTTCAAGTCCCGGTAACTAATACTGTTATTTTTTTTTCTGGTGGATGAAACACACTGGAGGTTGAATGGAGTCCACAGACAGCCTCCCAATGTGTCGCACTGTAATCTCGATGTTGCTGGTGTAATTAATCAACCTTTCAGAAACACTCCCCTAATGAGAACAAATGAAAAAACGCACACAGCCACACTTAGAATCACACCCCCGACCCCGTACCCAGATAATAAAAAATAATTAAAAAAAACCTTATTTGGAGAACAGAAAATGTGAAGACTCATCCAGAGCGCTGCGAGAAATTACATTTCTGTCTGCTTTGAGATGAGAGTCTGGAAACACAGCGGCGTGTTTGAGAGTGTGTGTGAGCAGCCGGTTGACTTTGAATGAGTTTTCTGGCGACGTATTTACAGAGCAGAAAGACTCGACCTCTGAGGGCTGAAAACATGATTTTAACGTCTCCACAGTCAGACGAACAGATGCATGTGTGCATTGAAACCTCCACCCTTGCTGCTAGCTGCTAGATTTACCCGCTAGTTAATACAGTTGTGTGAAAAAAGAACATCTCGTGTAACATGTTGGCTTTTTTGACCCAATTAATACAGCGTCTACATATAAAGGTGGATGTACTTGAATGCAATTGCAAAGAAAATCAGCAAACTTATCATAATTAATACTTCTCTATGGTAGAAGTAAGTGCACCCGTGGCACCAGAAGCTAGTTTCACCCCCTTTAGCAGAAATAACTTCTTGTTTTGCTTAATTGTCCGCCATTTTGGTGCAAAATCCCTTCAGTGGCAAAATATTTGAGGGTTTTCTTGCCTGTTTTGGATCCCTCCACAGCATTTCGGTGGGATTTAAATGTGAGATTTAATTTGGCCACTTCATTTCTTCTTTTTAAGACATTTATTGGTGGGTTTGTTGCCGTGTGCTGAGGATCATTATCCCGTTGAAAGGTTCATACAGGCTTCATATTGGTAAACTATAACATTTCCATGAGGTTCTTCTCCTGGAAATCTGTCTTTGGTTTGCACCAAACGTATCCAAACAGCTCTATCTTTGATTCTTCTGTCCGGTGCACGTTTCTCCCAAAAACCCTGATCTTTGCCTCTATGTTTGCTGTCGAAAACTATTTCTGCTCTAATGTTCCTCTTGGATAGAAAAAGCTTTTTTTTCATGGCCTGCCTCCCCTGCAGGTCAAATTTGTGTAATCTCTGATTGTGGACGCATCACTTTGACACCAACAGTTGCAGATATTTACCTGCAGATCCTGTGATGAAACTTTTGGTTGCTTGGAGTCTTTTTTTTTTTTTTTTTTTAAATTAAACGCTCTGTTCTTAGGATGATTTCTCCAGAGGTGGCGAGTCCAGGACAAACTGGCAGTCATCTGAAAACCATGCCACTTGTAGGTGATTTTTCTTAAAGTGGAACGACTAATTTAAAACAATTTGGAGATACACAACCCATTTTCTGAAGGTCTTAGAGAGCTGTTTAGATCTTAGCACCTCAATAACAAAGAGAACAGTAGACCCATGATATTAAAGGTTTAAATAAGACAAGTTTTAGTCACTTCCTGAAGAGGGTCTAATCATTTGATGGACCTGGTTGTATGTCCTCACTTTTTCCTTGTTTTTTAACTATTCAAATCAGGAGAATTACTACAAAATCTCAGTTTTATGTGCCATATGTTTGAGTATCTCACCTTTGTCTGTGGGCGCTGTTTCAAAGAAGTATCTCACAAACATCTTCTTGTACTTGCTTTTTTCACACTGCTGTATTTTCAGAGGTTTAAGGTTTCACCAGACTGCAGCGACGGCCTCACACACATCCAAACACGCACGCGGCTCTGAAATCGGATGCAGAAATTCAGGAGGGCCTTTGCTTTAGGTGTTGCGCACCGCTAAGGCCTGTTCCAGCTCCTGTCTCCTCTGCTGGATCTGTGATGGGGAGAGGAGAGGGGAAACATGCATATTATCACGTGAACACGTAGAGGCAGAGACGCAGGAAGTTGGGAAGTGAGTGTAAAAGACAGTGAAGGGTCTGATAAGTCACCTTGCAGTAGAAATAGCGGCTGACGGCCTCCTGGGACCAGGGTTCGTGGTAAAACGCCGCCCTCCTCTCCTCTTCAGGGTTCCCCACCACGTCTGTCATTAACTACCAGGGAGGAAGCACGATTATGAACAGGGTTAAATAATAATAACACAATTTGCACGCTATTTTTCACATTAGTTTGTTAATTTTTCTTAAATGTGTGCGAACTACTGGACACCTAAAATTTCTCCGAATCTAGCTAAGCTATTTGAATCAAATATCTTTTTGAAAATAGCATTTTTTTTTCTACGAATCCAAGGACATGTGGCATTAAAACATGAAAGACAAACTCTTCTCTTGTTATTTCATTTACCCAAGAGGATGAGTAAATATCTATCTATCTATCTATCCATCTATCTATCTATCTATCTATCTATCTATCTGTCTATCTATCTATCTATCTATCTATCTATCTATCTATCTATCTATCTATCTATCTATCTATCCTGTAACTCATTGTTGATCTAATAATCCTCATATTCCATCAAAATCACTTTAGTCTACAGGTCTCATTTAAAAATTTGCCATATATAAATCATTTCCTCGAACCCCGTTCTGTAAAAATCCCAAAAATTCTGCAATCAAGCACAACCCTGAAGCCATAACTGATGAAATATTTCCCAACAGTCAAGTGAGAAAAATTCAGGGACTTTTTTCAGGAATTCTGAAAAACATTCCTGCAGAAAATGTAACATTTCTTTGCTTATTAAACTATAATTTGTAAATTGCAGCAAGTAAAGGCAATATTATATTTTCATATTGTAGCCTCTAGGGGGCGCTAGCTGGATTTGTGGCTTTGCTCTTTTCTTTTTTAATATGTTGCTAAGCAGTAATTACAATAAATAACTGATGAACTCATGAATAAACAGTGTGTTTTGTTTAGTTACTTCATGCTGCAGCCAGATGTAAGATAAAAATGTCATCATCTGCTTCATTTGTTTACATTCATGACTGATCCTTCTGCCTTTTATTTTCCACTCCATCCAACACACACATTATGTTCTGTATGTCACAAAATGTAAAGGAAATGCTGCTTCATGTGGACTTTCAGCTGTCGGAGGAATGTGCATATAAATAGTCGTATCGAACCTTAAGGTCTCGGCTCTGGGATTTGAGCCAGTCCTGGATGTAGCCCTTGGGATCTCTGGAGAAGCTGAGCATGAAGTCCCTCTGGATCTTCAGCTGGTTGATGGACTCGATGGTCTCATGGATCTGAAAAGTGCAGTAAAGAAACATAGAAGTTCAAAAAAAATCAATGAAGTAAAATCACTCTAATCATCTTTGTGTATTTACCAACAACGAATACACAGAATCTCTGGAAAACAGCGACTTTATGTAACAGTAGAAGGGAACCAGTGCAGGGAAAGTGACTTAGATTAAAAAATAAAGAGATGAAACTAACTGCAAAGACTAGAATCTGTAAATAACAATATAATGGATATGTTAACAGCGATAAACAATATCTGCAGTGAAACAGGCAACTCTACAATATGCAGTTTAGTACATGGAAAATGTAATATGCCTCCTTAATGGTGAAATATTCTCTAAACAAAGGTATAAAACATGGCTCTGTATTTATGTGCTGCACCTTTAAAAAACACAGTTCTCTATTAAAAAGGTGTTACAAGTTATTGCGGGGGAGTGGATTTTAATTTTACAGGTTTTTATTATTTTTGCCAGCTGCAAAACCTGGTATTGTGTTATCCTTGTGAGTAAGCATGAGTAGCAAAATGTGGTCCAGGTGTCTGAGTGCAAGATGCACTCATGAAACCTTACAGGTGTGTAGTGGAGATCAAAATGAAGTTCTCTTGCTTCTTTCTTCTTTTTTTAAAAAAAGATTATTTCTGGAATCATTTTTAGCCTTTATTTGTTAGTCATAGTGGAGAGAACCTGGTGAAGCAGGTGAATGACAGGCAGAAAATCCAGCTGGGAGTCAAATCACAGATTCACAGTTTGGTGCATTTGAATCCATGTGGTATATTCCCTAACAATTCAACTGTTGGGTCTCCCTCTCTAGCTGCCTTTTTAATAAAATTCCCAAATTCTGTCAGTGGGTTTGAAAGGCAAGCTGTCTTCAAAAAAAAGGCACCAAATTGACACTATTTCTCAGAGTTTGAAACTGTGAAAACAAAAAGATTTTGAAGAATTGACGGTACTTCAACTAATTATTTGGGATGTGTCATTCCATCAGAAAATGTATTCATCAAAATCGCTTTATGCGACATGTCGTGTTTAAAAAAAAAAGCCAAAAATAAACTGTTATTATTAATCAGATTCTGTAAAAAGCTAAAAATTCTGTGCTCCTCAGTGCAACCGTGAAGCCATTAGTGGCTGAGCTGCAACCGTCATGTGACAAAAATTCTGTGACTTTTCAGCTGAACTGCAGGATGGGTTCAGGTTTTTTCAGTGAAGATAACGTTAAATTAATCAGAAATCCAGTCCAGACATTGTTAATGTGGTAAATGACTATTCTAGCTAGAAACAGCTGATTTTTAATGCAATATCTCCATAGGGGTACAGAGGAACATTTCCAGCAACCATCACTCCTGTGTTCTAATGCTACATTGTGTTAGCTAATGGTGTTGAAAGGCTGATTGATGATTAGAAAACTCTTGTGCAATTATGTTAGCACATGAATAAAAGTGTGAGTTTTCATGGAAAACATGAAATTGTCTGGGTGACCCCAAACTTCTGAACGGTGGCATAAGTAGTGAAATATCTGCAGTACGTAGAGCTGCCATGTGTGTCAGTACTGGTGGAAACCTGTAAACATTCTAACATATTTTGTACACACTGATTCCAGCTTTTAGAAGGTGAAACATTAGTTTTCTCTTTTCTTTCTCATTATAATGGTGTCAAACTGCACAGAGGACATTTTCGAGTTTTCTCTACTTCTAGCAATGGTTGTACTGTTTACATATAAGGCGTAGGACGTAATATCGTAGTGAAAAATGAGCCCACAGTGAGTAAAATATGACGAGGTATACGCATTGATTACAGGTTCTTTAAATTTTTGTAAAATATAAATATAAAAGCATAAAATATTCATCAGAATGCAGGAAATTAAAAATGTAAAAATTTTCTTGGGGGAATGAAGCCTACAACCTTAGTCTGCAGGTCACATTAAGTGATTTATTGTATTACTAAGAAGTTTAGTGCGACTCAGTCATGTATTTGATAGATTATTGCTAGACTTTCTGTTCCTTCTAGTTCTCGGAATGTAAAGAATATATTAACTGTTGTCTACGTGGGATTAAAATGTCTTAAATTTAATTTGGCGAACACCTCTAAATATGTAAACGCAAATTACATTTACATAGACGTAGATGATGATTCGATTTTCCTGTCTTGCATCATGAACATTGTGCTGGTGAGCTTCTAAATTTGATAAACAGAGTGTCACGCATGCAAACGTGAAATTGCCAAAATGTTGATCTGCTTGGTGAAAAAAGCTGAGTAGAAAAAGGAAACCATGAAAAAAGCACTTGTTGTCAGTGTTTGTATTTAGCATCACAACAGAATGTATTTCTGCACGGCTCTTTTGTCCGCCCTTCCTTCCTGCTCAGCCACTGCAACAATGTCAGTTAAAAAGTTGTCTGTGAAACATAAATCTCTATCAAACATTAACGGCTCCCACGTTTAGCACAGTCAGGTGTGAAATCCACCTCGAGCAAACTACCGCAATAAAACTGCTCCTTTATTGAATAACACACAGTAAAATTAGCTGTTTTATCGCCTCGCTGTGACGCGGAACGAGACGAGTTTTTATACAGATGGACAGAATGAATTCAGAGAGCTGCTCAGCGGTGATGGTGAGCTCACCTTGTTGTCGAGTGAAGCAATTTCCTGCTGGTTGGCCGTGGAGAGGAGGAAGCTGCTCATCTGGCTCTTCAGAGGGTCTTCAACCTCCACGTCGATGTCGTAGCAGGCCGTCTTCTTCTGGTCGTTGGGGTCCACGCTGGAAAAGAAAGTAACACAGGAGAAGTAAATTAAAAGTAGCAGAAAACAGAACTTTAAAATGCTGATGTGTGCAGAAGTAGCCAGAGAGGCATTCTTATAACAATCTATTTCATCTTTTTTATATCTTAACTCCTGTTTTTTACTACTTTTATTGTATGCCTTTATTGTAAAGCACTTAGTAAGTTTGGTGCTACACAAAAATGTTAATTATTAGCATAGAGAGGGAGCTTTAGATGAATATTCAAAAGAAATGGTGCAGAAAAGGCCACTGAATGTGTCCCTTAATAAATGCTCCTTTTCTTGTTTGATTTCTTCTCTGTCCTGAATATAATAATATATTCAGGTTAATAATATAATTTTTTTAACTCTTTTTATGCTTTCTGGCATTATAAGCTTGTCTCACTGCACAAAAAACATTTCTGAGTTCATAACTTTATATTATATACAGAAGCAAAAAAAAAAGCATAGAAAGGTTTAAGAGAGAAACTGTACCTGATGACATGGTTGATGACGATGGGGTCGGGGGGCAGGAGGAGGTTGGTGAGGCGCTGAGGGATCTCAGAGAATTTCAGTCGAGGGCAGTCAAAAATCTGCAGTGATATTAATAATAAATACCTTTAACCCTTGTGTTGTCCTGTGGGTCAATATTGACCCGTTTTCAAGTTTGAAAATGGGGAGAAAAAAATTATTTTCATAGTGAAACTTCTGATGTCTACATTTTCAACATTTTTGGGAAATCTTTGAACATTTTTTGGTGTAAAAAAAGAAATATTAAAAATGTTAAGAACATTCACAAAAAAAATCAACTAAAACCGAGCGAATTTCGCTGGATTTTGATTGATTTATTTTGTGAATGTTCTTAAAGAAAATATTAGAACTTTTACTGATACATATGTAATCACTTTAGGTATTTTTAGGATTTATTTTAAGATTTTTATTCATTTTTTGAAAATCCTTACAAGAACTTTCTTGCCAAATTTGGGGGATTTCTTTTTTAAATAAAATTTTTAAATGAAACTTTTAAGGAATTATTTGAATTTTCTTGAAGGTTTTGCAAATTTTCAGAAATTTGGGGAATTTTTTTGCTGAATTTTTGTATTTTTTTCTGACAAGGAAACAATATTTTTTGGTGCCCGTAAATGAAGACAACATACTGATCCAAAAACACATCTCTCCGTATGATAAGACAGGTAATTTTCACATTGCTCAGCTTGCCCCAGTTAAAACCATATTTTCAGCCACTATTTGAGTCCCACACCTGCTGGAAGTACTTGTCACAGTTGATGTACTCCTTGTCATGGGAGTCCTGCAGCTTGTTGGTCTTCACGTACTGCCAGAGGGCCTGAATGATGCAGGAGCGAGTCTGAGTGTGAATGCCGAGCAGTCGAGCCAGGCGAGGGTCCAGCTTAAACTGGGGAGGCTGTAAGAGATGACATAATCGCATTACAACACTTCTTACGGCCGCCCACGTCAGACTCTTTACATCAGCTGGATCACATCTCGCAGCCTTATCGCGTTCCCCCCGGCTCAGGAACGGATGTCGGGTTTGAAATGGAGTCTTAAATGCACCGTAATGTTCCTGCAGGCCGGCGGTTATCAGCCGAGCGAGGCCTGCAGGTTGTCACTTCTACAGCTGATTTCATGGCGTGGATCAGTCACACAGTTGTAGTCTATTTCTGGACCGTGTCAGGCGGCGCGGCGCCCTCACCTGGTAGTCCAGCATCAGCAGCAGCGTGCAGCGAACGCTCACGTCTCCCGGCCGCTTCACCTGGAAGCCGTCCGTCTCCTGGGTGGTGGGCGTACGGTGCCACTGAAAGTACAAAACACACGGCGCGTATTAACCACACAACCACCGGCAGCTGGTTTGTCAGAATAACAAGTCGCTTTGTTAGTTTCACACTTCATTATCTGTTTGTTTCACACGTTTTTAATCAGAATCTGTAATTAATTTCTGCTTTAAAGGCTCGAAAACTTTCCCCGGCTTCTTATTTGATCCTAAAATAACAGAAGAACAGGAAGATTCTACTTTTCTTCCTGCTTCATGATGGTTTGAAGTGGGTGGGCTCAGCTGGGAAAAGGTGAACACACATATTCATGCACCAATTACTGTTTAGCAACATTAGAATGAAAATGTGATCACACTTTTTGTTGCCAGATTGTCAAACTTGGTCGTGTAGCTGCGCTGCTAAGGGGAAGAAAGTGTTGATTTTCATCCAAACTAAAATATCTCCACAACTTTTGGGTGGATTGGCATGAAATTTTGGACAAACATTCATGGATAGATCCAAATTTTCCTCTGAAATTTGTGGTTTTGACTGAACAACTCTTAGACAGGTTACATTTATGTTGCTTTGAGGATAAATAATTATTGGTCTTCATCAGGTCAAAATTGAACTTTATCCAATAACATGTACAACAGTATTTTTTTATCTTATTTATTTATTTTCTATTTTATTTTACAATTTTTTAATCTTATTTTATTTATTTTTTATTTTATTGTATATTTTTTTAATTTTATTTTACTATTTTTTAAAATCTTATTTTGGTATTTTTTTATCTCATTTTTTATTTTTTATTTTATTTTCTTCTTATTAAGATTTTATTATTTCATTTTTATCTTATCTCATTTTATTTGTTATTTCAGTTGTGTGTAGGGAGATCACGAAATAAGAATTTCATCACTCAGGGTAACCACTGTGTTTTTGCTGGGTGTATGACAATAAAGTTCTTGAAAGTGAATGTCATTATTGTTCAAAATTCTTGAATCTTGAACAATAATGACATTTCTACCAGCTTCAGATGTATGAACTGTTAACACAATAAGCTAAGATTGCAAAAATGCTACATTTTATTAGCATTCAGCTCAAAGTACGGCTATAGATATAAGGGAGAAACTTGCCACTTTAAGAATCCTGAATAAACTCTGTCAGGGTGAATTCTGAAATGCCAAAAAGTCTATTTTCTGCTTCAAAACTGCTGAACCAGGAAACATCCAGATGCTTCTTTGTTGCACTGACTCAACTGTGGTGTCACTGAACTGTGCATATGGTAGTAGGAGTGTAACTCGTTAGGCTTTTTAAACCTTATTCTGAAGCGAAGGCACCAAACTTTTAATTATAGATTGACTGGTGGTTGTGTACATGCTGGTTTTATAACCTAGTGAACACTGAAACTGCAGTTAAGGCTGCCTAGTCATTCATTTAAACAGGGACTTATTCTTGTTATCCCTGAGGGCTGAAACTTGCCTATTAAAACTTTGGTAGAAGCTAAATCTTCTAACGTGACTGTACAATGCTAGTCATGTTTTTTCTGACTTTAACTGTCATTTACAGGGATTTGTCTTCATTTACGGGCACCAAAAAATATTGTTTCCTTGTCTGAAAAAAATACAATAATTCTGCAAAAAAAAATCCCCAAATTTCTGAAAATTTGCAAAACCTTCAGGAAGAAAATTCCAGTAATTCCTTAAACGTTTCCCTTAAAAGTTTTATTTTAAAAATCCCCCAAATTTGAAAACTCTTGTAAAGATTTCCAAAAAATGAGTAAAAATCTTCCAAAAAAATCTTTAAAATATCTAAAGTGATTACATATATATCTGTAAAATTTCTAATATTTTCTTAAGAACGTTCACATAAAAATCAACCAAAATCCAGCGAAATTCACTGGATTTTGGTTGATTTTTTGTGAATGTTCCTAAGAAACATTTTTAATATTTATTTTTTTCCACCAAAAAATGTTCAGATTTCCCAAAAATGTTGAAAATGTGGACATCAGAAGTTTCACTGTGAAAATATCAAACTTTAAAACGGGTCAATTTTGACCCGCAGGACAACACAAAGGTTAAAGACAGAATGTGAGCAGATGAAGAATCTGCACAATCAACCATGCATTTTCACCGAGAGCGCTACATAAGAGTTAAAATATCTGCAAACTAGCCATGCATTGTGCTGAGAAACCAAGATAGCAAAAGGTTAACTGTGAGGCCGCGTGGCTGGATTTTATCAAGCAGCAGGAACACACAATCAGCGCAGACTGAGAGTGAAGTAACAGAAAAACCGAACGCTAGCCCGGTCAGATACAACTATTTCCATAAGATTCTGTGCTTTGATCTTTGTGTTTACATATTTGTGCCCGCAGATGTTATTTACATCTCCATTTTATCTTAACTACTCGGAAAGTGAAAAGAAAAGCACTTTAAAACGCTATCTGCAGTACAGTGAGTTGGAAAGCCACACAGAGTAACATTTTCCTGCAACCAATGCCTGACTCAGAACGGATTAAGCACTGATTGTACCTCAAGGTAGAAACAAAATTCTTTTGATGGAAAATCATTCAAAGAGAAGCATCTGAGTGCCTGGCTAAAATACCCTCTTAAAAGGAAGAACCTTGAGAAGTCATAATTTTCACTCTGAAACTCCTGAAGTGGGTTTTTTAGCCAGTACATTTTTGTGGAGATACAAAGCGAAGGGCAGCGATGGGTTGCTTTTAATAAGGAAGAATTATTTTCTCCAGCTCTCACATCTGCATGTTTAAACAACCGTGTGTGTTGGAAATTGCAAAACAAACAAAAAAAAATGCTCCATTCCACTGTTACAGAAAATCAATTTATTAAGGCAGAGAGAGGGCAGTCCACTCTCTCCATTTGTATTGTTTTGCATTTATCCGACGGGGACATGAATAGGAGCAGGTTAACTGGGGTGATTTAACCAGGTAGAACATTTCTGGTAAACATATCTCCTCCGCCTGATCAAGAGGTCGGCACTGACCCTGACTGCAGGGCTGAAGAGTCCGACTGACTGGTTTGTGAGGCCTAAAAAGCTCCGTGTAACTAAAGGAGGAGACAAAAAATGAAAACATTGACCTACCAAGTGACCAACAGCACTTTGCTCAGCTGTGAAGGTCTAAATGAGATGAAGAGATGCATCAAAGATATCGTGCAGCTTGTTAAAGAAATTGTTTGACAGTTTGGAAAATGCACTTCCTAGAAGACATCTACTCATATCTGGTAAATATGAAGCTAACGTAGCTTAGCATAAAGGCTGGAAACAAACCCAATGAGCTAGTCTCGCTCTGTCCAAAGACAAAATCATCTCGGATTTGTTGCCGAAGTGCTGGAAAGACCAAAATTTTACTGGAAAACATGTTTACTGGTAGCTTGCTTACAGTTTACGAAAATTTTAAGCTTCTAGCAGACCTTTGGGACATTTGCAGTGAGGTTATATTTTGCTAATTTCAGTTTTGCGTTAAACTTCTGGTGGGCTTTAAGCTAATTTTGTGTCAAATTCATGCCAAAGAGTTGATTAATGCTATTTTTGCAGCAGATTTGCAAAAATGTTTGCAGGAAATTCATATTTTTATAGATTCTAGCAAATATTTCTCTGGCCACATGGAATTACAACACATTTCTAGTTTACAAAACATGTGTCTTCTTTTAATACACGAGCCATTCCATTTCAAATCATCAATTTTTTGGGAACAATTTCTACTTGAAATAAACATAAAATTTAGATATTTATAAAGATAATTTTAAAATTGTAGCTTGACATATCAGACTTTTTAAAAATTGCATATCAAGTTAATTTCAGATTTTGTTTTGCACACTGACATTTGAGGCTAAGTTTGAATCCCAATATCTCGGATAATAAAATAAAAAAATCCTGAAATTTCAGTGTTATTTCTCATCATGCCATCTGCAATTTTAGACAAGTAAATCAAATACACTCTAATTACGGGGAAAAGTCTCATCTTTGAGCTCACATTACCAATTAAAATGACAAGCAGAAGTCAAGTTGTAATATTTTCTAAACCAAATGCAGTTTCAGATCACAGTAACACAAAACAAAACATGCATTTTGTTCAACCTTCGTAACTGATTGACCAGGTGTGACAAATTGTACCACAAAAAAAACCAAAGTACTGGTAGATAGCCTAAACCAAAATGTTTTTAAAAGATATAACCCATAATAAAATAACCCATTTAAAATAACCTGTATGAACTATTCACACAAAACATCTGTCCCATTGCTGCAGCTTATCTTGATATGGAGCTGCTTCTCTTCTCCTGGGCTTTCTTAAGCTAATTTAAATGTTTCCTCTGTGCACACAAATCAGCCTTTGTGCATTTTACAAAGTGGTCAAAGTCAGACAGGACGGAACAAATCCAGTTTTCTTATTCCAGAGTGATGTACTGCCAGATGCTGTTCATTTAATCTTTACAAAAACTCATGTGAAAAAACAATAAGCTGTGGTTTTATGGGGGGTTGTGTGCTGAAATATTTCTTGACTTCCTGGAGTCTCCGTTGGCTGCCTCGCAGTGACAAATTCACTAAAGGACACACATGAGAGTTGTATCAATTTTCTCATGACTTCTTGGCAAGACAGCGAATAAGCTGCTTTAACCAAATGTCGAGCCGTAATACTGGGTATCTGGGCAGTTATTGTTGCTGCGTTCTTTTGTTGTAGCTCTTGAAACAAAGCAGCATCCTGTTCCACAGCGGGCGTTTTCACTTGTCATCGCAGGAAAAGCTCAGGCGTAAATAATAACATCTTAAGTGTCACAGAAAGCTATTTCAGTGAGCCGGCATGTGGAATATCAGGACCTCCCCTAAGTGGAGAGCAACCATCACTGATGTTATTAAATACACCTGTGCTTTTTCTGCAGATCTCCTGCAGTGGGGAAGGTCTACCGGGGCAGAGAGCGCAGTTTCAGCTGAAATTCATTCTTCACAGCAGATATTTTGAGTTGTCGTTGCAGGAAAAGAACAGGTGAAGCTAATTTTGTTAACTTGTGCTGCATGATTAGACCTTTCTGCGGAGGTGTGCTCAAACATATTTGCTTCTGCTTTGCTGTTGTTGTCATTTTCTAACCACAAGCAGCAGAGGAGTAGGGACGCTGTTTGGCTGCAGAAGGTGCAAGGACGGACACAGAGGTTAATGACAGTAAAAAAAAAAAGTTTGAAAAGAAGCTCATTTATTTTCCTTTTAATTGCAGTTGGTAGCCTGCCAGCAAAGCTAGTTCTCACTGTTTAACCCTCCTGTTGTCCTCATTTACAGGCACCAAAAAATATTGTTTCCTTGTCTGAAAAAATCCAAAAAGTCAGCAAAAAAATCCCCCAAATTTCTGAAAATTTGCAAAACCTTCAGGAAGAAAATTCCAATAATTCCTTAAAAATTTCCCTTTAAAGTTTTATTTAAAAAAAATAATAAATCCCACAAATCTGTTAAGAAAATTCTTGTAAATATTTTCAAAAAATGAGTAAAAATCTTCCAAAAAAATCCTAAAAATATCTAAAGTGATAACATATATATCAGTAAAACTTCTAATATTTTCTTTAAGAACATTCACAAAAAAATCTACCAAAATCCAGCGAAATTCGCTGGATTTTG
Organism: Amphiprion ocellaris; assembly: GCF_022539595.1. Lineage (NCBI taxonomy): Eukaryota > Metazoa > Chordata > Actinopteri > Pomacentridae > Amphiprion > Amphiprion ocellaris. The sequence goes on along the minus strand of NC_072787.1, from coordinate 19,906,856 downwards.
GTTGATTTTTATGTGAATATTCTTAAAGAAATATTTTTTAAAAAATGTTTCCACCAAAAAATGTTCAAAAATTTCCCGAAAATGTGGACATCAGAAGTTTCACTGTGAAAATACATATTTTTTCCACATTTTCAAACTTTAAAATGGGTCAATTTTGACCCGCAGGACGACACGAGGGTTAAAACTGTACCATGGATTTATCCTGACATTACCATCCAAATAAATTTCACCTCTCTACTGTGTGTTTGTTTACCGGCTACAGCTGTCGTCCTCAACAAAGACACGAGTCGCGCTCTCTGAGTCACCTTTCAGGACTTTGAGTGCTTCTTTAAAGGTGAACATCTGCGTTTTACACACATAGTTTGATTCTAAAAAGCCCTTTCAGACACGCACTCTGTTCTGTTAATCTGACGGCCTCTTAATGTGTCGGTTTTGTGTCCGAATGAACGCACTCCTGTCTTTTCTGTAAAAGTCACGAGGTCAATCTCAATAGGTCGTACCCAGCATAATTTCTGTATCACTATAACAAATATGCACAGATAATGGTAGTTGTAGTTGTGTGAGATGATTTGAGGTCGACTTTTTCATCATTTCAGTAACAATATTAGTTCAAGAACATCAGGGAGAGCACAAAACACAGTCTGAAAATCACAAAACACCTTTCTCATTCACTTTGCTTTATAATTTCACATCTACTGCAAACTGAAATTTACCACAAAACTCAACAATAATACATCTAACAGGGTTTTGAGAAAATGATAAAATGAGTTGAAGTTTAGCTCGTTGCTCCCAGTAATATTTCCTGTGAGTATATTAAATAATTACGGCACCAGGACACATATGAGCTTCACAAAAGCAAGAGAGCTGCATGCGATTACAAACAACACAGCGGTAACGTCAATAATTAGTTGTAATTATAAATAATCCCCAACATAGAGACAGGATTGTTTATGATCTAAGAGCATCAATCAGGATCTAATGTATTATTGGATAGTTGGTCAAGTAGGAGTCTGATTATCATCACATGGAATGAATTTTCAGTGTTTAGAAAATCATAAATAAACAGAGCTGTTAGTTCTTTGGACAGTTTGATGAGTTTACGCTTAGTTTCAAGTAAATAATGGTATAAAATGAATGTGTTTATCAGAGTTTTTGAAGCAGCTATGTTGTGTCCAGTGACTGAAAGGGGCTGAATGGAACAAACATGTGTCAAATCTGTTTAAATACTCAGATTATTAATGCTCTGTATTAGCTACCTAGCACGTTAGCATGTTTGTTTTTTACACATAAAATTATGAAATTAGACACTAATAATGACATCTGAAGGTACCGTTCGAGCATTCTTTCATCTCAAAAACTCAGATTACCAAGACAAATCTGCAAATGTTTTGTTTTGATCAGATGATGGATGTGTGGCTCTAAATCGAGCCTCTTTTTCTGCGCATAAGGTGCTGTGTTTGAGCTGACCTCGACCAGGTGGTTGTCCGGACCGTACAGGTCTTTGTCCAGCTCGATCACCAGGCTCTTAAAAAATGAAGAGAACTTCTTCTTCTGTTTCCCCGGCTACAAAAAACACACAGAGGTGGTCAGTTAATGTCCAAACTCAGTCGCACAGACACATTTATACACACAAAACACTCCTAAGTAGATTCACAAATGAAAAAAACACTTGTCGCCATGTCTGTGCTTGTAGCAACATTACTCATCAAAAACCCACAAGGGGCCGAGACACTAGACATTCTCAGGGTCCACTTCCTCCGAGCTCAACCAGAAATATTTGTGGTTTGTGAGACCTAAATGCTTCTTACTGCTGTGAAACGACGGCCTTGCTCTGGACTGTTGAGAACATCAGGGCGTTTTGCAGCAGCACAAGACAAATGTAAAGTCATTCTGCTTTTCATGCTGCATCTACAGTCCCTCTAAACTCTCTTCTGAACATCAGTCACTGGTTTTATATGCCGAGCCAGTCGATACTTTTCTGTCCGAAGTCGTTTGAGCACATCATTACAGAGCGTGACTGCGGGCCAGAGACGACCCAGAGCAGCTCCGAGATCCAAGAGCGGCACACTTTCATACTAAATGAGAAGATTATAAAGTCAGTTATTTTTCAGAGGACAAGCAGGTCTTTGACTCAACGCTGAATTTTTCCAACAGAGATGACATAACGCTGCACACAGCAGTGGATCAGCAGCACAGAGGCTGTATTTTTAAAAGGTGTTTTCCTTTTAAATTGAAAATGCGACACAGTTTGAGCGTCTTCACGACAAATAAGAAAACTCACGTCATCCAGCAACTTCCCCTCCACTCGCAGCTCCCATGATGCAATGCTGCCATCCGAGTCGTCAGCGTCGGGTCTGGCAGGGTTGAAGGTGTTGGAAATGTAAAGCCTCAGTTTACGCTTTTGCTGCTGACACAAGGGCACGGCAAACAGCGCAGATTAAAGGGATATTCCGCGGAATTACAAATTGAAATATAGTGTTGATGATATTGAAATTTAAGGCCTTTTAGCAGCTGTTGAGGTACAAAAATGAAAGCTGAGCTGGCACAGATCAGCAGGATGCACAGGCTCCACCGTTCACGGTTTGTTTTTATTACCTTCATTGGTCTCTTCAGTGCTTCTTGGATGTCCACACGTTTACGCATGATGGTCTGGTCCAGTTTGCGCTCAAACGCCAGCAGGTCCATGTAGGCCTGAGACTCCGGCACCAGCTCACGGATCTGCTCAGAGTGAAGACAATCTTTCATTAAAATCTTTTTAAAATCAGGCAGTGTTTCACGCCCTGAATTAAGAAGTTGGATTTTCCTCACATATCTGAATATCGCTAAAGGGCTTAAGCAGATAAGCTGTCTGTTCTGGTGCTTGTAGGGGGTCCACCGCCTTGTTTCAAGGACATTTTAGCACTTTGCATCTACTTTCCTGTAGTTTTCCATTGAATAAGCTGTATGGTTAGAAAAAAAAGACCTTATTCTACTCTTTCTATCTTAAATGTTTATTTTGCAAGATTTATTTCATAAACTAAACCCTGTGAAGCCAAAAGTCCCCCAGCAGGTTTGAAAGGCAAAAAATGCCACATTGATGCCATTTATTCAAGTCAGAAACTATAAAAATGGAAAGAATCATCATATTGTCAACTTGTTTTTTCACTACTCACCTGTGATGTGCTTTAAATCTTGATAATTTATAAAATCACTTTATTCTGCATTTATGTTACATGATTGAGGAGTTAATACCTTGTCATCTCATAAAAAAGGCATATTATGTAAAAATAACTTCTTTTTCTCCACTTAATCTTCTCTCTCAGCTGCTGCACCGTGTAGTGGGGAAGCGTTGGGATGCTTTACTTGACTAAAAGTACTAATACCACGCTGTAAAAATACTCCATTACAAGAAAAAGTCCTGTATTGAAAAGCATTAAAAAATAGTCAGGGAACTTACTGATGCATTCATGTAACAGCAGCGTTTTACAGTTCAGTTTTAAGGTGTTTTTTAAACTATTTTGTGTTTACTAATGCTTCTCTCAATTGGCAGAGTGATAGTTTGGTGTATAAAAAGACGAAAATGGTCAGAATTGGCATTACAGTTATCCAAGGTAACACGAACGCACCAAACCTCAAAGTTATTCACAAATAATTAAAATGTTCAGAATGATTCAAAAGGAAAAGCAGGAAAAATAAAGAAATAAATTAAAAATCACATTTGAGAAGCTGAAATCATGCATCATGGGGCATTTTGCATGAAAAATAAGCATTTAGCAAATATTTATTAGCCCTGTTTTAGTGTTCTTATTTTATTTCAGTAATGTATCGTACTTATGGCTTATTTTTTTTACTTTTAGGGATTGCACTTTGTATGCTTCTGAGCATTATCTAGCACAAGAAATTCCTTCAGGATTAATAAAATTATTATATCTTATCCTATTTCTAGCTCCACTTGTATTTGCTGAGTGCTTTTAATGTTATATCTTAATGCTGTAAAGTAGCTAAATCTGTCAGATATATGCAGTAGTGTAAAAGCACAGTATTCCCCTGTGAATGTGGTTAAGTAAAATAAAAATAAAATACTCAAAGCACAACTAGCTTCAAGTGCCAAATCCCCAGGGATGACTTTTACATCCGTTTACCTGATTATTTGAAACTTTGGCCAGATTTAAAATTCACATCCGACGCTGTGACATGATATATTTGACAGAAAATAAGGAAAAGCATGTGAGAGCCCCTTTAATGCGGTGGTCTGCTTCATCCTCGGGACGCTGGGGGATCAGAATGAGATGCAGACCGTGCAGCCAACCAGCCAGGACTCAGACATTACCATACCGATGAAAGTCCTCAGAGCAATTCTGCTGCTTACCAAGCTGTGCACACACACTCCTCCAGTTCACTCCCTCCCTCTTCTTCACTCTTTCATGTTCCTGTCTAAAAAGGCTGCCTTCATTGTTCCCTCTCATTCCTGCTCTATCTCCATCTCGCCTCCTTTCACCAGGCCGAGCTGACGGAGGACTGTGGCAGACATTCCCTGTCCCTGACTCACTATTATGGAGTGGCCATGCCTACTGCTATCAGTCTGTCTGGGTTGTGTTTGGGGGATAAGACCTGAGCCCTCACAGCCTCCAGACCTCCACAGCTTCAGCGTGAAAGCCTTCTGTGTGCCGGCCAGGACGTGGTGAGGCGATGGCGTGGCACAGGGCCGAGAACTGAGACCACGGGGTCCAAAATTGCAACCTCAGTCGGCTCTGACTCACCTGTGGCAACGTGGTGATTCTGCTGCCTCTACTTGTGGTTGCGTCTCTGCTCACATCCCGCCGCCTATTCCAATTTAAATCAATGAGCCTGCGTCCAAATAACACAGTGAACCCCCTTTAAAAAAAATAAAGCCCTAAAACCTCCTGATCGCTCCCCTCATCCCCCTTCTCTTCACATTTAGAAACAACAAATAATCATCCGGCCTTCTGCGCCTTCCAAGAACCCCAGAGATCAAAAAAACGACTGGGATTTCTCTCACCTCTGCACGCAAAAAACACATCACACAGGAAAAAACAGAGCAACAAAGGTAAAAATATGCAGCCTCACCCTTTGCGGAAGAATCTTGTCTGCCATTTTCCTTCTCTTAGCACTAGAGAGAGGGAGAGAAAGACAGAGAGAAAGAGGAAAAAGAGAGCATGTTACTATGGTGACTGATAGCGTAGCACCCAGGCCATCTGCTAAAATGCTGGGCCATATCCAGCACCCCAGCGTCCCAGCTGTGTGTGTGTGTGTGTGTGTGTGTGTGTGTGTGTGTGTGTGTGTGTGTGTGTGTGTGTGTGTATCTGAGTGTGTGTGTGGATATGTGCGCGTTTGTGCTCTGGTGTTTGTGCGTTTTCTGAAATGCAGCGGTCCACCTGGAGAGAGCGAGAGCCTCTAACAGCCAACAAAGTGTCACATCACGCATCTCTTGCCTGACATGTATTCACTGCACTCATGCACACAACACACATATGCACACACACAAATATGCACACACACACACACACACACCCTGCAGAATCGCTGAGGCCGTTTTTGCTGCAGGACTCGGATGTGCGCTCGGGAGCTTTTAGGAATGCAGAGTCTTGAGGATTTTCGCTGAGGAGAATGCGTGTGTGTGTTGGTTTGATTGGTGAATTCCTGGCATTTATCGCTGTGTGACATTTGTTTATCATTTTATTTAAATCTCATACTTACCAAGGAGGGACTCGGAACAATAAGAAAATCTGTGCCAAGGTGGTGGTGGCTTTTCTCAGAACTTTCTTTCCAGGTGACGCTGATTACAAAAACAACACTACAGCTTCCTTCTCTAGTCACATCTCCTTAAATATTTCATCCACATCTGTGGGCATCTGGGATATGTGCAGCACCCATGTACTGGATATTCATGCAAGGTGTCGGTGCCTGCAGGAGGACACCGCCTGAAAACAACTAGATGGCACTACACTGCAAAAAGAGCAATAAAAAAAGTCACACTCGCTTATTTCAGGATGAATATTTTTCTCATAAAAGATGAAGAATCCTGCCTTGTGGGTGCTACATCCTAAGAAAGATCAGCTGTGGTTCTGTTTTAGGGTATTAAACTGAGCTAATTTCTGGAAATCTCAAGACTTTTTAAATAATTTAGATGGTGAAATATCTGAATTAATAGTACAGCATGTTGGAAAGTATCCTGATTTGCTTTCTTGATTAAAGTTACACAAGAAGATGGATCTCACTCTCACTCTCAACATAACCTTTTCTGTACAATCTAATATCTTAAACTCTCTCTATCGCTTTATTCCTGTAGGATTTACTATCTACGTGACCCCATTAATCTTCACCTATGTATATTTTTTACCTCCAATTTCCACATGCTCCATTTTGCACTTCTGGTTAGATGTCAAACTGCATTTGCAGTGTTGACTCTGATCTCTCTAATCCCTCTCCATCATCCTGGCTGTAGCTTGATATTTATTTTAGTGGTATTGATCTTCTCATCTAACTCTCTGCAAGAAAGCAGCTGGGCATATTTCCCAAAATGTCTAACAGCGTCTTTAAATGTTAGATATTCGTCCACGGTGGCCTGATTTCTAAGCTATTTGCTCATCATGATTTTCCATTTGATATGAAGGGGAACATTTTTGGAGTGGGTCATTTTTTACACTATGATATCGGCATATATCGTGAATTCTTTTGCATTTTAGAAAGAGACACTAACATAACAAAAAGGGAATGTGTGGTTTTGGTTAATCTAATTAATTAAATACGTGGAAAATTAAACTAAAAGCAGACTAACATTATAATACAACCACAGCTTTTATATTTAGAGGTACTAAGGTGTAATATTTTGCTGTTTTTTTACATTTCAATAGAGCTACTGTTTACTTTGTGCTATTGCTGAAAGTAAATTTCTTATTTTACAGAAATTAAGAGGCGTTTTTGCAGTGTAGATTAAATTTTCAGTCACAGAGCACTGCAACGGTCTGTGAAGCAGTATGTTACATCAGCATGCCAAATACTGAAACAAGCCTGCTGCAAGGAGAATTGAAGGATCCAGGAGTGCATTGAAAAGGAAAAACACAAACAATCCGCCATCTTACACTCTCTTAAAATGGTCTAAGACTGGAGTCTACTTTATTATTCTGCTCTAGCTGCACAAAAGTGTTCCCATCATGCCATGCTCCAGCCCAAAGCATGCACCACTACGTCTTAGGAGTCAGCTCTTACGGCCTGCTCGTATGTTCGGCCGGAAAAAAACAACTCATTCAGGGAGTGCTGGGCTCAGGTGAAAAGGCTAAATAGGCCAGAGTCATCAAACCAAAGAAAACGGACATGCAGCAGAATAAACTCCTACTTTGATCCGAGCGTGGGATCTGACTGGGGCTCTCTCATGTCCATCTGCCTCGCCGGCATCTCATTGGCTCCCGGGAATCCGACTGGCTTCCTAAGAATTGGTGAGGATTCGAAGGTTGTCCGATTAGAGTTGCGGCGAGACACACACTCAGCGGCAGCAAGTCAGAAGAGGAGGAGGAGGGGGGAAACACCTGGTGGTTCTGACTTGTTTGTGTGTCTGTGCGTGTTGGATGTGTGTTAAGTTCAAGGGTCTGTTAGTAGGTGCAAACTCTGAAACTCAGACACGGGCAGGCACTGGGACGGACGTGGAACTGTCCATGCATGTGCAGCAGAGGAGGACCCGGGAGGCGTCCTGCTCGTCTTGAGGGACACACTCATTCAACAAAGTCTCTCAGTGAACCAAAACAATCATGCTTCACACACGGAGACAGACAACACACTGATAATGGACACGCTGAACTTGTGGATCGCAGGGGAGGGAGGAGACAAGCAGACTTCACCTCTTTGGTTCGGCTCAGGATGATTCTGTGGTGCGTATGTCGTAGCAATGAGAATCTGGTGCAGATGAAGAAGACACCATGCAAACAAAAGCCTTTTCTGAACATTTCCAGTGCTACAAAAAAAAACGTGCTCTTGACCAGAAATTTCGGCTTTGGTCAACACCGTGGTCTGGCACCAAGAAACCCGTTTTATTACCGTCTAAACCTTGCAACGTTCCTAAGCAACCTGAAGTGTCCAAGGTAACCATGTGTTATGAGCAGCGAGGAAAGTTTTTAGGTTGTACTTCAAGGGCAAAGACCAAAATTAATAGCAAAAAAACAAGGTTCAGAGGTTCATGAGCAATGTGGTACTCAGGGGAAATAAAAGACAAAATTGAAAAAAAATTAAAAGAAAAAATAGCGGGATGTGGATGAAGCTGCTTTCTTAAGAACAAAGAAGCGAAGCATTCGGCTTTAAGTCTTGTTGTTTCTGACTGCCAGCGGTTAAAATTCTCCTGGGGTGTGGTTTCAGGTGCAACATTTTGAAATTGACTTGAAACTGTCATTCGGAGGAGGTAACGCTGGTGTTATATTACTCTGTAAGGAGCTGAAAAACTACACTAGGAAGCTTGTTTGGAGTCCATGACACCACACTGATGAGACGGCTGCCAACTTTGAGGCAATCTTCAAAGCAGTGGTGACCAATTAATTTTGGTTTTTTTATACATCTCAGTTTGGGTAACTTCACTGTATTACATCATATTATATTATGATGAATGTTTGTTGCGGGGAAACTCCCAGATTCGGTGACGTGATCAAAGGAGAGCTAAAGAAATGTTTCACCCTCGACAGCACGCTGACGGCAGCCATAATTAATTAATTGTTTGGCACAAAAAGCCATCAGAAACTTAGGCTGTGTAAAAAATGCAGTGAGAAAAGCTAGTCTGGGTTTTCCGCATGACATCAGAAGTCACTTTTAGTTCCCTTTAAGAAACATTTTTAAAGCACACATGAGATAAACCCCAAAGATAAAAGCCTCTACATTCAAATCTGGGTGACAGAAAAGTTTTTCAACCCTCCCCATATTTAATTTGAACCAGAAAAGATCTCTTCTCTTCCCATTTGTTTTTTCTTTTTCCATTTATTCAATTGGAAGACATATTCATCCAAATTAGAGCTGTGTCTAACAACTATTTTCATTTCTTTTCTTTAATAATCTGTTAATTGCTTTGCCTGTGAAATGACAGTAAATACATAGATGCCAACAGACCAAGGTGACATCTTGAAATGTTGTTTAGACTGAACATATTCAGGCTAAAGCATCAAATTTTCACATTCAGGAAGCTGGAATTGGGAATTATTTAATATTTTTACCTTTTTGGTCATTGATTGATCTGAATTTGTGTTTTTGAGACTTTTAGCCACACACTGCGGTGTAAAAATGTAAATCCTTAGCCATTACTGCTTTTTCCGCTCATGATGTATCTTCCAGCATTTAAAAAACACCATATGGACGCGTTAACAAGGGAAAAAGCTTGATTTTCACCAGAGGGGTTTTTGAAAATGTTGTTAAATGGATATATTTTCCAAGTGGTCTCCTGTGCCTGCATCCCTTCCAACCACTTGCCTTTATGTGCAGGACATAAATGCATTGCTTCCCTATTATGCGTCTCCACAAAATTAAAACAATTAGCAGCAGGTAAATGTACTTTCTAGGGCACAGGGTTGAGTATTTATACTGTTTTATGCAAAGCAAACCAGAATTGAATTCTATTTTTAGCAGCAGCTTTGCGTAGGACGGCATTAGCGCTGCAGAGCGAGTGTAGCTGGGACCATAAGGTCTCAATGACACCACAAACACAGGTGGCCAGCCCTCATCTGGCAGCAGCGTGGGGCCTGAGCTGGATGGAAGAGCTGGACTGCCAGAGGACGAAGCAGGCTCTCACAAAAGCAGCAGAAAGAGACAAAGACACCTGGACAGGTCACCCTGGACCATCGATCAGAGCCTCCGCAGCCAGACGGGCTGCTCTGGGGGTTGAGGCCCCGACGCAGGACAACATTTCCCTTGACCTGTTCGACAAGCCCGCTTAATTGTAAGTGGATCAATCGTGCTGCAGATAGTGAGAGAATGAAACAGAGAGGTCCACTGAGTGTCATATTGATCGCTTTTATAATGACCAAACCCGCCTCACACACTCATCTCCTCATAGACATCCAGCTACTGTGTGTGTGTGTGCCTGATGTTCAGAAGTTTTGTAAATGGTAGTCGGATAGCTCCCAGTACGCAGTGTAACAATAAGCCAAAGCAAGTCCTCGAGTCTGAAGGTCTGCAGACAGCTGTGTGGACGCCATATATATATATATATATATATATATATATATATATATATATATATATATATATATATATATATATATATATATATATATATATATATATATATGTGTGTGTGTGTGTGTGTTTGTATGTGTGTGAAGGTAGAAATGAGACTCTGAAGACTCGTAAAGGTCAAACAGAGAGCAGACACTCAGACATGGCAGTGGCTGGGATGGTAAGAGTGGATGTACAAAGCAGTGAGCAAGGCAAAGATGCATAAAGGGGAGCAGTGGGAGAGAGAGACAATATGCAGGCTTCAAAGGTGGACACATAAACTGAAGTGGGAGCTGAAAAAAGACACGCAAAGGTCATGGTTTCACTTTTCATCGGTGGCATTTTTGAGATCTGATTTGGAAGACTTTAAGAAATCACGGAATTAAAATGTGCTGATGCTACAGTCACTGTTAAAATTCATAAAAGAGGGAAAATGTGCATCAGATTCAGTCTTTAACATCTGACCAACAGTCCAACATGAAAAGGTGTTTAATTTAAACTGACTTTAAAGAGAAAAGCAGCAAATTCTTAAATCAGAGACGCCAGATCCGTGGATATTAGGTATTTTTCATTAGCCACACTCGTAGCGTAGCTCTATAGCAGTGGCAATTAGTCCCTAATTACTCTCAACTGAGTACATGTCAACAGCTTTTAAATCCTTAATTTGCAGAAAAAAATTTGGCTCATTACAATACTTAATGCAAGTCAGATATTTAGTTTATTCTTTTATTACTTTCAGCTGCCCTTATTTTGGCTGATTCATTTGTTTTTCTATAATAAATGCTGTAATTATTGTTGCCTTTTAATATTTGTATTGTCTTTGTTATCCAAGTTTCTTTGCCTACATCTTTCATTTTCTTACCTCGCTGTAATGTAATGAGGTCTAAATCCTCAGTGTCCTCAGAGTTTAAATAAAGGTTGAATCAATTAAATGTTTCTGTCTCCATCATCAGGTCAAAATTTTGCCCAACACCCATAAAACTGATGTCTTTATTCCCATCAGCCTCATTAGTGCTAATTAGCGAAGTCCATCACATTAGACTAAAACTGTTAACTTGCTAAACGTTAAACCTGCTCACCCTCAGCAGGTTAGTGCCATTATGGATTTTATTACGTAATAAATCCCGTAAGTGACTGATGATTAATTTTCTCAAAAATCTGACTACAGTAAATTAATTTGATGTCCACTGACTAATTACTTATTTCAGAACTATTGTACATGATCTACATCATATTAGTTAGACCATGCACGATTTTTTGATACTTTGTGCCAGTGTGATATAAACAGAAGCATGTGAGGTACGTTGCGTTTAACTCTTTTCTTAGTTTTTGAGCGTTTTTTGCACCCTGTCTGATTTTACAACCATAACTAGAAGTAGAGAGAACTCTTCATACTAAAAATATTTTACTACTTAGATTTTAAATTTCTTTCTATGCTTGTTTCCTGTCTGCTCTGTGTAAACAGCCGGCGGTTCAGCCTAAAAATCAGAGAATTTTTGTCATGTCACCGTTGGTTGCACCTGAGTGACTCGTGGCTTATTTGCTGCAGCGAGGAGCGCAGAATTTTTAGTTTTTCACAGAATCTGGTTAGATCGAACACTTTATTTATGGCAAATTTTTAAATGAGACATGTAAAATAAAGTGATTTGATTTGATTTAGAGTCCCAACAGAACTGCATGTCAGACATGAGTAGCTCAAGCACCGTCGGAAAGTTCAAACTCTGACAATTTGTTGTGTTTTTACAGTTTCTTGCACTTTTTAAAAAAGATTATTTTTAGTTTTACATGTGAGATTTGGTTAAGTTATGCATTGGAATAGTGCAACACAGACAAAAAAATTCAAGTTAAAAATCTGCCAATTCTCTCATTTTAGTTTGTAGCTTAGAAAACATGGTGTTGTTTTAGCTATTGTTTTGTTAAATAACATGCTTTGTCAACTTGCTAGTAGGTTTTAGGGTTCAGAGGGGTAATGTTTTAAGTCAAAAAATTTCTAAAAGACAAAACAGATGTGGTTCCATCTTTCTCTGTTAAAGTTTCATTTTTGTCAGGACCAGTATCCGGCAGTTCTTACTCACATTTCACTGCCATGTCCATATGAGCAAAATCCAATTGTTGGTTTATCCATTTTAAGTTAAGAGTACAACCACAGCCTTTGATGTCTAATTGTCACAGACGACACAGAAGCAGTCTCATAGAGGAAACACTAAGCAAGCCATGCGGTGTTGTGGAAGGAGCTGCGGGTCGACTGGGTTCAGACTCACTTCCTGGCTCGGTTCTGGACGGCCTGCTGCTGCTGCTGCTGCTGTTGCTGCTGCTGCTGCTGCTGGACCTGCTGGGAGGGGGCAGGCCTCTTACGACTGGGCTCCATCACCGGGGAGGGCAGGCCGGGCCGCACCGCGGGGCTCCCTCCGTACGGTGGGCCGGGGGGGCCCATGGGAGCTCCCTGGTGGGGCATCCTCGCTCCAGACGGCATACCAGGACGCTGGGAGGAGAGCGGAAAAGAGAGAGGTCATAAAAACATTCTCCACTGTGTTTTCTGATTAATTATAACCACAAATTAAGGTTTCTAAAAATACAACCAAGTAAGATCAATTGTAACTTTTGTGCTTTTTCCTCTTGGTGGATTGAAGGTGGGGAGTTTTTTTTTTTTGTAAACACACCTATCTAGGCTGACAAAATCATGAATTAGAGCTTCAACAAAGAGCTTCTAATCCAGACACCACAGACTTGACCTATTAAAACACAAACAGCGAGTTCACAGTGCTACATATTTTGTCTGTCTCCTGTCTTTGGCAACCTCTGGCAACCTTTCAGCAATCAAACAACAGCAGCTTTGCGCAATTTAGTGACGTCAATTTACACGATTTCTGTTTGGAAATGTTTCCATCCCTGGCCACAAACATGAAGATAAAACTGCTCTGTGAAGCTTTAAAAGGGAGGAAGGGATTTTTTTTGTTTGTTAGATAGTGACACGAAACATGCAGCGTGTCATTTGGGCCATTTTTTGCGGTGTGAAAATAATGTGATACCAGAGCCTTGTCTTGTTTAAAGACACTAAGTCTAATTTCCACAAAATGCCAGAAACAAAAGCGGCCGCACCGAAAACAATCGCAAACGTCTTGTGTTCTTTCTCGCTCTCTTTGTCTTCTCTAAACAAGAATCAAGTTTGGCAGCTGAAAAATAGACTAAATGGAGATTTTTCACAGTGTGTAAACTCTGCCACATGCACAGTCAAACGCACACCTCGGAAACAATGCAAACAGTGTCAGAGCCCGTAGTCCCACACTGCCGTCCTGACGCCTGGGAACAACTGGAGAACTCTCACCTGTGCTTGTCACTCCCATGGCAACAGCTGCCTCCCGCCTCGGTTTATTGTCTGAGGCTAAGCAGGGGTTTGAGCAAAAGAAAGGAAACGTCTGACTGCTGTCTGTGGAGGACCCCACCAGAACACATCTACTGAGAATAACCAGTCCTCTAATTGAAATTAAATTACTTTAACTGATCTGTGGAGAAAAACAGAAGAAGGATTCAGTAATTGCAGTGTAAAACACATAAGGGCTGCATTCAAACTCTTTATTATTAATGCTACAGAGACACTGATGTATCAGCAACATTTTAACGGTTTTATTTTATAACGTGTCGGCACAGATGAAGTAGGCAACTGTACCAAAACCATCAGAGACACCAAGAAGATCATTTCTGTTTGATTTGATGAATTTATTCTGTATTCTGCACCTCTACTGCTAAATCTAAACTAAAACACTCCCTGAAGAGCCCTGTATCAAAACTTTGTCATTATGTGACTGTTCAATGTGTTAAAAAAGAAGTTATAGTATTTTTTTTATTTCAAAATCACTACATTTTCTGCTTACATTAAATGTAATAACATTTTTGTCAAGGAGCAGCACTGTTAAGGCCACTACAGCTGTCCCCTACTTCATGTGAGTGCATATATTTATCCACTATATAGTCCCTGTACAAGTTATATGATGGAAGGAAAACGCGTCTGCAGCCACTCCCCTTGTTCACTCATTCATTCATTCACTGATCTCTTTATAATGGAGGCAATAGTTTACTGAATAGTGACCAATAATCCAGATTTATCTGCTTAGCTGACCATCTGGAAAATGTGACACATTGCATTGTGGGATTGTATGTTTGTATGTAAAAAGTTATTTACATGCTGCAGTCCCCACTTTGTCTGCTTACTTTTTGACTAAAAATGAACTTTATCTGTACTTTGTAATAGCCCATAATGTATTTTACACATCATAGAGTAAAAATGTAAATGAACTGGAATAATTCAATGCACCACTCATCTCCGGTTGACTGTATACTTATATAAAGCATTGTTTTTACAATAACTTTACATTAAATCAAATTATAATCAGTTAACTCAGGAAATCTAGTTAGAAAACAAAATATTTGTCGTATTTTCTTGTGATTTCATTGCAAGGAAGCTTAGTCTGCAATCTCTTTTTCTAGGTATTAGTATGTATGCTGGGTTCAGAATTGATTTGAATGTTTTGCTGTTTGTATATAACTGTTTCACACCCGTCGGGCTGCCAGTTATCTTTAAAGATTTGCCAGAATTACACTATTTACTAGAACCACTAACTGCCAAGACAAAATCATCAGATTTTTGTCTTTGCGACTTGCATTTCTTTCAATAAAAAATAACCAAATCTAAGCTTAGAATCATGTCAGATTTTTTAAAAATTCCAAAAGTATGTAATTTCTACTAACCAGATTCTGTTAAAGTTTCGTTGCTGCGTCAACAATTTGGAACGCTTTGCTTCTTTACATTAGATCTGCCCTAACGATGACTAATTTCAACTTGCTAAAGATTTACTACTTTGACTTGGCCTGTAATCTAGGCTGAGTGGGTCTATTTGTTTATTTTTTAAGCACAATTGTCCAGTTTCCTGTTTCTGTCCTTAAACTGTTACACAATAATGTGGTCAACATTTGCTGTTTCGAAATGTGCTCTATAGATAAACTTGGCTTAAATAGAGGTCACTAGCAAACAGCTGTCAATATTTCCTTCAAACAAAATGTGATGAAGTTAGATGTATAAATTAGAATAAAAGGGAAACAAAGAGAGTGCAAACATCTTAAATATGTGCCTCACAAAGTGCATATTTAGGATGTTTTTATGTAAAGCACATTGAGTTTCCCTGTAACTGAATGTACTTTATAAATAAAGCCGCCTTGCCTTGAGTAAAGCTATTTCAATGTGAGCACAAATTGATCTAGAAATATGAAAATCCTTGTCACATTTTAAAATATGCTGTGCGTGTATTCTTCTGCACCTTTCCATTATTCAGAAAACTATATATGACATTACTTGTTAATCATCTTCTTCGCTATTGGGACATTTTGAGCAGATTTTTGTTTGCTTTAATTACATTTTCATTTGAGTGCAACTAAAATTATTATAACCTATAACATCTGCGGTCTTTCTATTGCAGCTACATACATCTGAACGCTGTTGTTTAAAGTGTGCACAGTCGTGAAAGCCCAGATTTGTACCCATCAAGCCTGCAAAACCAAAGAAAAGGTCTCAGCACAGAAACTGCGGCTCTATTTGTTAAGAGAATGCTGGAGAAAGAGGACAGCTGAAGGATACAGATCAGCGCTTTCATAACCTCACGTATGCTCGCATTTTTCCAACATTTGTCACCTCCGAAAGCGGATTACTGCACGTACATGCACACATCTGTAGTGATCTTTAGACCGTCCACAGACACGCCGACAACAAACAAAGAGGAAATAAACAGCAGGGAGGGCACAATAAAGACAACTAGATATTAAATCGAGCCAAAAAAAAGAGCCTGCATTCAAAGGGGAGGTTTAATAACTCAGAACAGATTATGGCAGCATACGACGGGTAAAGACTGACGTATTATGTGCCCTTTGAAATGAGCCGAGCAGAGATCCTGTGATAAGCAGCCCGAGCAGACGCTGCTGTCACTCTGGCCGGGAGTTTGGTCGCCGAGGGGGAGGGGATGCAGGGGGTCACTGCAACTGAGAAGGGCCTCCAAACAGGAGAGGATAAAACAACATATGGTCGGGGGGCCTCCTGCTCGAATGTTGTCACCTTGCGCAGTCTTAAGAGACCTCCTTTTTTTACTTCCCATAAGCTGGACACCAAAACAGGGCAGACTTCCAGCAGACAGACCCACCCAGACAGACACACCACCACCACCACCACCGCCGCCGCTGCTACTGCTGCTACAACCGTCTGTCTGGAGAACCCGAGCCTTCCCGATAACGGACACAGAAAACCATAGCTGGATAATGTAAATCCACACTCACAATGAGCGCTACTCTATAATCTGACCTGCTGAACTGACTCCAACACTCTGCCCGGAGCTCTGCCAGCCAGCCAGCCAGCAATCGAATCTGCCATGTGGATGGATATCTGAGAAGTGTGCTGGCATCTCTGGGAAGGCTGGAGGGATTTGAAGAGGCCAAACTTAACCCACACTGTACTAAACATATGAATCTGTGGGTTGTTACAAGGATGGTCCCTTAAAGGCTTTGATTGGAGCCCTGAAATCTATTAAAAAAAAAACTGAGGATGAGGTTCCTTCAGTGGGATGTGACTCGTTTCATAAGATATTTAGTTCACTATGACAAAATCAATCCTCGCTTCTTTTATTATGCTGCTAAATGCTCTGCTGGGGATGTGACAGTGAACAATGTACCTCATGAATTCAGCTCATTCGGGAAACAATTAGAGAGCATTACCGTCCAAATCGGCAATCTTGTTTGAATATTACTTCCAGATTTTAATCATATGCTAGTAATTATGGAAATCATTCTTAACAATGATTTAAAATGAGGATTTGTCGGTGGAAACTCACAAATCAAGGTTTTGTCTAATTAAGCTTTAAAAAACAATGTTAATTTGAATATTTTGATTTAGCGCACATAATAGTTACAGATGAAGTGATTAGGTGAGTCATTAATGAGTTGATTAGTTGATAGTTTCTGTCATTTCTCAAGCAAAAACATCCCTCACGCTCTAGTGCCACCTTCTAAATATGTAACCATGATAGACAGAGATGAGTTTTTAGGGGTTTCATCAATGACCAAGGAGGGACTTTAAGCAAAATGTCCAAAAAATTACTGTTTCTAGCTTCTCAATAGTGAGAATTTGCTGGATTTCTTTTGAGTTTTTCCATTTATTCATGTGTCAGACACATACATCCCTAAGCAGAGCTGCAAAGAACTATTGCTTTCATTGTTTTTTCAATAAGTCGATTCACCGTAAATAGTGAAAAATGTCAAATCAAGGTGACGTCTTTAAATCTTTTGTTTTGTCTGATTCAAACATAATTAGAGAAAATCATCATTATTCACATTTGAGAAGCTAGAAACAACTTTTTTTTCACATTTTTGCTTGAAGTCACTGTCCAGGCTTTGATTAAACACCCCAAAACTCATCTGTGTCAAAATGACATATTTAGAAGGTTTTTTTTCCATGACAATAACCCCTTTCCGCCTTAAAATGGCTTTAAGACTCTCCACACTGATGCCTCCTCTCTCCCTCCACTGTTTGCAACTCAAGCACACCAGCTCACCTACAACTCTGCTTTAACAGTACAAAACTATTCTGCACTACACGACGGCAAGTTGTAATATTGGAGTAATTTAGCCGTACTTCTTTGGACTGGAAGCTGATTCTGAAACTGAAATAAAGAACGCTCCACCCTTCAAGTTGACAGCATTGGTTCCTAAGGTTTATGTTATGTATTAAACCGCAGAAATCTGAATCCGTGTTTTCAAGACTATCATTGGTTCACTGCAGTTTCAAGGTGGTGTTGACTGCTAATTTCACTCATAATATGTCCTCTAGAATGTAAAAAAGACGATTTAGACATGTTCAGGTGAAAAACTTGATTTTCATCAGAGACAGTCTTTAAATAATTAATAATCTTGCCAATAAAATGACAAAAAATTGTGAGAAATGGCTAAAAAAAACTATTTTCATTTACTATAACCCAAACGTATTCAGAGAAAAGCATCAAAACCTCCCAGACGTTTTTGCTTTAAAAAGTGTGATCTCTTATTTGACTAACTGATTAATCAATCATTCATTGCAGCCCTGACTGAAGGTAAAATACATATAAGAGAAAAGGGAGAGAAAGCTTTCACTGTAAACTCACCATCTCTGATTATTTTACTATTTCTGAGGATGTCGTATAAAATTGTTCAGTGACACTGTAGTGTCTGTTCATGTAACATCCCTGGTTGCACATCAATCTTAAGGACGGTTTCATGCTGTATTAAACAGCATTGTATACGAATGCTGCATTAATGCAATGATGTACTCTTATTTATGAGGTATTTAATTAGCTGGATTAGTCAAAACAGACATGCCTGTCTGGTTATTTTACCCATCAACAGTCTCTCAATTAATTTTCTAGAAACTGTGTCCTGATACATAGTAAGGCAAAATAAAACGCCATTGTTATTGAGGCTTTTATTAATTTTGCTGAGGCCAAATATCAAATAGATTGCTAAATCTGGATTAATTTACGGCGTTAATTTGTCAAAATTGTGTAGATGTCATGAACCTTTATCGGTATCTAACCATACTGATGGCTTTATGTGGTGAGATTTTGAGATATTTGTCTTCAATTGTACTAAACTGTGTTAAAAAATGTTTAAAAAAATTTGACAGAAACAGCTTTTAAAAAAACAATGTCCCCAACATTTCATGTAACACACCGAACAGCTTTCATGACAACTATTTCTTTGGTTGAAAGTAATTTTAATAAAAACTGAATGTGGCAAGGTCTGTGGATGTTCCAGAGTAACCGGGGCATTGTGTTTGCAAAGTCAAGTGGCCGCTGAATTTAGTTTTTAATTTAACTTTTCAATGCTGTGGCACTACTGCCAAAATTTCATCCCAGATTATGCAGTTTCTAGTGTGACTGGGTGAGTTGACTTTTTAAAGACGCAATTCAGGTGTGAGAAAAAGGGTGAAGTTTACATTCATTCTCTTCACGCAGACATACTCTGAATTTACAGACGACAAAACTACAGTGTGTCATATTTTGTTTTGACTTATCGGGGTTTCCCACGCAGAGCGCTGGAAGGCTTTTCCCTCCACCTCGGCCCTCGTTGACCTCCACACATGAGCCGGAGAAGTAACACAGCAGGGGGAGGTGAGGCAGATAATGAGAAAGAAGCAAGATGAGACCTCAGCCCACCCATCAGTCCTGGGTGCTGCTGGGAGGCTGGAACATGACGACCTTGAGTAGCCACAACTATGATTGCGTTCGCCGTCTTTATACGTGTTTTATGTATGTAAACACATCTGTGCATGTCCGCTTTTGTGCTTTGAAAAAGCTCGCTTTGCTCTGTTCGCCCACGAGGGGAAAAAGGAAACGTCATCGCTCGCCACAAGCTAACACACTGCGCCAAAACACCCCCATATCCCATAGTATAAATATTTCTCCGTTCTGCAGCATACATGCCGAGGAACGTGCCGCAACTATTGCAACAAGACTTTTCCAGCCTAAAAATGTGGGGGAGAGAAGGAGGAATGAGGATAGAGAGAGGGGAGAGGCAGGCATGAGAGAAAATAAGCAGAGGGAAATATTTGGCTTGGAGCAGCCAGAGCCTCATCAAGGTTAATTGGTCTGTTGAGAGGACACACTCATCTGGCTCATCAATCACCTGGTCCATTGTTTCCTAAAGTCTGTCTCTGTGCGCAGGGCGTCAGCACCGAAGCCCCTGTAATGACCGCTCCTGTCAAAGAGACAATACCTCATCTTGTTTCGGTGTATAAATCCAGCCAGTGTCACTACGCCCGACATCAGCCCTGATTAAAATGGAGTTAAATCTAAAACCAGAACTCTGTCAAACAAGTTCTGGGACTTTAAGACATAAAAGGATTAGACAAACACGTACTGTCAAGACTACTTGACCTTCTCGGTGTACTTGAGGTTTTGGAAGAGATGCCAAGTTTCGGGATCAGTGCAAAGGTAAAATTCAGTTCAGCAGACGATAGAAACCGCAGTATCTACAGAAGGACAAGGGTATTTATGATCGGAATTAGGCCATTACTGACTATTTTCCAATTAATTGTTTGGAAAGACAACCAAAATTTCCATGCAGCGAATCCATCCAAAGTAATGTTTTCAAGGTTCAGACTCTTGGTCATCTGTGATTGCACCACAATCTGAAGCGAAAACTCAAGAGAAATTATTCCCACTGATGTACGCAAAAGCACCGGCTGTTTTTACAGGCAATTTTTGCGTTCAGCTATTCAGTACTTCCTCATCAGTCTATTTGTGGCATTCTTTCCTCTGTAACTCCATGTTAATGTGTAGAAGCCCAATGCACCAACTGTACATCAACCAATCCAACATGTTTAGCAATCCCAAAGTTGTTGTATTTGTTTTAGAAGTATTTTTGGGTATTTGGGTAAAATAATTACCCTCTAAATTTAATTTAGACCCTCGTCCCTGTGGTGGAAACACACTGAGTTCCACCAGAGGTTCCTATGGGAAAGTTCTTGTGGTAGAAAAGACACTAAAGAACAGCATCAACTTTGAAAAACCAAAAAAAAACTGTGAAGTTTAGGCATTTTTGCTTATTGATTCTCAAAACTATTTCTATAAAACAAATGGACCACACTTCAGTTAATCATTTCAGCTCTTTCCAATCTAGGAGTCGGACCCTACATGGCATCATAAACTGACTGGAAGGAGTCACCATTTGATTTTTGGGGTAAAAATAATCAAGACAAAACCCTACTATACAAAATTCTGATTCTTTTCTGAACGTTTCTCCAAGTTTTGTGTTTTCCTTATGTAATGCTGTGTACTTGTAATCCAGGTCTATGTAAACTATTAAAATTAGCATCCTAGCACTGACCTCAGATGGCCGCGTAACTGGTTCAACTCAGGCCTTGACTATACTGCTTTGTGGACGCACACAAACAGCTGCAAACACCAGTTATTATTATATTACTTTCTAGTCTCATTGGGTCCATTTGAACATTGTTTCAAACACGCACCATTTACCTATTCTGCACATGAATACTAATACCCTTGTACTGTAGTGGCTACGAGGACCATCTGCGCACGCCAGTCCACGTAGACTCTTGCGGACTCCAGAAGCTGACAAAGTTCACGTCATTGGACCATAGCAGTCACTCGTTTATTCATACAATAACTTAATTAAAATAGTAACGATTTGAAATGTATTTTTCAGCTGAACAAATAAAAACCACAAAGTCTTTTTCAGCGTCTCAGTAGTGACGTCAGTTTCAGTATGTGGTTAAAGGGAAACTTCAGTTCAACTTAACCAGGAAACTGAAACCAAAATTTGGTTCCAGAATTAAATTTAAGAGGGTAGAAGGTAGATGTCTGATATTGTCTATGCCAGATCAGTTGTATCATTTTAATAATAAAAAGTAATAAATAAAAAGTTCTCCCTCCATTGATGTTTGTAGGAAAAACCTCAAGACGTATGTGTTTTTCAAGACTTTTGGTAGCTCTTAATGGACCTAAATTTCAGCATTTTATATTAATTTTACCTTTACTTTGACTTTATAACTTGTTACCTTATTATTCATTGTTTTAATATTTTACATTATTTATTTTCTTTTATAAATTGCACTTATTTCTTTTGTTGCCTGTTACATTTTCAGCAATTTGGACAACTCGGGTTGCTTTAAATGAGCCATATTAACAAACTTGATTTAATTTTATCTCTTGCCCTTCATGTCCTGTCATTCATTTCTCTACTGCGGATTCTCTAAGAAAAAATACTGAGAAAATATTACAGCTGAAACTACTAGTGAACCAATCGATTGACACTGCAGCAATTGGAAAATTGTTCAATTAGTGATTGATCATTCCACTCGTTTTACAAGTAAAATGGTTTTTTAAAAAATCAGTATGCATTCTGTAATTCCAGTGATGTCAGTGTTTTCTTTCTTTTTTTTTGGCCAGACAAAACAAGACCCTTGAAGGTTTTGCGCTGAGCTTTGAGAGGTAGTGTTTTTTTAAAGCACCGACTAAACGATCAATCAAAAAACTGGCACATGAAGCAATAGTAAATACAAGTCTTAATTGCAGCACTAAAATATTAAACAGAGCGTAGACACAGCATGAGAGTCAGGCTTTGTTCTAAAGGGTCACCAGCATACAAAGGTTGGGAAACACTGCCAGGAATTACATGTTTATTTACACACACGAGTCAAAGTCAAATGTGCTAAAAGTTCCAACAGGAAGAGATCTTTTTTTTTTCTTTTCACATCACCCTGAACAGTCAAATTCATGACCAAAACAAACCGCTACTGTACTCCATGTGCTGTTACTAATGCGCTGTTTGAGGCTTATGGTAATAGTTGCCTAACCTCTAACCATGAGCGACACTTGACTTGACATTTCGTGCTAGCTCCACATGAATGGGCTGATTGTTCTGCGTGATTTCCAGGATTGGCAGCCTGCCTACGATATTACGTCGGTTTGTCTCGTCACCTTGCAGGTTCAAATCCTTCCACCAACCAACAACACGCCGCCTGGAAGGCTACTCTTGACTGTGTTGTTTTGAGTGGACTCGTCATTGCCCCCCTTCTGTCTGTGACTCCCAGGGAAGCATGCTCAGTGGTGCTGCTCTGCTAGCCAAAGGGGGGAGCTGGCTGCTTTTTCATGCTGCTGCTTCTGCTGCTGCTGCTCAGCCTCTATTTCTACAATTATCCTTCTTTTTTGTGCGTGTGTGCTAGAAATCCTCTGCTCCCCATCCTTCTCCCCTCCTCATCCATCCATGCTTGCTCCACTTCTTGTTCTCTCTCAAGCCATCTCCTAACAGGCTGGGATCCAGAGGGGAGGGGGGCTGGAAATAACCTTCACATGGCCAGCTTTACCCCAGCTATCTCACACACAGACTGCCGCTCCGACTCACGCACACACACGGACGCGCACACAGATGCATGCCAGAGATCCAGCTCGCTTCACGGGAATGACGGACAGCGCCACTCACCACTCCATGGACCAGGAACTCAAACAGTTTGCTCTTGGTGGCTTTCCTGGCTCCCCCCGCCGTCTCCTCCGTAGCCATTTGCTCAGTCCCCTCCGTTCACCCTGCTATGTCTCCCCTCTCCTTCTTTTGTCTTTCCCTCTCCCTTCACCCAGCCTCCTGTTCCCCTCCCCTGCTCCACTTTCCTTCTCTTTGTGCTCTCCTTTTCAGCACTGCCTGTCCCTGACTCTCCTTCTCTCTCTCTCTCTCTCTCTCTCTCTCTTCCCTCCCTCTCTCCCCCCTCTATTTTGAACGTGCAGCAGCCCTGCCGAGTCTCTCACTGTGTCTAGCTCACTTTTTAGTTGAGCTGCCTTTCAGGAGCCGGCACGTCGCTTGGAGGAGGTGGTGGTGGAGGTGGTGGTGGTGGGGAGAGAAGCCGTGCGGGGGTCTGGCAGGGGGGTTTCAGCCAGCCCACCCTGCCGCTCCCCCGCACAGCTGTTGCATTCCATTGGTAGATAAGGGCATGCGGCGCTGCGAGGCTGCTGTTTGGTCTGAACGGGGGCTGGGGAATCGGTTAGCCATTCCTCCAACCCAGAGGCCACGGTCAGCGCACACGGCGGGGCTCCGGGTCCGGGCTCATTCTCAAAAAAGGACATTGGGCTCTTAAAGGGGCCACGGCCGCATATCATTAACAGACTGCCGTATGTGATGGAGCCGTGATGTGGTGGTGATGCTGAGCAAGGAGGGTGATGCTGTTTTCTCAATTGAGAAGAGCAAAGCCACTTGAGCATGAGAGGCAAGCTAATGTGCTCCTTCACAAAAGGGGGTAAAAAAGGCCACGTCAAGAGCACCTTCAGTTCCTGTGTTTGAGTGCATTCAGAGGTTACAAGTATTTCCTCCACTTGCCTCATTAGCTTTTACCTTTCACCCAGTGGCCGGCCCAGAGGCTACACTCAGGCTGTGACTACACTGTAATGGCAAACAAACAGACCGGCCTGAAACACAGCAAGGTGACTGCGTCGCTTGACACATGTAATTAGGGTCTTTCTCCACAAAATGCAAAAAAACCCTCCCAAAAAAACACACACAACCACTTCAAGGACAGAGGGAGGAAAGAAAAGACTAACTGGGCTGTTTCTGGGTGCTGTGATTTCTACAATGTGACGTGACAAACCATTTAACACTCCAGTTACACGCAAGCTTCGCCTGTCGCCACACAGGTCATTACTCCGACTCAAACCACGCAGATTACGACTCTTTCAAGTCTGCCCCTTGTTCTCTCCCTCCCTTCTTCCAGCCGACAGATCAGAGGAGTGAAATATTCATGAGGTTATTTGAATGACAAAGGAGGTGAAGTGGGGCACATTCAAAGAGGGCTTGGCTTTGTGACACATGATGGCAAATTGTCACTGTTATTGTTTCCTCTTCCTCTGTTCTGCTGGTGTGAAAATAGCAGAAAAGTGTCGAATCAGGTGTCAAGAGTAGAAAGAAAATTATACGATAAGAGTTTAAGCAGTCAATTAGCACAAAATCTGTCCTTTAATCATCACCATATTCAAGCAAGCTTGAAAAAAACGTGCTAAGAATATACGTCAGAAAAGAGAGTGTTGATTAGTTACTGAGCAACAGCAAGAGGAGGAAAACTGTGCAGTTATTGTGTGGACAGCTTTGTAGCAGGTCTGATTCTCTAGTTCAGAGGTCATGACCTTCTGGAGGACGCACCACGTCTCAGAGACACTTAAAAGAGACACTCAGATCCTTAAAAAGCAGGACAAACAGGCTGAAATACAGTTTTTACCCATGGTCCATCAGACTTATGAACTCAAAACAATAACGCACAGTGTCACTTTTAGTAATGCTGCTTACCGGCAAAGCTCTGCCCATATTTATTCAATTTTATTGGTTTTTATCTGATTTATCTCCTCGCTGTAATGTATATATCTGCCTTTTTTTTTTGCACATGTTGGAATTCTTAATATAGTTTTGTTTTATATGTACATTAGATTTTATTATTTGTTGTCGGTAATTTAGCTTGTTCCAACGCACTGTCCAGTGGCAGCTACTTATATTTTCGTCATGCCCCCATGTATGATGACAATAAAGCTATTGTATTCTATTCTATTCTATCCTACAGGGTGGGCCATAAGTTTCCATACATAGGAAAATGTATAATGGACATTTTTTATGTTTCAGATACCCTACAAGATGCGTTTGATGGCATCTTTGGGGGCACCTGAAGGCCATGGTGTATCAGGTGAAGATACAAGACATAAATCATCTCAAGGAAAGTATCGCCAACGCCATTACAAGCAGAACTTCAACTGTGCTAATGCAAGTTCATCAAACGTGTTTTCCAAACAATGGTAATCATATAGAGCACATTATATAAATAAAAACGGCTGTTCAACATAAAATGTTTATTTTTCCTATGTATGGAAACTTATGGCCCACCCTGTATTCTATTCTAATAGGACCCACGCCCATTCAGTAGAACTATACCACCTACTGCACATGATGCAGAGGCAGCTATACTGATATAGATGTTAAGAAAGGTGCAGCAACATGCAAAGCAAAACCTTTTTCCTTCACATCTAAGATTATTGGAATCAACTTATCGATAGGTAATCGCTGGCCCTCCCTTGCAGCATCGATCTGCTTTGTGGTGACACCTGCTGCTCAGATGAGTGTACTGCTGCTGCCTTTAATTCAATCTGAGAGCCTTCAAGAAGCACAAACCTTCACTCCACAATCTTTATACTCTCAAACCATCTGTGTTCACCCTGCAGTCGAAGAGCTGCAACAAAATCACTCTTCCTTGACGTTAGATTAACCTTGTATTACGTAACACATGGCATGGGCTTTAAATGTATTTATCATACAGGCACACAAGGTGTGCGTCTCAATTCCCTGCAAGGTCAAAAGCTCAACCCACCGAGCTTATCCACGCAGATCCAGAGATTGTGCCAATCTCCCGTTTCTACAGCAACGACACGTGGGCGTTCAACGATAACAAAGAGATCGAGCAGCTTGGGCGATGCAAAAGGGAGCCTTGAGCGCAGGAGTACCCCCTGCCGGAGCCCCACCATCTCCCTCACCAAAGCCAGTCAGTCTCACCAAATGGTAATGTCCCAGTGTGTAGCAGACAGGGGGGTAGAGGGGGCTAACAGGGGGTAAAGGAGCTGCAGCAGTATTAGTAATCACCAACAGGGGGAGCAAACGAACAGGTGTGGGGGTGCTGACTGTTGGCTTCCATATTCAGGAACTGGTTGCTCTGAGGATAAATAATCCAGAACAGGAAATAAAACTCATGAGGGGCAGCAAAACGATGTTAAAAGATGTAACGGATGAGTAATTTTTCTTGGAGCCAAGTTCTAAAGACAGATTTTATTCCCTAAACATCTTTTTAGGGATCTATAAAATTCTTCACTTCCTTATTTGGCCACATGAGGAGGACAAAGAGCTCATCCTGCATGTAGTTAGCAAACTGTCTGGTCTGGTGTCTACCCTGCAAAAACAGCTTCACCATCATTCTACAGGAAGTTCTAAACAAAGGACGCCAAGAAATACCCAAGAAAAACCCCAATACTGTGTGAAATCTGAAATGCCTTTTCAGTACGCTACAAAACCTACAGTTTAGGGCACAATTATTGCTTCATCTTGGTTCACAAAACAACAGAAAATAGAGGAAAAATGAACAACGGCATACCTACAACTATCTTGTTTTGACGAATAACAGTCTAAAACCCAGATATATTCAGTTTCCAGCAACATATTACCGAGAAAAACAGAAAATCATCACAAATTACATGCTGGAACAAGGTAATGTTTGCCATTTTTCAGTCCTTTACCAAAACAGAAGCGGATTATTCAGCTGTTAAACAAACACCTTTTTGGTTAAGGTAAAATTCTATTCTGTTGTTGCAAGTATTTCTTCCTAACAGTAAAAAATCAAGGCTGAATAAGCAAATATTAAAGTAAAAGCTCAAAAAGAAATCAACCCTAATATTATTTATGGAGCGTTAAACACTCAAATCCTGAGAACATCGTCTTTATCAAAGACAGAAAGGCTGGACTGATATTTTTGGAGATGGACAGATGATCACCACCAACACCCACTTCTGCAGTGACTATTTTACACCAATTATCTCCCTCTCGGCTTTCTTCCTCCCATCCAGCTGACATCTGGTGCCATCTTCAGCAGTAAATGTATACCAATTAATTTAAGTTGCCTTATGTGCTTAGTTTATTACAGCAGGAAACTTCCTTCACAGCTGCAAAGTGATGAAAACATTCTGGATCTATGAGGCACATTTGTGATTTCACATCTGTTTGATTTGATTAAAATGAACTCAGGTCAGTTTGCACAGTTCATTTGAGCTGGTATGAAAGCCCTCAATCAGCAACTTTGGTGGACACACATCTAGAGCTTCAGAGCAGAGAATAGTGCTTATTTCGTTCAAGATTTTGGAGATTAATTTGATGTAACTGGCAGTGTTTTGAAACTTTCAAATTTGGCTGAGTGGTTGTCTGTGGTGAACATGTATTTATTCATACTTTACGTAGGATAGCATCATTCAGACTGGGTAAGCAACTGTGAAAATTAGTTGTCAGGGCATTTAACGGTTGAGTCAGCAATACTAAAACATTTTTGCCAAATTTGGTAAAGATCTCCACATGGTAGCTGTTCTCTGTGAGCTCTAAAAAAATAATCATACACAGTTCTGGTTCTGTAAATGGAAAACCAACCAAGTGGTTCAGACAATTCCACACAAGAATATTCCAGCTACTCCTGCAACTAAACTGCATTCTCACTTACATCTGGGAGGGAAATTTTGTTTGGGACATATCACAAATATGTCCAATCAGCCTATCTTTGTCATTTACTTTACTGCTTTACTGTTGCCAATCATATATTAGATGAGGAGAGATTCATCACCCTGGCAGCCCAAAAAATGGATTTCAAACATGTCACAAAAAGGACACATTTTAACCCAAAGCATGACATTATCCTAAACCTAACCACACAGTTTTATTGCCTAAACCTAATGAGTGAAACCAAAGTCTCGAAGGTCTTGTTGCTTACATTTGCCTCCACCCTCCCCTCCCATCGTTGTATGCAGACTTTATGGCTCCTTTAAACAAGAAAACTTTGATTTATGTCACAGTCTTGCCTTTAGGAGACAAAATATGTACATAAGAATGAAGTTTAGTTGTATAGGATAAAATCAACAGTATTACTCCAGAATTACAGACTCCAACTTTAAGGCTCACAAGCAAAAGTTGTATGAGAAGATTACCCCACAGTGGCAGCAATATCCCAGTAAAATTACTAA
Source organism: Amphiprion ocellaris (assembly GCF_022539595.1). Taxonomy (NCBI): domain Eukaryota; kingdom Metazoa; phylum Chordata; class Actinopteri; family Pomacentridae; genus Amphiprion; species Amphiprion ocellaris. Next base: position 19,878,351 of record NC_072787.1, on the reverse strand, counting down.
TACATTATGAAGTTTATAAGGGTAAGACAAGCTTGGTGAAGGTAAATTTACTGTCTTGTTCTGTTTAGCCGACCATGCCAGAAAGAAAGAAAGAAAGGAAGAAAGCTTTGGCCTTGCTATGTGCCATTATTTAACAACTCCAGAAAGAAAAAAGCTGAAAACAAAGAGCAAAATTTTAAATCGGTGCTGATGTTTAATGCACGGCTCCCAGCGGTAACGTTTACATACCAGAGACCACGAACCTGCTCTCGTCAACATTATTGTCACAGACAGATGGGGCGCACAAGGGGGAATATGGACTGTAGTGAGGGCATGAAGAAAGTCTGACTGCCTCCCACTACTGGGCCCCTCTCCTCGTATTCTTCAGTTTAAGAGCTGCAGACAAAACCCAACTCAAGCTGCTTAAAGGCCAGAGCTCTCAGAAAGCTACTCAATAGCCATCAGCCATCATCAAAGGGACTGTACAAAGCAGGCGACACCGCACCTTCACTGAGGGGGGATTAGGGAGAGAAGAAGTACATTTCAGGACTGATTTCTCGCAGCTCGGCATATGTAATGAAGAGGAACCTGCAGAGAGAGAGAGAAAAGCCTCCCAGGGCGGCTGAAAATAATAGGGCATCTGCTGATATTTGCGATCAAAGTGATTTGCTGTGAGGAAAAAGGTGAAAAAGGGTTTGCACAAAGCAGCACTGTTCCCGTGGATATTTCTGTTGCGATGGCATGTTAAGCGCCTAACCTAAGAAGCTGCTGATAAGGAGTTTAGGGTCAACCCTGGATTTCAGGGACTGTTTGAGACAAAGCATTTTTATCCAGACAGCGTTTATGGTTCAGCTCCTTGGCTGCTCTAAAAAGACGAGGCATTGCAGAAGCAGATGGAAAAACGACGCGACAGTAATGAGCCAAGTTTCCCTGCAAGTGACAAACAACATACTGGGAGAAGCCTGAAGCTTTACCTGCTTCGGGGTATTTCCTGTTTGCTGTAGCCATGACAACGGCATAATCTGCCCTGCGTTCAAAGCTAACAGCCAATCGCATGAAAGAAACGCTGACTTCAGTTACTTCAAAACTGGAGCAGCAGCTGCTGAGCTGAGAGGGGAACTATTCCAGAGCTTAAACTGTAAAACTCAAAAGAAACCCCAGTTCTGGAGAGAGAAAAAGCCTCAGTTTGCTGTGTTAGTCAGCAATGAGGTCACCAGGATCAAGTCTGACACAAATATACAGTGAAAAACAGCCGCTCACTATGAATAAACCCAACCAGCTACTCATATAAAAATTCCACAGGATGAAAAATAAAACTGGCAGGATTCTCTGCATAAATCCTCCACAGCAAACTCGCTCCGGTTCTCTCCTCACCTCCCACCCCTCACCCTCGTCTTTCCAACGCTGCATCCAAGCTAAGTATTAGCCCTGATCTTTCAGCACCACTCCGCCCGGGCAGGACGGGAGACGGAGCCGACAGAACGAGGGCAGTATTGGTATGTGCAGGGTTGTATCGAGACGCCACCGAATATAAGAGATAAAAAATCAGATGCGGAAAGGAGAGGCATGCACAGGCTGCACGTGTTAATGGTCAGGGAATGAAGGAAAGGAATTTTTATGCTGAAAAACTCCAGGGTCATAAGTTAATCCATAAGTATGTACATAGTGTATCAGCTTCAGCTTGTATTTCAAATTTATTATTACTGCAAAGAGCATATCCTGAAAGATGAATACGCAATAAAGCTTTAAAAATGCAAGAAAATTGTTTATCAACTCTTACTGCTCTTCTACAGACATTTCCAAAATCCTCAAAGACATTTTCCCCACACAGGTAGCAGAAAATGCCATAAGATGCTGCTTTTTTCCTAAAAAACAGACAAAACAATAACCTGATATTGTATAAACATTTGAACTATTTTAAAAGTAGCATTATTAAATACTAATGTAATATAAGAATGGTATATTTTGTTTAAATGGAGCCAGAATTGGTTCCAGATGAGGGACCATCTTTTTAAGAACAAAAATGGCTTAAAAGTCTTTTTTTACTGTCCCATAATCATTTTTTTTTATGCAGACCGCCAAAGGAGGATTTCTGGAAATGCCTTATGGGGTTGTGATGCGACCTTCTGAGTTTTTAAAAGACTGACAGGTGTTTATTTTTAGAAAAATCAATGCTCAGCTCTGCGACTGGAATGTAATAGTGATACACGAGCTGCACCAACCGGAGGTAATGTACTGTACATTCACATAAACAGATGATTAAACAAGAACTAGAGTGTAGAAACTCATGAGAAGCAGCAGCTAACACAGTTACCTTAAGGTTTAATGGCTTCCCAGAAGAGAAAATGCTTCGTTTGTAATGTGATTTACTATAGGAGAAGTGCATTTCATGTTTTATGAAAGAAATATAAGTTCTGCTATGACAAATAATATTTCCTCCCTGCAACAATGTTTTGGTGCCTTTAAAATCACTTAATCCTTCTGTTGTGCTCATTTACGGGCACCAAAAAATATTTTTTTCTTGTCTGAAAAAAATCCCAAAAAAAACCAGCCAAAAAATTGCCCAAATTTCTGAAAATTTGCAAAACCTTCAGGAAGAAAATTCCAATAATTCCTTAAAAATTTCCCTGAAAAAAATTTATTTAAAAAAAAAAAAAAAAAATTCCTCCAAATTTGGCAAGAAAATTCTTATAAATATATTCAAAAAATGAGTAAAAATCTTCCAAAAATGAGTAAAAATATCTAAAGTGATTATATACATATCAGTAAAACTTCTAATATTTTCTTTAAGAACATTCACAAAAAAAATCAACCAAAATCCAGTGAAATTCGCTGGATTTTAGTTGATTTTTCTGTGAATGTTCTTAAGAAACATTTTTAACAGTTCTTTATTTCCACCAAAAAAATGTTCAAAGATTTCCCAAAAACGTTGAAAATGTGGACATCAGAAGTTTCACTGTGAAAATATATATTTTTTCCACATTTTCAAACTTTTCAATTTTGACCCGCAGGACAACACAAGGGTTAAATGACAGATAATATTAAATATGTCACCTTAGTGTGATAATTTCAAGGTGGAGAGTAAATAAGAACAAAAGAAATAAAGAAAGAAGGATGATAGTTAGTTACTATAAGCTAACCAAAACTTCACTGCAAACACAAACTATTTTACTTCATCTCTATTGCTTCACTAAATCATAGCCGCTTATTAAGTTCCCTTAACTCACAGAAATGTTGTGGTGTAAAGAGTAACATGAAACCAAGTAAAATTTACTGTCATCAATATCAAAAATTTGTGTCTTCCTCAATGTCATGATAGAAACATTTTCCAACAAATCATTCAAAACCTGTGTATCTGGTTCCCGCCTTGCACCTCTTTGTTCCATTTGTATCATTAGAATTAATCAAATGAAAAATGGGTTTCTTTATCCATTTTTATTGTCCGTCGGATTAATTGTCAGATGTTCATGTTTGGGTTGTCACTTCTGAATTTGAACAAAATTAAGAAATGATTCTCTAATTTTCCATTTCCATTTTTTGTGCTTGTGGTTGGACTGTACCATCAGCACCCGGGGGAGTCCACACCCAGCCACGAACCCAGTGGCACAGTTGAATTAAATATAGCACATCTGACCATGCAATAAATTATAGGCTACACTATTGTGGGAGGGTTTGGAGATGTATGTGAACATTACTCACAGGCTTGAGCAATAGGCCAATGTATTGTTATTGTTGTTATTCAGATTAAACACGGGCTAGCAGCTCTTTATCCTACCAAAGAGTGTGAGTGCATGTATGTATTGATACAAATCTAAATCTATAGGATAACAAATTAATGAATGAACTGAAGAATGAGTGAGCAAATAAATGAATAAATAAACTAAATAACGTGACTGCATGACTGGGTCTAGACTCCCCTGGGTGTTAATAGTACAGTCCAATCATAAGCACAAAAAGCAGAAATGGAAAGTAAGAAGATTGAGTCTTTTGTTAAATTCTGAAGCAACAACCCAAAGAGAGAGACAATTACCCATGTGCCATAGTTGATTTGTAGACTAGTTTCTCACTCAAACTTGTCATTTCTCAGATTAAAAGGCCCATAATGTGAGGATTTACTGCAATTACGGGGTGCTACATTGAATATCTTCACGCTTTGGTCAGAAACAACTTCGGTGTTTAAAACAATTTTATCGGTTAATGCGCATTTCCTCTATTTTCTGCTATTTCCTAAACCAAAATGAAAGAGAAAAACAAACAAAAAGCATATGAAACGACTCTGTTAGCTGGAGAACTAAACACATCGTCCACACGAGTATGTCTGATTGAACTAAAGCCACTGCTGCAGGATTGTTTTTTATTTTATCATCTATACAATCGTTTTGTTTGTGCTCTTACTATAAATATTTAAAAGCTCTTGCAACTTAAAATGGCAGTGACATTTATTTGCAAGCGTAAGCACCAGCTCCACCATCAACACGCACACATACTGCAGCGAGTTTTCAATGTTCAGCTGCACCCAACTCCACAGCAGAGCATGGCGCAGTATTGAGCGTTAACATCTAAATGGGTCAACCAGCCGCTCGGTGAACTGTAGCACCATTAGGACCCAGACAGTTTGTCTCAGAGTCGAGCGCACAATCTCATTATCCACATTGTGAAAGGAAGCAATATAGAACTGAAAAAGTAAGACTCAACTGAAAAAATCAGCACGGTTAAAGCTTTAGGTGAGACAACGGTGATTAAAAAACAGTGCTGTGATCTGTTGGGAAGGCAGAGCAGTCTGTCTAAAACCAGAAAAATCTATAATCTTACTGTGAAAATAACACAGCGGAGGTTTACAAAGCTGCAAGAAAACGGTATTTACAGGTTGGACATTGCATAAAATTTATCGTCAGTGTTGCAACTATAGATAGACGGTATGTCTGTGTGCAACACTGCAGAAAATGCTGCAAAACCTTCATAAAATGTGTCTAAATGATGTAAACATAATGGCTATTTTATTTGTCATTAACCTAGAGATTATTTTCTCATCCTTAAAATGTCAGAAAACAGTTAAAGGCAAAGATGATGTCTCTAGATTGCTTGTTTTTTCCAACAAAAAACTCAAAGATATAGATTTTTTTAGCATGCAAAACAAAGAAAAGCAGCAGATTTTTACATTTCAGAGGCAGCAACTACCGTATTTTGGTATTTCTGAAATGATTACTTCTGTCATGGGAAGCTGTACAGTACATCACAGCACAAATAGAGATAGTCACTTAAGTCACAGCTATGGATAATTTAAAATCACCCATTAATCCTCCATGCATGTCTTTGGACAAGCTTGGAAAACATGAAAAGTTCACTCAGAAAGGCCCTCATCTGCAAACAGTACAAACCACTGCACCACATTGCAAAAACTCAAAATCTTACCATGACTATTTGTCATATTTTTAGCCAAAATGTCTCATCCCACTCAATTTAAGATAAATTCACTTAACAAGTGACATTTCAGCAAGATGGAGGGACTTGTTTTAAGACAATGCATCTTAAATATCTTGTTAAGTCAAACAATCTTGAAGTTATCTTGTTTTGAGTTGTATTTTACTAGAAAACTCAAAATAAATTTAACCCTCGTGTCGTGCTGTGGGTCAAATTGACCCGTTTTAAAGTTTGAAAATGTGACAAAAAAAGATTTTCATGGTGAAACTTCTGATGTCCACATTTTTAACATTTTTGGGAAATCTTTGAACAGTTTTTGGTGGAAAAAAAGAAACATTAAAAATGTTTCTTAAGAACATTCACAGAAAAATCAACCAGAATCCAGTGAAATTTGCTGGATTTTGGTTGATTTTTTTGTGAATGCTCTTAAAGAAAATATTAGAAGTTTTACTAATATGTATGTAATCACTATAGATATTTTTAGGATTTTTTTGGGAGGTTTCACTCAGTTTTTGAAAAAATTGACAAGAATTTTCTTGCAAATTTTTTATTTTTTTTAAATAAAACTTTTCAGGAAAACGCTTAAGGAATTATTGGAATTTTCTTCCTGAAGGTTTTGCAAATTTTCAGAAATTTGGGGAATTCTTTGGCTGTTTTTTGGGGGATTTTTTTCAGACAAGGAAACAATATTTTTTGGTGACCGTAAATGAAGACATCAGGAGGGTTAATACATCTGAAATTAGGAGGATACATGAAAGCAAAAATCAATTTTTGAGTGAAAAACTGCTTTTTTTTTACCATGTGTAGCTTATTTTAAGACACCTAAGCTTCACAATCCTGGTAAAATATAGCTTAAAATAAATGTTCCCAGCTAAATTAAGATCTCAATATTCTAAATATCATATCTTATTTCAAGAAATCTTACCAACCCATTTTTCACTTGTTCTATTGGCAGATTTTTTTCACTTATTTCAAGGTAAAAGTTCCTTGAAAAAAGTTTCTTTTTCTTGTTTTGAGAGGAGCATTTTTTTCCAGTGCACAACGCCGCCCCTCTACCATTCTGTGAAATCAATAATTTCTCCAAGTTTTACTGTAAGCTCATTTGTTTCCGCGGTAACAAACAGCCATTGAACAGACACATTCCTCGCCAGCCTAAAAAGGAAGTGCTCCATTGTCCATTTATCCCCGCAAATAACACAAAACACAAAGCCAGGGAACATTTAATTGGGTAACCCTCTAGTCAGGAAACAAAACCAAATGTGTTCAGCTTCCAGTCTGTCTAATCAATCTCATCGCTGGTGTGAAAAATAAAGTTTGGCATACTAATGAGAAATTCTGGAGGCACCGTCGTGCTCCCAGTAAAACACTGATGAGTGTCCCACACTAAATTTCAAACATAACTGAACAAAATGACCGGGGTGTATGCATGTGTGTGTGAGGGAGGGTGTCCTGTGTCCTTAAAAAGCCAGGTCAAGCATTCAACAGACTGTAAAAGGAGCTGATCCTCTATCAGACCTCAGAAGCTGTGATGGCACCTTGCATACTAATGGGACTGTTCTCCTTTTCTTTACACTGAAGGGAATATCTGTGCCAGCAGCTGGGTCAGGGAACACTGCATTTTGAAACTGAGCTATTTCAGTCCTGCTTCGTCGTCGCAAGAGCGCTGACAAGGACCAACCACTTCTATGGTAACCATGAAGTTGAAAAGCATCTTGCGATTCTACAATAAATATTGTCAAGTGCAGGGTGCCTCAAAAGTGTCCTGTACTTCTAAATCAACACTGTGCAAAGAAGAAAAAGGAGAAAAAATAGGACATACGTGCATCCCTGCCTGGAAATGCACTGCAAAAACTCAAAATCTTACCAAGTCTATTTGTATAAATTCACTTAACAAGTGATATGTCAGCAAGATGGAGGGACTTGTTTTAAGACAATGCATCTTAAATGTCTTTATTAAGTCAAACGATCTTGAAATTATCTTGTTTTGAGTTGTATTTTACAAGAAAACTCAAAATAAATTTAATACATCTCAGATTATGAGGTTACATGAAAGCAAAAATCTATTTTTGAGTGAAAAACTGCTATCTTTTAGCATGTCTGGCTTATTTTAAGACACCTAAGCTTGACAATCCTGGTAAAATATAGCTTAACCCTCCTGTTGTCTTCATTTATGGGTACCAAAAAATATTGTTTCCTTGTCTGGAAAAAATCCAAAAATTCAGCAAAAAAATTCCCCAAATTTCTGAAAATTTGCAAAACCTTCAGGAAGAAATTCCAATAATTCCTTAAAAGTTTCCCTTAAAAGTTCTATTTAAAAAAAAAAAAACTAAATTGGCAAAAAAATTCTTGTAAATATTTTCCAAAAATTAGTAAAAATTTTCCCCAAAAATCCTAAAAATATCTAAAGTGATTGCATGTATATCTGTAAAACTTCTAATATTTTCTTTAAGAACATTCACATAAAAATTGATGATTTTTTGTGAATGTTCTTAAGAAACATTTTTAATGTTTCTTTTTTTCCACCAAAAAATGTTAAAAGATTTCCCAAAAGTGCTGAAAATGTGGACATCAGAAGTTTCACTGTGAAATTTTTTTTCTCCACATTTTCAAACTTTAAAACGGGTCAATTTTGACCTGGAGGACGACACGAGGGTTAAAATAAGTTTTCCCAGCTAATTTTAAGATTTAAATATCCTAAATATCATATCTTATTTCAAAAAATCTTACCAAGTCATTTTTCACTTGTTCTATTGGCAGATTTTTTCCACTTATTTCAAGGTAAAAATTCCTTGAAATAAGTTTTTTTTCTTGTTTTGAGAGGGGCATTTTTTCCAGTATGTAATGTATATACTATATGGAAAAAGGTTTTCCACACTGGAAATATGAATAGAATCACTTCAGAGAGATTACATCTAAGAAAAACCAACGTGCAGACAGCAGTTTTTTTGAAATATCACCGGTTATGCAATATTCTTTGTTGACTAATTGCATCCAAATGCCTGTGTCTGGGTTGTTTTTTCATACAGAGCAGCAAAATGAAGAGCATCTGATAGCACTCTTTGAAAGCAGCGAGCAGCTGAGTCACCAAGTCTGCCACAACTCAACAGAGCTGTATATGAAATCAGAGCAGGAAACGAGAGGAAGAGAGGCTTAAATCAACACATTTACAGTGATCATACAAACACCTTGTAAAAAAAAACCACACATGATAATTAAGTTAGCAACCTTCCCTAAGCTTTTTAACTTGCAATGCATCCACACAGTAGGAATGTGATGATGAAATGAGCAAAAATCATGAAACGTTTCACTTTTCAGATGTGAAAAACACTAAATGTAAGGACCACAAGACCTTGAGAGGCCTAATCCCATCATAGTTAAACCCAGCAGTGTAGCCACTAATTGTAAGTGAGGATTCAAAAGCAAAAAATCAAAAAAAAATTAATTTTCAACGTTTAACTCATATTAAAAGAAAAATAAATACATTTTTGCCTATTGCTGACAGTGAGCACAGAAAATTGATATACTCTGTAAAATAATGTAAATATCAAACCACAACAAGCAGCCGGTTAGCTTAGCTTTGCATAAAGAATGGAAACATTAGGAAATGACTAATTTGGTTGAGCACAAAGACAGCAAAGTCCAAATATCTCTAAAAATCACTAACTAATACATTTTACCTTTGTTAAATAAACACAAAAATCAGAGTGGAAAAAATACACTACAAATTTTTACTTGGGGCTATGTTAATGTGGGGTTATTTCTTGGTTACTATGCCCAGCTAGTGCGCCGCTTCACCCTGTTTCCATGATTTATGATTTAGCTAACTTAGCATCTGACATAAAACTCTAGCTGACTTTTATGACTCTTTGTAAAGGTTTGCTGCCCATACACAGAAGACACTCAACTGTTGTTAAATGACATTTAAGCAAAGGAGTCTATTGCTTTGTTGTTGAGAGCTGAGAAGATCAGTAACAGTTATGTTCAATATGAAGCTATAGCCAGCAGCTAGTTAGCCTAGCCTAGCCTAGCATAAAGACTACATACTTGAAGAATCTGCAACTTTCATACCAAACGTAAAATAAATAACAAAACACACTTACCAGCACTTGTAAAGTTGACTAATTAACATGTTACATCCCGTTTGCTTGACACATAAAAAAATTAAAGTGATAAAATGACATTTTAAAGATTTACACAGGGCTTTGTGTCTGATGATTTGTTGCCTGTTTTACCAGCCAGGCTACCTCCAGCTAGCTGTCTTTCTGTTTCTTGTCCTAATGCCGACCTAAGCTCAGCAGCTAGCTTAGCGCTTAGCATGCAGATGGAGAAAACAGTTTGTCTGTTAAATATGAAGAAGCATAAAGACTGGAAATGTGGAGAAGCCGGCCTGGCTAACCTCTAAAGTTCACTGACATCGTATATACATGCATATACAAATAAATACATAAATAGATTTGAACCGTTCTCATTTTATGTTTGCTTACTAAATATGTAGCTACAGCTAGCCAACTTGCTGTTAGCTGTAGCTAAATAGTTAGACGCACACATACTGACACAGTTTGCTTACTTTAACTTAGCTTGAAGCAAAGATGTGGATGGAAACAGTGACATATATCTTTAACTTTGTACATTTAGCCAGCACAGCCACCTGATAATTAACTTAGCATAAAGATTACAAACGTGGAGCAGTTATCCACGCTAACTGGCTGTTAGCTATAGCTTCATATTTATCTAACTGGCTGTTAGGTATAGCTTCATATTTAGCTAACTAGCTGCTAGCTATACCTTTCCATTTGTCATACAGGCATGGCTAGGCTAGCTTAAGTTAGCCTGAAGCCTGAAAGTGGGTGGAAATAATATACATCTTGAACTTTATACATTGAGCTAGCACAGCAGGTTGCTAGCTTAACTGAGCATAAAGATTAGAAATATGGAGTAGTTAGTCACACTAACCAGCTGCTAGTTATAGCCTCATAGTTGGATAACTAACTGCTGGCTGTAGCGTCATATTTAACTAACTGACTGCTAGTTGTAGCTTCATATTTAGCTAAATGGCTGCTAGTTGTAGCTTCCTGCTTAGCATACAGGCAGGGTTAGGCTAGTTTAGCTTAGCTTGAGGGCTAGAGGCATGTGGAAACATATAGTAGTTATAATAAACAGACGATGTTTTGGCGATTTAGTGGATATCCAGTCTGGCTTCTCCACACACCAAGGTTCGTGGTAAGCTAGGCTAACAGGCTCCTGGTTGTAGTTCAATCCTTAACAGACAAATATATAAATAAGTGGTAGCTGTTTCTAATCAGACACAGCACTGGGAGCAATAACCTTAAATTTTCCCACTGATTAAACCAAAAGCAACGGTTCACGGCACACTATTAGATTGCAGAAGAAGCAGACTGTTTTGCTTCTGTGCAGTTTTAATGAATCATGAAATTAAGCATTAGATTTTAAAGCAGGGAAGGGAAGGTAAAATGTTCTGTTTACAGTGCTACTTCTGACTCTGTTTATGACAATACTTGCTATTACTATCTTGTTTCTGCAGCATTCTGTCATGTAGTTTTTGTTGCAATAATTGCCAAAAAGAGCAAATTTTGTGTCATTCTTCTGACACCATTTTATAGTTGAAATATTTTTGGAATTCAGTTATTAATAAGAAGCTATTAATAAGACGTTATTAGAATTCCCTTTGGCTGTTTGGTAATAATGCCAGGAACTGAATCATACTTTTTGTATAAGAGTGCTGACACATAAAAGAATCCACATGAAAGAAGCGCAGGGCTTTTATTTTCAAAATGCTGTAATGTTTACTCATAGTGTCTAAATTTAGTGTTTTCCTTTACATAAATAAAGACATTTTCATCATAAACTGAGACAGAAAATAGACAAATTGGTGCATAAAAATTTCCCAGAATGCAGGAAATTGTTCAGAATTTCCTGGGGAAGGACAGCCAGACCCCTGCTGCTTCATGTGTCCCCCTCCCTAATGGTAAAATAAGATCAATGCTCATGAACAGACACAGAAAAACAGAGCTGAAAGTTCTCAACAACAAAGAAAAAAAAAAGAAAGAAATAAGACCACACTGTGAAAAAAAGTAAGATAATAATGTTATGTCCTTTTTTCTTTTTTCTTTTCTAAGATTAAATACAACTAGTGTCAATGAACAGAAAAAAAGTATTAATTCTGTTTTATATATATACTGCTTTGTTAAGGAGAAATATATTATAAGAAAAACTTTAAATTTTAAATATTTTTTTCACAAAAAATTATAAAATTTAATAAAAGATTTTTTTTCTATTTATTACATCAAGCTCTTAGATTCAAGTTTACTACTCTAAATATATTGTAAAATTAGATACAATTAGTGTCAATTAACAGAAAAACTTATTCTGTTTTTTTTTTTTACACATACTGCTTTCTTAATGAGAAATATTTTGTGTAATTTCACACCAAAAAATGTAAACTTAAATTTTAAATATTTATTTTCACAAAAAAATTCACAAAATATTAACAAATTGTTTCTCTTTACTATTATTGTATGAAAATGTCTATGATTGTAAATAAAAGTAGAAAATTTTTAAAAAGTATTAATACTGTTCTTTTTTTAATACAAACTACTATGCTAATGAAAAATATCTTGTACAATTTCACAACAAACATGTTTTTATGAAAAGTCTAAATATTTTTTCAAAAAATTCCTAAATGTTTTCTCTTTACTATGTCTGAATGAACTCTTAAATTAATGTTTATTACTATAAATATGATTAGAAAATTAAATGCAATTAGTGTCAATAAACAGAAAAAAATACTAATTCTGTAATTTTTTATACATACTACTTTGTTAATGAGAAATATCTTGTATAATTTCACAACAAACATTTTTTAGTAATATTTTTTAAAAAAATAAAAAATTTCACAAATAGTTCGTCTTTACTATTATTGCATGGAACTGTTAAATTAATGTTTATTACTGTAAGTATAATCATAAAATTAGATAGAATTAGTGTCAATTAACAGAAAAAAGTATTAACTGTAGTTCTTTTATACATATTATTTTGTCAAAAATTCATAAATAATTTGTCTTTACTATTGTTGCATGCAACTGTTAAATAAATGTTTAAATATATAAATAAAATTATAAATTAGATTCAATTAGTGTCAATTAGCAGAAAATGAAATTTTTTAAACATTAATTTCTTTGTAAAATCAGAGATATCTTGTATATTTGTAGAATTACAAAAATATGAAATTGAAATATGTCCTTTTTACATTTCTCAGATAAAACTGTTCAATTCATAATTAGACACAACTACTATCAATAGAAAAATAAGTAGCTATTCTGTACTTTTGCAGATTACTTTGCTAAATGACAGATATCTTGATTAACTACACAACTATTCACAACACACATCCTGCCACTGCACACATAGATGACTTCTCTAGGTGGGCTACACACCACGGGTGAAAGAAGAAATTTTTCCTCCAGCTGAAGTGAACACGCTGCTGACTACAGCTTTAATATAAAAATGAGATTTTCCTGGGTATCAGCAGGAGTAGATGAGGCTCAGCTGTGTGGAGGCCAGACTCTCCTGCTGCTGCTGCTGCTGCTCAGATCACCACAGATCAACAGCCAAACTGAAACTTTTTTCCCTTGCAAACACCCTCCGGCTCACTGGCACACTTGTGGGTCCAAAATGAGACAGCACGACTATATACATATGTGTGTGTGTGTGTGTGTGTGTGTGTGTGTGTGAGCCCTGAAAAATCAAAACGAGGGAGGGACGGAGGGTAATGAATCAAAGGCATGCGTAAAAAATAAGAAGCCAAAGAGGATGGGTCCCCCTCTTCTTCTATTACTCCTCAAGTGTCTGTTTCCCACACCAGTCAAGGTTAACAAGCCGCGCTGGTTGGTGGGTGTCTGCGTCGGCTGCGAAACGGGGAGGGGTGGGAGGTGGAGGTGGAGGTGGAGGTGGAGATGATGCAGACAAGGGGCTGAAGCCTTACAGTCCCCTTAAATATTCCCAACCACATCCCTCCCCTCCACCACCAACACCACATTGTGTGCACCGTGCGCCTCTAAAAAAAAAATCACAATCCACCACGAGGCTGGAATTAATCCCTTTTTTCCCCCTCCCATCTCTCCCCTATTTTTTTTTTTTAAAGACGCACAATAAATTACAGCGAATAAACTCCGGTGCGCACTAATCCGGCTGGCAGGATAAAGAAAATACAGAAAGACTAGTTGTTAGAAATGGTGGATGCGCAAATCCACAGCAGTGAAACGCTTGCTAATGTATCACAAGGTAGCAGAAGCATCCATACCTTTCTCTCCATCACTATGCGCTTCTCTCTTTTTTCTTTTTCTTTTTTTTTTTTTTTTTTAGGCTACTCAACAACAGCAACTGTAGGATGTGTCTCCGTGGAGCTGTCCGGTCCGGCGCGGCGTGGAGCTGCGTTTTTCCCTCCTCCTCCTCAACTTCCTCACGGCTTTCCACACGCACACGAGCGGCGGCGTCTCTCCCCTCCTATCACTTCCCCATTACTGGACAGCTCAGGCGACTTATTAGCGCTGGCCTGTGGGACGCCGAGCCGGGGATGGAGCCAGAGCCAGGATTGGTGAAGCCTTGTTCGGGAAGGGAGCAGGAGCGCAGGCGCGGTCTCTGCTGGAGAGTCGATATAATGAAAAATCACCAGTGGCAGGCAGGGAGTGTCATCAAATTATCCCCATTTTTTTATTATTATTTTTTATTATTTTAGAGAGAGCGAGAAAAGCTGGTTGCTGGAGGATTTTTAAAAATTTGTTATTATTTTTAGAGTGAGATTTTGCCCACATGTTGTAAAATAAAATCCAGTAAAAGAACAAAGAATAAAAAGCTGTCCAGTCCAGCAACAAAGCAGCAGCACCACCTGCTCCCTAACCACCAGAACTGAACCACTTTCTAATAAGGAACCCGTCATAATGGCTTTATAAGTTGGGGGTAATTACACTTTTAATGGACAATTTACTTACGCCCTAAGTGGCAGTTAGGAGCCATTAATGCACTTTTTTTTTCTTTTGTTGCCAGATTGAAAAATCTGTCAGGAAAAGGATAAAAGATCCGCACCGAAATCCATTTATTTGGCGTAATAGCATTGAATGATTTTGTGTCTGAGCATTACAGAATACTTGGTGATTCTTTATGCACCATTTGGGTCCTTTCCTGTGTCAGTTTTGGGTGGAAATGTCTTTACTGATGTAAATAAAACAGCAGAATAGCACTTAAGTCCTTTGATTCTTTCATGTTTTAATTTGGAGGGGAATAAATGCACATTTCCCAGATATTTCAGGAGACCTACACAGATGTCTGTGGTCTTTATGTATACTGAAAATTGGATTTCTTTGCATATCTGCACACTTGTTCGATAATGATCAAATTTTCAATGGAATATTTGATTAGTTCTCATTAATTACTGATAATTATTAAACGTTACTTCCTCTATAAAATGGTATCAAAACACAAAAGGATGATACAAAATGTGCTCTTTTTGGTCACTTATTAAAAAAAAATACAAACCCATGAAAGAAAGCTGCAAAAATATAATATACTGGGGCTGCCACTACAAAATATTTTTATTGTCAAATGATAAATGACTTTCTTTGGTCAAAAAATAGCAAGAAATGCTGATCAGTGTTTCCACAATTGCCAAATCATTCAGGTAATTTTCATGGAGAAGCAAAGAAACCAGAAAATAGTCAAGCATAAGAGGCTGGAATAAGAGAATTTAGATATTTTTTTCTTGAAAAAATGATTCAATTCTCATAAAAGTTGATGCTAAATTTACAGTTGATGAGTAATTGATAAATTGTTGAGTCCCAACTATTACTAAGCATGAAAAACAGATCATTTTACTGTCCTTTCTTAGCATTAAAACATATATCTTTGCCTGGAATAATTTCAGTATTCATAAAAATGGCACAAAAGCAAAAAAGTACTGGTTAGCCTCTTGAAATCTAATAGGTATTGGTTGAAAAAAATGCAATTTAAGGTGGAAAAACTGCAGATCTTGTGTGTCCACTCAGAACATTAGCGACTCAAACCTGAGTCAGCATCTTCAGCTCTCCGGCTGCAGGACTGAATATTAAAACGCTCCATTAGCCGGACGGCAGGATCTAAGCTCTCCTCCTCACCAACATGCTGCCGTAGTGTCCTCGAGCAACGACGACCTCAAAATACCTTCACCGTCCACCGAGGAACGGCTTTCAGAAAGCAACACATCTGGGCGTTTGAATCGAAGCTTTCTTTGCGCAGTGCAGCCCACTCCAACCCACCCACACCCTCGATCAGCACAGGTTTACTACTGAACCGTTGGCTCAACACCAGCACACACAACAAAACACATCCCATGGCTGAGGAGCTGCTTGGCATGCTGTCTGAGAAACCAGAGAGAGCTCCTGAGCAATTTTTTATGAGTATTCTGAAGCTATGATATTAAATTCGCATCAGCATTCGTGCCCTTTAAACAGGGAAGAATGCGCTTCTTATTAAACTGCATCCAAAGGAGGTAAAGAAAGCACGCAGAGGCTTTTTCAAGTGATCCCTCTTCAGAATCTGTGCAAGTCTTCATCGACTTTAATACATAAATCCAAGGGAAACACTCAACTCAGCACTCATTCAATTCCTCCTCTCACATAAATCTAAGTGTGGGCGTTCTCAGGAGGCGATGACATCTTTGAAATATCTCGAAACATAATTTTATTTGCTTGGGAAGCCAGAGGAATTAATATTGATCTTCGATGAAATGGAAAAACGGTTTCGGACACTTTTTTTTTTTTTTTTTTTTGGTTTTCGAGCAGATGCTGAGGTTTTCCTCTTTTAGTCCTGTACATCAAAATAATCTATTACAGGCTCTTCTTTAACCATCTTGGACCAGGTGCTTCCACCAGCAGCTCTAGGAGGAGAATCGAAAAGGAGATTAATTAAATGCAGGAAGAGGAAGACTCTTTGTTGGCTCTTGTAGGAATCAAGACTCTGTTTACAGAAGAGTGTTTTTAACCCTCCCGTCATGCACATTTACAGGCACCAAAAAATACTATTTCCTTGTCTGAAAAAATTCAAAAATTCTGCAAAAAATTTCCTAAATTTCTGAAAATTTGCAAAACCTTCAGGAAGAAAATTACAATAATTCCTTACGTTTCCCTTAAAAGTTTTATTTTAAAAAAAAATCCCCCAAATTTGGCGAGAAAATTCTTGTAAACATTTTCAAAAAATGACTAAAAATCTTCCAAAAAAACCCTAAAAATATCTAAAGTGATTACATATATATCAGTACAACGTCTAATATTCTCTTTAAGAACATTCACCAAAAAAAATCTACCAAAATCCAGCGAATATCGCTGGATTTTGGTTGGTTGGTTGGTTGGTTTGATTTTTATGTGAATGTTCTTAAAGAAACATTTTTAACATTTCTTTTTTCCACCAAAAAATGTTCAAAGATTTCCCCAAAATGTTGAAAATGTGGACATGAGAAGTTTCACTGTGAAAATATATTCTATTTCCCACATTTTCAAACTTTAAAACGGGTCAATTTTGACCCGCAGGACGCCACGAGGGTTAACCACAGACTTACTTGCTACTGTGCTGCTTGATATGAGCGATGGGAGGAGGAGCTCTTGCCGCCGTCTCTCGCTCTATCAAAGACGTCAGGGTGGAGTTCGGGCAGGATGACTTCCCCCTACGAACAATCCAGACACACAGGCACATCCTCAAAGCCACAATCAGCATTTACATGTGTGATAAAGGCGTTAATAGATGTGGAAACGGTCCTACTTGTGGGCCGTGATAACCACGTTGCGTTTAGGCTCGCTGTCGTAGCTCACGCTCTCCACGGCGTAGACCTCGGCCAGCTCGTGGATGATCTTCCGGTGTTCTCTGTTCATGGGCGGGAAACAGTGGCTCCTCTTTGACTGTTTTCCCTGTAGACATCAGTAACGGACGTCCATTAGGGTATTAATACATTTCATGCTTCAAAAGGAGTTCTTCCTCTCCTGCCACTAACATGCAGCTCATAGGACATCTTTGGGTTCATGGAGTTTGTGCAATTTTGTGCAGCACTAGCCTTACTTTTTAAATTAGCCAGTTAATATGGTATAATAAAAAAATATTGCTATAACTACCTTTAAAAGAAAATAATAAAAAATCATATGATACATACTCTTTATCATTACAAGACCTTACTTACATTGTTTTTTTTGTTTTTTTTTACAGGTGATCCCTTCGGCATCAACAATATTTAACTACATTAACTATAGTGCAGTTTCAGGAAGGAACCTCGTGGACCAACATGACAATACCAGGTCCATAAGGATCGTGCTTTATCCGTTTTGTGGCTTTCACAGAATGCTGACCTCCCCCTGATCCAAAACCGTTGGAATAAAGTAGAACATCGATTGTGAGCCAGGCCTTACTGCCCAACATCTGTGCCGACATCACTAATGTTTCTGTGGCTGAACAGAGCAAATCCCTGCAGGCAGGTTGCAAATCATGCCTTTCAGGCCTACAAAAAACTGTGGAAGCTGTTGCAGCAGCACAATGATTTTATATTGGAGTTTAAAGATGTAAGTCTCTATATACTTTGGAGCATGCTGTAGCAAGGCCTTTTTTCTACAAGCAGGGTCACTATGCACATCTGATCTGACTTTTCATAGCAGAACACAACACAAAGGAAACAACAACTGGCATCAAATTGCTCCACTTTCTCTGCCAGAAGGTAGCTAGAGAGTATTACAGCATCATTTCAATGGAGACGTAGATTTAATAACCTTGTTTTTGGGAAAGTCAGAGCCCACACAAAAGACCAAGGTTAAAAAAAAAAAATACAGTCGGTAAAGGCAGCACAGTATGCAGCAATTTTAAGACTTGAGAAAATATGTTAAAACATTTCAATAAGCACACTTCAGGGCAGCACGGCTTTGATTTATGATCCAGTGCTCCATAAAGAGATTCAGCTACCGATAAACAACCCTTTACATTTGCAAAAGAAACCAAAGCAACAACGACCTTGACAGCCTCACTCCTGAGAGCCTCAATGCATCAAACAAAGCTGGAAAAAAATAATATATGGAGCCTTGACTGCCCCATGAGGTACCTACTAATTTATTCTGGCTTAGAAACAGCTACTAAAGAGGCTGCCTCGTCCTGTCAGAAATCTACAAGCAACCACTGGAGGAAGTCCACTGGAGGATTGACGGAGCTCAAAAATAGCTGAATATACAACTGGGTCAGAAAATAATATGAAGATGATGTAAGCTGTGGGTGTAGCAGCTAAAAGTTAAAGGCACAGCTGAGAATTGGCTGTCAAAACTGACACTGAAGTCCCTGTCAGACGTGCATTCTTCTCTATTAATCTGACAGTTTAAGTCTGAATAAACACATCAGTCACTTTTCTGTAAAAGTCACATCTATACTCTTACGAGGTTGGAGATATTGCCTATGGATTGACCAATATGGGTTTTCCAGGGTTAAGGCCGATTATTGGAGTTCAAGAAAGGCAGATTACTGATAACTGGAACCAATATACATTAACCCTCCTGTTATCTTCATTTACGGGCACCAAAAAAAATATTGTTTCTGCGTCTGAAAAAAATCCAGAAATTCAGCAATAAAATTCCCCAAATTTCTGAAAATTTGCAAAACCTTAAGGAAGAAAATTCCAATAATTCTTTAAAAGTCTCCCTTTAAAGTTTTATTTTAAGCAGCCTGTCTGAAAGACACAATGCTATCACTTTAACAGATTGCCATATCATACATTTTTATGATTCTAATCACCCTCTATTCTAATCATTTAAAGTTTATGGTCAATATATTTTAAATTATCTTGAAACTATGTGTTGCTGCCTAACATACCCTAACAAGAAAGAGCAAAAATGAGATAAAATTGTCAAAATATTGGGAAAAATGACTGCTATACTTGTAAAACTCCACTAATAAGGAAGGAAGTAGTCCATTAAAGCAAATCATGTAGCACATAATTTAACTGCTGATGAGATAAACAGTACAGGGTTCAGCAGCTTCATGCATATTTTGTCAGTATTAGGGCTCATGAATAGTTTCTTGCAGGATTGTTTTGCATCTTGTTGTGTTAGAGGTTCAGTTTAGAAGGTTTCTTTTATGCGAAACATCCTTGTTACCATGACTCAGGTTGACTGCAGACAGTCTTGAAAAAGCAATAAGTGTCCTTAGGGAGCAGAAAGAATTGACAACTACCAAATATTGATGAGATACTGCATTAACTCGAGTGCATAATAGATGCCTAGCATTGAAATGCTCAGCAACATAAATATCAGGTTTTGACAGTTTTTGTTGCCCAAGAGCAGTGTGGCTCCGTTACAACCACTAGGGGGAGCCTCTGATTAGAGACGGCTCTCAAATTAACATCTCAGATCAAATGTTGGGACCAACAAGCTAGAAAAATGGATGCAAGTGATCATCATACCTTATTGGCAAGCTCAACAAGATTCTTGATCTCTTCTTCTACTTCTGTGACAAACTTCAGGTCTTTTCTGAAACACAAACAGCAGAGAGTTGCATTTTTAGTGCACTGGTCACAACTGAACTTGAGGAAAAACTACACAAGGGAATGGCAGTTTTACACGACCACAGAAAAACAAAAAGAAGAGTCCAAATCAGACCTGGCATCCTCTTTGAGGCTGTCGCTGTAGACGGAGGCTGAGCGAACGTTGAAGGGGTCAGATGATGAGTCTATCTGTAAAGCCTCGGCCAAACGCCTGTTTCTTTCCAAAGTGGCACATTCTTGATCACATTCAAGCCTGAAAACATAAAAAAAAACATCACATTTTGAAGAGGAATGCTATTTACACCTCATTTATTTCAATTTCTACTGAGCTGTGACTTAAAAATAGGATACGGCTCATCTCTGAGTTGCATTTGAAGCTGCTGTAAACCACTAAAGGTAAACCTGTGTTTTAAGTATTTAAATATCAATGCACAAACAAAAAGAAATAAGTCACAAGTGACCAGGAAATTTAACCCTAGGCAGGACAATGTCTAAAAAATATTTCTTTATCGATGAGGGATTAAAGTTGCGTGATCTTAGGCCTCATAACATGGATCATCTTGAATTAATTGAGCATAAAAATCACTTTCAGCAAACATTTTACTTCTTGACTTCGACAGCTTTGGCCCAAACTCTAGATCATTAATTTCCTCCAGCACTCTACCTCGTCTGTTTCAGTTCCTTCTTAGTGAGGAGCGGCCCGATGTCCATGGAGTCACCGAGCTGCATGTCAGACAGTTTACTGGCCATGGCGATGGCTGCATACCTGCAGTGCAAAAACGCAAGGTTTTTTTTCCAACTGCAACTCCATCAAAATGAAAAATAAATCAAAATCAAAACAGGGACTGACCTCTGATATGAATTGGCTGCTTCTGCACAGACTACAGTTTCCTTCCTTCGACCGCAGTCACACTGTACTGCTACCTGTGAGCGACACAAAGGATTAGATTCCACTACTGATGAGACAGACACTTTTGAAAAAAAATTGGCTTTGTGAGCAGACAAAAATGTTGCTTTTCGAAAGCTTGTGTGAGGAATTCCTGCAGCTGTGAAAGGTTCCATTGTTTGTTGAGCTCTTGAGTTTGGAGGGCTGCCACAGACATGTTATTATTTCATCCAAGTTAACCATTTCTGACAGTTGCACTGCATTACAGAAGATGTCATCAGCCGCCTTCATGCAGCCAAAGTGAACACAGGGAACACACAGCTGGACGGCTGAACAGAGATGTGCCACATTCATAGAAATGGTTTTATTCAGTAAAAACATTTTTCATCATGGAAATAAGTTATTGGGGCGAGGAGAAACTTTTGATGGTGGGAAAATATGCCTCAACTCCCCGTGAATCCAATCCTGAGTGTAACAAAGACCACCTGCACAAACTTCGTAACCCATTTTTCAGCCAGTGGAAGTGCAGCTGTTCTCAGTGTTGTACCTTGGCAGTGCAGGTGGTGCGTGGGCAGCTGCTGCCTTTATGACAGGGAGCGGAGCACGGGTGGCCACAGTCTGGACGAGGCAGCATGCAGGGCTGCTGGCAGCTGCCTTCTGCCAGGCACTCTCCCCGGTGGCAGATCCGTCTGCAGCGGTGCGTTTCACAGGGCAGCATTTTATTACACGTCAGGCCACAAGAAATGTCTTGCAGATGACACGGGATGTTGCTGCGTTGCTGTGAGTCAAAGAAAAGAGCGTCCGGTTCATTGCAGGAATAAAAAGCAGGAAACAAAAAATGCAAATTTATGCTCTCGGGGGACGTTACCTCGTGCTTTCCCATGCACCATTTCTGAGTGAGGTAGGTGCACGGTGGACACTTCTCCTCACTGTGGCAGTTGTGAAACACTAAACCAGAGGCAAATGTTAGGAAAACATTCACACTGCATGTTTAGCAGCAGTATTTATCATCTTTATTATTACATCCTACCTGGGTGTTCGCACTCATGTCGTCTTGTACACAGGTTCTTGCACTCCGGTGGCTTCGTACCGCAGGCGATGGGTGGGTACAACACAGAGAGCCCACAGTGACACGTCAGCTCATCAAAACCTACAAAGAGAACAAATCGTGACACATTGGACGTGAGCCGAGTGGCAACTCAATACCACAAAGAGAAAAAAATACACTAGAAGAAGTGACGTAAAAACCACTAACTAGATCTTTTTCAAGGACAGAATAACTTAACTATGCGTTATTTCTGAGACCTGGGACATAAATTTAACACTGTTGGAGGAGAGAAAATGACTGCGGGACTCACTGGACTGCCAGCAGGGTTCACAGTTTCCACGGTGACAAGGCTCCTGGCAGCGGTGGAGGCCACAGTTGAGCTTGTAGCCACAAATCAAGTGGCACTTGTGCTCCACATTCTGGATGGACAAGGACAAAAAAAAGAAAAAAAAACAAACAGCATCACCCCATATGGTTGAGTGCTTCCCTCATAAATAAACAATTTGTACCAAATATAAACTTTTGACACAATTTTGTGTCACTTCCAGATGGTGCAAAGTAGATTACTGTAAAAAAAAAAAAAAAAAAAGACTAAATTGGAGGCAGAACTACAGTGTGGCTGTTGTTAGGGGATGATAGCAATCAGTCATGAACAGTACTAACTACAAAACATTCATATTTAAATTAAAGTGTGTTTCTTGACTACATCATGTGTAAGAAAATAGGCTAAAATGAGCAAAGTGACAAAGAGGAAGTATAAGCTGGATGAAGTGAGATTGTTGGACTGTAAGGTGAACGATCCAACAGCCCTGGTGAGGAATTGAGACGATGACGTCTTGTAGATCCACAATTCAGTTCTTCTGATTAAAAAAAAGAGCATTTTGCTATATCTACATCGTTGGTCTACTGGGACACTTTAACCATCCATGTGTTTCTTATTACACATTTCTACTAGACAGCTTCGTGAGAACTGAGGATATCTGCAGGTGAATTATGTCTAATATTAAGTCCAGATTCAGATATCTACAGTTTAATTCTAACTAGTCTGAATTCTAATTTAAGGTATTTTTAATTTCCTTCAGTTCAAGATATGAACGTTTTCCTTAAATTAAGTCTGAACTAGTCAAAATGCCGTTCTAGACATCTTAAAGTGGAACTCTGTACAATCAAAGTATAATTAAAGATATCCTGAAGTAGAGTTTTGACCAGAGAAAATGACGTTGCAGATATTTGTATTTATATCAGAAGCTACAGAAAGTTGGAGGCAGCTTGTTTTTCAAACAAACTATGCAGCTGCAGCCGCAACTGCATATGATAAGCAGTTTCAGCATCATGTCAGAGCAGCCCGAGGCCAAAGTTCTAGTAAGCTTCAAGCACAAATGTCAAACAAACAAAGCTCTTGCTCTCCACTAACTCCTTGCTGATGTGTTCTTTCTATTTCACAGCATTTTTTAACATTGCTACAGCAGCTGCTATTATTTCTGATAATTCTGTTCAAGCTTTATACTCCATGCGGTGTCTGCTCCCAAGCTGCAGGGGCAGTGTATCGCAAAGACACGTCTGCCTGGTCTACTTTAGTACTAAACTAGAGCAGAAGAAGTTTTCCATTGCATTCCAGCAGATAGCTTTAATGTCACGCCATGAATTGTTCATAACCTGTTTACCACAGTGATCTCTGCGTGATGAAATGTATAAATGCTTTTATTTCTGAACTTGGAGCTCCTGTTCTTCTGCCAGTTTTCCGCGTGTCTCCATCCGTGTTGTTAGAAAAATTTGGAGGTGCACGACATGGAAATTTTCCGCTTGAGAAGGGCAGCGTGAGGGGGCGTGGTTGCTAAAATGATGTAATTCATCTGCACTGTGCCACACGGACCTCGCGGACACGTCAAGCAAAAAACAAGCTTAAGAGTCATGCACAACAATTTGGACTAGTCATGACGGCTGAGATATCTGTAACTAATATTTTGACAAGTCATAACTGAATTACAGATATTTCTAACTCTAACTAGTCAGAATGACATGACAGATATCTGGTATAAACATTCTCATTACAGAGTAACTATGACTAGTCAAAATGATGTAGTGAAACGCAGTTATTAAATATTAAAATTGCTTTCGATAGGGAGCTGCATGTGATTCCAGACCTTACAGACCATTCCAGTTTACAACTTTTATATATTTAAGCAATTTCTCTGTGGGGGTTATAAAAGTTATTCTGTTTTGTGATATTATATAATGCTGTCATGTTTGTAATGAGTGCTTCAGGACTTCAGTCGAACACGATCAGGCCCCTCAGAGCTTAACTGAAGAGAACTTTAAGTGAGCCATTTCATAATACAAGACCCTCTCAGTAGTGCACTTGATGCAGTTATTTTAAAAGTTAATGGCCTATGACTGATGAAACTGAGAGAAAAGTTACTGTTCCCTGCTGCTCTAAAGGAGAAACTCAAGCATGTGTTCCATAAACCTCACAAATAAACACAGGGACTTTCAGAGCTCTCCTAAAAGCGACAAAACCTAGAGAAGTTGGACAAGAGACAGTGGCTTCTGGACAAATAAAACATAGAAGCAGTTTTGTGACAATGCTTCATAAGTGGCTCTGCAAGTCACCATTAAAACACTGCTGGGATCTGAGCTTCTCCTCCATCATCACATTATTGAGTGCTACATGAGATATGCTTGTTTTTGTGCTCGATTCTGCAGAATACTCACCACACAGCAAAGCTCGCCACACTTGTGTCGGCCACAGGAGCGTTTCTTGTTGCAGCGCTTCTCACAAGTGAAGACGAGTTCATCTGGAGCAAAATGAGTCACAGGTGAAACAAAAGACAACAGGTCAGGTGGGTGGGGTCGTTACAATCGACCCATTTCAAGTTAATGTGTGGAAATCTCACCTTCTTTTTGGATTTTGGCACATGGCACCTCCTGAGAAATAAAGACAAGTGTCAAATCTTTGGCGTTTGAGGCACTGAAACGACAAAATAAATGCTGTGCAGGTTTATCTGCCCACCTTAGTCTTGGAGCCACATCTGCACCTGACAGTGGAGGTCAGAGAACAGGGTCCACAGCTGCCCTCGTGGCACAAGTTCTCACACAGATGGATGGTGTCTGAAATAGCGCAAGTTCATTATCTCGTGTCAGACTGTGAGGGGGCTCAAGATAATGCACATCCTGTTTGCACTCTCACAACAGACCACAGAGAAGACGTTAACAGCAGTGTCTTTCTTTAAGAAAACAAAGACGGCAGATGAAAAACACAAAAAATACACAAGCATGACCACTGGATTGCGATTTCATACAAATAAAGACAACATCAGAGATCCATTTTATTCCATCGTGAAGTGTTGTAAAATATGCCGTACTGAGAAATCTGCACACCAAAAACTCTTGGGCTTAACGAGACATGATGGAAAAGCATGAAGTCTTTAAATTTGGACAAATGAAACTTGACAGCCTGACATTTTGCTGGTGTCTTTTTGAGGGCTCTCAAGATTTTAAAAGCTCTGTGAATGGCCGGGAAGCAAAGCAGCCATCAAAATCACTGCATTACTGCATCACGGTTTTAAATGGATAACCAAGAAAGACAGATTTAATCAGAGAACTTGTTGCTCTCAGTTTTACTCTACCTGTTAGAGCACAGTCTTTTACCTGGATATTTTTCACATTATATATTCTAGAAAAGCTTTAAGATATGTCTAGGGATGTCCGATACTATCAGTCCACTCATATTATTGACCCGATATTGGCATAAAAGTGTAATATCGGTCAATACTGTTATTGTTTTTTCATCAAACTGCGTCGTCAAGCATGTAAACTAGTGGCTGCAGTAACAAGTTGCTGTGCCTGACTAACAATGTGTCTGTGGTTGGGATTTATTTCCAAGTGTCTCCTTCGGATTTTAAACCTGCGATTTGCAAATATGGCATTTTTTCCATAACTTAAGTTGAAGTAGTTTTCTTATTTTGCACAGACAATGTTTACATTTGGAAAGCCTTGTTGTATTTGAGAATATATCCAATGGGGCATCACAATAAAATTAGGTATGATGTGTTAATTCCACAACAGGATATGTGAGGTTACCTAAAATTTGTTAAATAGCACACATATATCGGCATTGGTTGATATCAGAATCAGAAATTGAGAGTTGGGCAATATAGGCAAAAAAGCCAATATCGGACATCCCTGGATAAGTCACATGCTTTAGGTTAGAATCAGTTTGCATTCCCAACCTGTTTTGGTATGTTATGAGAATTTGAACATCAGCAGACATTCAGGATTCAGTTTCAGAGACTGAACGTGTCCAAAAGACAGTAACCGTCTTCTGAACAACATAAAACTACAAACTTTGCGCCTTCGTACCGCTGGAGCCGCAGGCCAGGGGTTTGTTGCAGGTCTTCCCACAGGAGGGGATGGGATCAGAGCAGCTTTGTCTTTCAGAGTAGCCCAGCTCCAGGAGTTTGGTCAGCGGTGTCTGACTGCAGGGACACGTCTTCACCAGGCTCGGGGATCGTGGACACGGCTGGCAAGGCCCACGGTGACACACCTGCTGGCACCGGTGAGCCTCACAATTCAACATCCTGACCAGAAAAAAGCAAAAAGTTAGATTCTAGTTATAGCGAGAATTGTTTTGGTTGATTAAAAGCTGGATATCACTAGTGTTGTGCAGTCAGACTTACTTCCCACATATTTTCAGACAGCAGAAATGTCCTGAACCATTAAATCCTCCTTTATCAGTGCCACAGAGGACTGAGCGAGTCGTGACCCCACAGTAGCAAACTGCACATCAATACAGAAAACAGTCATTACATTATTTGCTCATTTATCCCTGACAGTATTTATACAGAGTGGCCCTTTCCAACTCACCCTGCTGAACCTGCAGCTGGCAGTGCTGACACTTCCCACTGTGGCACACCTGCACACAGGTGTGTTCAGCACAGTTGAGTATAGCACCGCACGCTTTGTCACACTGGAGCGCTGAAGCCTGACCGCAGCGCATCGGTCGACTGAAACAAGACAATTCAATCAACGTTAAAACCCAATATAACAAGATATTTAACCATCTCAACCCCAAAACTCGTTGTCAGAGTAACAGGCCAGATTAACCCCTCAGCCAAAGTATACCCGGGTATAAACTGGCCTACTAAACTAGGCCAGTTTATACTCTTAATTGGAAAGTTATTGAGGTTTTTTTTTTTTTTTTTTTTTTACAAAGATGGATGCTCAGCAAGCAAATCATTATGAAAGAACCTAACGAGAATGTCCTTGGGCTAATTACAATTAAAAAAGTTAAAATCAAAGGAAACCCCGGGGTATACTTTGGCCTAGGCCACTTTAAATGCAGGTATTCTTTGGCTGGGGGGTTAATCTGGCTTGTTACACCTGGCTTAGAGGTGTGTTACCTGTAAAAAATGTTTACAAAATTACCTAATTTGTCAAAGCTAGAAACTCAAAAACAGGCAGATCTTGAACTCTAATGATTCATCTGTAAAGTACTTTTCTATCTGAAAACTTAAACAAAATCAAAGCTTAATACTGTGACATTTCATCAAAACGACTTTATTCTACTTGCCTTGTTTCAAAATATGCCAGAAATAAATCATCTACACTTGGCATTTCTGTAAAAAACTAAAAATTTCCTCACAGTAACCATGAAGCCATAAGTGCCTCAACAGTGACGTGATTAAAATGCAGCTGGGTTGAACTGCAGGTTGTGCTCATACAAAGCAGATAGAAGACAAGTATGGAAACAAATCAACCTGAAAGTAATTAAATATTGACCATCTATGGGGCCACCCTTTTATCTAGTATTGATAACACGTTTGGACACTGGGGAAAATGTTCCACGTGTAGATTTCAGTGTTTCTTTTTATTTCTGTGAATTAAATAATCAAAGACCATCAACTTTTGTTTTTCCTTTTTTGTTATTCATGGTATTATAATTGTGTCGCTGCGCAGAAAACATATTTGACTTCTCTCTACTTCTAGCCATTGTTCTGCTGTTTCCATAGCGATACAGGACTTTTTCTATTGTGTTATATTATATTGCTGTGAAAAATGAGCCCACAGTGAGGAAAAATGTGACAGGAGCAGATTAAAATTCTTAGAAACTGATTAGGGTTCAGAGAGTTAACAAGCAACATGGACTGCATGGCAATAAAAAGACAGCGTTATTCTCTGTAACAGCTTCTAAAGATTCAAATTTACTGCCAGCGTATGTTAGATAAATCAATACTCGCTGCTCTTTCACTGGAGAGTTAAAGCTGTGGCTTATTAACAATCAAAGACGAGTGCATTAGAACACAAGTTGCCTAAAGATCTTTTCTGCTCTTTCTCTTTGGTGTGTGCGTTTAGTCATTACTGCTCTGACTTTAGGCTGCCTTTCAAGCTGGCCAGCTGAAAATTAGCCTTTAATGCAAATTCTGCCTCTTTTACAGTAATTTTTGTGTTGATTAATGAGCACTGAACCAGTCAAATACACAAATAAATGAAATTAGGTGAAGCAATCAAAGGTCAAGTACCTTGTCTTACCACAGATGCATGATTTCGTCACAAAGGCAGGACACTGAGGACAAGGTCCAGGGTGACATAAACTGAGAAGAAAGAAGATATTGTTTAACAAAATACGTCCTCTCTTGGACAGCAGAGTTTTAGGATGAATGATGTTTAAAGTTTTAGTAAAAAAGATACAGCATACTTTAAATTTTACATTTAATAATACAGGAAATCATGACTGAAATCATATTTCCAGTTGTTCTGCAGGTGTTCCTTCCATAATGAACAAACAGGTTGGTCTTAACATTATTTTTTTAACAATATCTCAGTCCTGTCTAACAATTAAATCAAATAAAAACAGCAACTTCTACACTGTGAAATAACTGAGCTGCCAACAAAGTGTGATGAACTTTTTCTAAAACGGTTACAAATTCTGAAAGGCACTTTATTTACTCATTCCAAAGAATATTTTACAGATCATTCACCAACTGTTTTGAGTCTTTCTCAGTTCCATCCAGTCTCAACACGTTGTCTAAATGTACTGTCATTTGAAACCACCACCTGTCTGTGTTTTGAAGGCTCACATGTTACAGGGGTGATTACAGTCCACTCCACTCCTCTTCTTCCCACACATGTCACCACAGCTGTGGGGAATCTCACTGCACTGCCACTCGGGGTTTGTCACTTTACCTGCCAATCAAACATGGAATAAAAGGAGTTTCTCCTACTTCTGTAAATGACGTGACAAGTCATAATCCACGTTTCCATATAATTCTCGCGCAAACTTAAACCAAATTATTGAAATGCTGCACCAAACTAAAAAAGAAAAAGCAAATTATTCTCATTTCCATTAACTTCAGTGAAAAAAATGGCTGGCACAGTGTTGTTAAAAGGTGGTCGTGAAATTTACATTACTAATAGCTCTAATAAACGGAGTAGAAGAAGCTGGAAGCAAAACAAGAAGTAGGTTGTGACCACTTTTCAGGCAATGAAAGAAAGAGATACAGCTGATCAGTCACGTGAATTAAGTGCTCTGTACATCAGAATTTATTTGGAAAAGTTGTTTCGATCTATTATTTGCATTACCTCTTTTCAAGAACAGTGAAGAACAACAGCAAGTGAGTGTTAAAACCTTTCAGTGAAATAGGGACAGACGTTTTTGACTTTTGCCATTTCCTTTAACTTTTTCTAATGTAATACTTTAAATGCACATAAAGTATGTTATGGAAACTCTCCTGAAGAGGTGAAAGGAGTCACTGGAAAATGACAATAATTAGATTTATTATCTAAGCCAGTAACAAACAGATGACTGTTTTTAAGCTGTATTATATATGGAAAAGCTACAGGCTATATCTATCCATCGATATCTATAGATCTATAGATCTATAGATCGATCGATAGATAGATAGATAGATAGATGGATAGATAGATAGATAGATAGATAGATAGATAGATAGATAGATAGATAGATAGATAGATGCATGAATGAAACCAACACTCACCACAGAAGCAGGTGTAGGAAGTCGGGTGTTTCATTGCAACATTCTGGCAGGCTGGACAACGCCATCCTTCAGCTGACTCTGAAAAAACAGCAGAATTTTAACATTTTTTGGACCTAAAATGTAATACTGACTATTATATAATGCAGTTTAAAATGACTAATAGGAAACTGACTAGGCCTCTGTGGCTTCAAAAGGTAAAATGCATGAGTCATTGTTAAAAGAGCCACAGTGATCATTTCTATAGAGCACACATACCAGGTATTGTCGACACTTTGCTATGCTGTGAGGATCTATTGTGCTTTTGCCCTACAGAAAACCACACAGGGAGCAAACAGTGAGTGTAAAAATGGTGTTTAAAAGGGCGTACCGTCTGCCTGCGAGGCCGGAGATCGAGCCCATTTCTTGATGCAGTTCAGGTGGAAGACGTGGAAGCAGCTCTGGCAGCTCCACACCGGCGCCATGACCCAGATGATATCACAACACACCATGCACTCGTACTTCTCCTCCGACAGCTGCTCAATCAGACAACCTGACGACGGCAAATATGAGAGGTTCAGGAGACAGTCAGCGATCCACACAAATACACATAATTCACTTCTTCATCCATCTATATTATGTAGATCTCATTTTGTAAGTGGACTGACAGAATATTAATCCGCAAGGACTTTTTACATTCAAGGTTTGCAGCCTCTTGATGAGGATCTGCTGCCTTTCTTTGCCTTAAGTGACCGTAAACTGAACACATTTGGGTTTTATGCTGTTAGTCAGACCAAGCAAGTCATTTAAAGACATCACCTTGGACTTCTTGAAACTGTCACGGACATGTCTCACTGGTTTCTTACAGTTTTTAGATGAAAAGACAAGTCAAAAAGGTGCAGCAATAATATTACACTAAATTACAGGTGGTATATAATAATACAAAAGCAGGCACCAGTGTGTCAAGGTGAAGCTTTAGGTTTCACTCAATGAACCACTAGAACAAGTACAAACACCTGGCAGTGCTAGATGGGTGTTTTATGTGAATATTATGTATGGGATTGAGATGATACTTAAAAGTTGGTTAGTTAGACTAAAGGACTAGATAGAAAGCTTCCTAACAAATTCAATTTTGGATCATGAGCGAGTGAGGTAGATAAAAACACCAGCCAATGGATTACAAAGTAGTATAATAATCCAAACACAAACCTGAAAGTAGTTGATTGAATCACTTCTTTGGTCTCTAAATAGCAGTTAACAGAAGTTACAGTCTAACCTGTCTGCGTCTCTTTGCTCTTGGGCATCTTGTCCCAGGTCCTCTGAACAGGTTTGTGGTTTTGATGGTTCGTTCTTCTCCCTCCTCTGCCCTGCTGTGGTGTGTGTCGTCCGGAGCCTCTTCCAGCTTTAAAGGCCGAATCCTGAGACGATCTGCCGTGATCGGAGTCATCCTGGCCGCTGGCTCCCCTCTCTGAGCCCGACTCCTCCTGAGACGCCGGCTTGGGCGGTTTGATCGGGCCTTGCCGTCGCTTTACGTCAGTGCGTTTCCTCTGTTGATCATCGTGTTGAGACTCTGTCCTGCTGTGCTGAGTTCTTTCCCTGGTGTCTGAAGGCAGGTTTTCTTCCTTCGCAGCATTTGATCTCTGACCCTCTACTGTCGTGTTGTTCTCCTTTAAATAAGAACTTCTCTCATTCTGCTCTCGGCCAAACTTTCTGGGATTCTTAGCCTGAGCGTCCTGGTCTTCACAGGTTGGTGGCACAGCTTCTCTCCGCCAGTTGGGTGCATCAGGTCCATCTGTAGAATGGGCACTTAACTGAAAGCCACTCAGAGACTTCCTGCCACCACCGGATCTTCGTTGCCATGACGGGTCTGGACCACCAAAACTTCCATTTAATCCTCTATTCCCTTCTCTCCTTCCTCTACCTCTGCCTCGTCCTCTGGCTGCATCCTGTCCCTGGTAAGGAGGATAGTAATGCTCTGCATAATTTGAATTATTGTGGTTAAACTGGGGTTTAAAGCCCTGATGAAAGTGTCCATATTGTTGAGACGGATCATAACCATCGCTGCTCAGGTTTCTGTCATTGTTGTGTCGGGGTCGACCTCTTCTAGATCTGTGCTGATGTGGCTTTTGATGTGACGTCCCATCTGGATCGAGGTCAGGCGGGTCTGGAGGCAGAAAGAGTTTGATGATGTTACAAGCGAGAATACATGTTTACAGCGCAAGCAGCCAAATGTAGCTGCGGTAAATATAAAGTACTATAAAAATCAATGACTGTAACTTTAAAAGTATTTTAGATGTTAGATGTTTATGTAGCCGTCTCTCTAAATCTATAGCCCAATGCACAGCACAATTAGACTGGTTATGTGTCATTTCTATCGCTAACAGGCTATCAACAAATATAATTACTGAAAAGCTCAATTTTACCTAAACACATGTAAAACGCAGATAATCAAAGGACTTTAGCAAAGCTATGTATTTCAGCTTATATTATTCTAAGTTTTGACACTATGTTTTGCATTTTACCTGCAAAAATATACATCAATTTCAATTAGGAACCTCCATGATTCCTAATAACTGATGTAAGGATTGGTCATTGGAAACCTTATCTACTTTTTAACAGGAATGTTCATTTCAGTTTCACCTGTCATTAGCTGTTTTTGTCATGCTAAATTTAACAACAACGTCTCTCAAAGGATATCAGAGCCCAAAAGCATGTCTTAAAATTGATGTAATCTAGTAGAAGCAAAAACAAAAGCAAAAAAAGAGTTCTTTAACACAATTTAATATCATTTAACCTAAAATTATATCTGATACAAGGAGAGAGCAACATACTGACGCTAGCAATTGTTGTTTTTGTTAGTGACTTATTAAAAATGTGTATCAGGAATTGGAATCAGTCTCTTAAACTACATACATTATGGAAACTGAAAACAAAATCACATAAGTCTGAAATAAGTTTTGTTTCTGTAGAATATGATTTGTATGCCGGGACGTCTCTGTAGCACCACGACATTTCATTTAAAATGGTATGTTGTGACTGACTTTATCAAAAAACACATTTGATCCCTTGATGTACCTTTCAATAATGGCATCTTTGTCACATTTAATATAACAATATTAATAAAATTTACCTGCATCCAAAAGAATGCCTGAAAGCCATTTTAAAAATCAAGCTACATACATTTATTTTTCTACTACTGTTAATCTGTCTTATTTTAGAAAGTCTGGTCTAAACTGCCTATACTTTCAGTAAACTTCTCTGCATTTAAGTTTATTAATTTAAAAACCTTTTTTTTCATTTTCCTCTTTACATCACTCTTACTTATCTACTCGTGCATTTTACCCAACTTGTCTGTACAATCTTTATTTTCTACTGGATTATGTATTTTATTTTCTATATGTTTAAATGTTTACTTTTGCCTGTTAAAACACCTTGAATAACCTCTCTGTATGATAAGGTGCTGTATAATAAACTCGCTTGCTTGCTGATAGGGACCTGATGTGGAAGAATCATTAACAGCAAATAAAGTCAAAAACAAGTACATTTTACATAATATAAAATGATATGGGGAAATTTACTGACACTAGAAAATATTGGCTTCACAACTGAATAAAAATTTGATTGGGAAACTGGAATCTAACTCTTTATTGTATGTAGATCGACAACAAAACACACACACTTGAAGTATAAAAAAAACAGTCAAACACTACTAGCTACAAAGCTAAGTAACTCTATGGTAACTAGCTGCTGTCATTTTAATCTACATGAGGTGTGCTGTTTCACTGTTTCAAAGTTCAAGTCTCAAGAAGTCACGTCAGCTCCGAATATCCGATAAAACTGCGATGCTAAGCTAATGTTAGCAAGCTAATGTGGATCATTCATTATAAACAGCTAAAAGTTAATGTTAGCCAATATTAGCTGGCTAACACAAAAAGCATTACAAAATGTAACGTTGGGGAATTACCAAGATGCTAAAGAGACAAGTTTGGTGCTGATTTAATTATAATATTAAGAGCCTGTTTTGGCGATATTATCCGTTTGGGGAAATTATTTATCCAACGCGTTACTTACCTGAGGAGCCCTCAGCCATTCAGTCTGAAGTCCGGCTGCTGCTTCCCTCACGGCACAAGTTTGACGACAACAGGCTGTTTTTGGGAGAGATGACAACCGTATCCAGGCAGTCAGCGACAATATTCACTTTCCCACCTGCGTTCTGATCGATAACACGGATATGAACTCTTTTCGAGGCGTCAACAATCTTCTCCTGCCTTCACTCACCTTAAAAACACGAGCTAGCTGGAGGCTAACAGTGAAGATGTCAAGCTAAAACGATGACGAAACCGGAACTTCCGGTCAGCGTTTGGAAAATATAGCTCACAGGCATGCAGATGTTTTTTTTTCTCTATCAGAAAGTCAAATATAAATGCACGTACACACGTTAAAATTAACAATAATTATTAATAATTGTCAATAATTTAATAATTGCTATTTAATTAATAATAAATATTTAATTTAAAAATACTTACTACTACTTAATACACATGCTAATCATGTTCCACTCATTTTAGGTTATATTTATGTAGGGCTGCAGTGATTTTTCGATTAGTTGTCAGCTATTGTGATATCAGTTAATCGGTTTGAGTAATTTTATTTATTTTTTTAAGTCTAAATTCTCTCAATCCAGCTTTTTTAATGGGAATATTTTCTGTTTTCTTACTTCCTCTATGACATTAAACTAAGTATTTTTGGGTTGTGGACAAAACAAGACATTTGTCATGTTGGGCTTTGGAAAACACTAATGCATATTTTTCATTATTATTATTTAACATTTTACAAACTAAACAAGTTGATTAATCCAGAAAGTAAATGACAGCTTAATCGACAGTTAACTGCAACCCTACATTATTGTGATATTTTATATTTTGTTGCCTATTATTTATGACCTTTACCTCTTCTAATTTTATTTTATGTCATGTTTCAAAACTTATTTCACATTAATTTGCCTCCTGTTTTTCGT
This sequence comes from Amphiprion ocellaris, assembly GCF_022539595.1. Lineage (NCBI taxonomy): Eukaryota > Metazoa > Chordata > Actinopteri > Pomacentridae > Amphiprion > Amphiprion ocellaris. Next base: position 19,843,479 of record NC_072787.1, on the reverse strand, counting down.
TGATTGCTATAATTAGTTGTATTAGTGTTGATATATGTCAATTATCTATCATATTTTTAAAAAATACTTACAGTTTAATACATATTCATATTTGTCATTTGTAAGGATTCTTAGGTTTAAAAAAAAGGAGAGACAATTTTTTGAGAGTAAAACACCAAAGTAAGCCCACAAGGTGGCGCTTCATGTTTGGGTTTGTATCAGAGAATAAAGAGGCCTTTTCCTGAAGGAGACTCTGGTGGAAGAAAACAGTAATAATGCAACATGTTCTGTGTGTATTTCTGCTTATTTACCCAACATCCCTTTGTGGCACACTGTGGTGGATTCAGGCTGCACTTATGCAGTTTTGAAAAGGAAGTGAAAGTGGATATTAGTGAATGAAACTGGGGGAGTAACTGGCTGTACTTTGACTATTGCTGGTTTAATATGGACAAACAAAGCAATATGACAAACTTTAAGGTGATTACTGTGAATATTGACGTCCTGCAGGGTCCTGTTCCCATGAGGTTTGAGGATAAGGTCAATAAATGATTTGGATTAAATGACAAGCTGCCGGGAAGTTAGTTTAAAAAAGGAAGTAGATTATGTTACCTGTGGCAGATCTGAAAAAAACAGATTTTGCAGCATAAATACACATATTTGGTCAAATCGTGCCGTAAACTAAGTTCTGTTGAGGACAATGATATTTCACAGATTTTCAACGAAGTGAAGCTGAACTGAATTTATTAAAAAATGTCTTTTAGCTCAAACACACACCCACTCAGAGGCAGAAATATGAGAAACTGTCATTTTAAAGACCCAAAATCCAATCTGTGAGCAATGACAGCCTTTGTGCATTGACGTTAATAAATTCAGATTCATTCAGGCTTCCTAAAAAAAATATTTTAAATTTCCTTCCAAGTGACAGTTAATCAAATGAGCTACAAGATAAAGTCTGATTACATGAGTCACTGGTGCAAAGTCACTGAAAGCAGCTGTTAGCTTGGAAAAACTAACAAATGAGGTTGAGTGTGATTAAAATAAACCAAAATGAATAAGGTGCCATCACCAAAACAGATCACTGGCATCATATAAGGACACAAAACTGAGAAAGACTGTGAAGAAATCAGATGTTTGGGTCTTTATCAACCGTTAACACTGGAGATAATGTTAGCTAAAAGAGGTTATGTTGCATTTTGCAGCTTTTGAATGCAGTTAGGTTGAAGTGACAGCACTCAGACGGGTTTGTAGTTGTTAAATAATATAAATAAAACTGTAAACATGCCGCAAACTGCCGCTCGGAGTGAAGAAATGACACATTACTGCCGTTTTTCTCCGCACCGCTGCTCCCTGATGCAGGCCGACATTCAGTCCAACGGCTGCTCTGCAGTCACAGTCCATATCACGCATGCGCACAGCTTCTCCTCGTCTCCGTCAGCCAGGCGAGGTGGGTGGGAGAGAGATCTGAAGCTGCCGTTAGGACACACGAAATACCGGAAGCTAGATTTTTTGTTCAAAATAAAATCATATATTGACAGCAACACTTTCCTTGTTTTATATATTAAAGAAGTATCCCAATTATGTTTAATTTACATACTTATTTTCACACAGGTCACTCTTAGTAATAACTGTTGGACATTTCATGCGCTAGGATGCAGCCTTTGTAGTGTTTTAACTGCAATTTGGTATAATGAAAATATGGTATAAATGTGTGTATATACATCGACAATATTATTATGCAACAGTATTTGACTAATTTAAGTGAAAATTAATTGTGCAAATGTTTAAAATGTATGTAAATATTATGGTTCAGACCACACAATATCAAATCAAATACAGATTTACTTACTTACAAATTAAATATTGAATATTAATATATTAGGATCATATAATATTTAAATACTAACATTAAGAGCCTAAAATGATATATAAATATACAACCGTGCTAAGATACAAATTTACTGAACCAAAATAATGTTGAATTGAAGATCCTACAATATTATTTCTTATATAAATTTACCTTAGTAATTTCAATATTGAGTTGAAGAGCCTATTATTAATATACATATTATTTAAATATTACATTTAAGATAACATGCAACATTATACAAAATACAAAGTGACCCCAGCAATGGAAAAACTAAGGTTATTACCCTACAATGGTAAATAATGTGCAAATTTACTTGACTAAATTAAGATTAGATTAATAATCAAAACCAATATTAAGACTTTACAATATTATTTAGGATTTAAATTTGCATGGCTAATTCAAATATTGCCCGTATGAACCTTCAGTGTTATATAAAAACACAGATTCCCCTGACAAGAATAAATATTCTGGTTAAGACCTTAAAATACTTAAATAACAAGATTATGAGCTTACATTATTGTATAAAATACAAATTTATACGACTAGATGAAATGTTAGGGTTAATAACCTAAAATTTTATACAGACAATTAAATTAATATAAAAAAAATCATCATTTCATCATTTTTTTTTTAAAAAACTGTATTTTTGTAAAGCGGCAGTGAAGTTTTATATTGAAGCCGATGACCGGAAGTTGCAGCTCCTCCCGCCGTCAGCTTGACTCCGCCTCCGAGCAGCTCCGAGCGGCCGAGCAGCAGCGAGCTTCAGTGAATGTGTGTCTGCGGCAGCGTTTGGCGTTAAAAACCACAAACTACGGCTGAAGAACGGAGCACCGGAGCCCGCTGCGCTTCCACACGACCTCGACACACCGCGGACTATGATAAATCCCGACCAGAGGCTAGTAACGGCGGGCTGTGTTGACGACAAGCGGCTTATTGCACATCTGTAGAGCATAATGAGGGCATCCGCTATTCTTTACGGTGGTTTTTCCTCCGAGGTTTAGTCAGACGCAGAGTGACACTATTTATAAATGTGTCGCTTTTAGACATCCTCCGAAGGAAAAGACACAGCGAGGGGACAGAGCCTGTAGAAATCCAGCTAATTCCCTCCTCCGTGGCCCCCGGGGAGCAGTGAAGTCATTTGAGAAGTCACAGGAGAAGAAGAAGAAGAAGACGCTTCTTAATCATCTCCATAGTTTTTGCACAGTTTTTCTGCGAGACACCCGCTGCTTTCTCTGTTTTTAAATCTTACATGGTTTTGCCTTTCTGAACATTCATCGCCGACCCTCCCGTGGGCTTTCCCCCCTTCCCGTTAAAGGATGCCGGATCAAATATCGGTGTCCGAGTTTCTCTCGGAGACAACAGAGGATTACAATTCCCCGACAACATCCAGCTTCACCACCCGACTGCAGAGCTGCAGGAACACCGTGAATGTGCTGGAGGAGGTAAGGCCACGGAGTCAGCCTGCAGAGGACGGATGGACGGATGGATGGATGGATGGATGGATGAGTGAGTGAGGATGCTTCGTTAGGCAGCACGGCCGCACACACTGCAGCTTTATTAGTGTTACTGAAGGAAAATGCACCAGATTTCAACAGGGATGCACGTTATGTAGAGTCAGATCTACATGCAGTCCACCTTAAATTCAACTGCTGATGTCTGACTGCATATTTGAATCACCTCAGAGGCCCAAATGCATAATTGTATTCCACACCAGCATCTCAGAAAACAAAATTCTCGCACTTGTTGCTTTTAAAGGCGCTTTTTTCCATGTTGCACGCTAATTGCAGTGCAAAACCTGATGCAACAACACAAATAATTTATTTTTTTCCACATATAGAGACTGAATTTGCATCAGGTTGCACATTGGTCTCTAAGAAAACACATATTTTTGCACTTTTTCCTCTAAAATGCTTTATTTTTCACGTTGCATGGCTATTCCAGTGCAAAAACATGATACAGCAAGAGCAAAAACAGACATTGCCTCCACATTTGGAATCTGATGATGTTTGACTGCCTTTAAAGCCCCCTCAGAGGTCCAAATGCATCAAAATATTGTACATCAACCTGATTTTCTTGCACCTGTTGCTTTTAAAATGCAGTATTTTTCATGTTGCATGGCGATATAAGTGGAAAATCTAATGCAACAACACAAAAAAAAAAATGTTGTAGTGATGTTAAATACATTTAGAATCCCCTTAGAGTCCCAAATGCATCAGTATGTTACACATCAGCCTCTCAGAAAACAAATTTTTTGCACTTGTCTTTGAACAGCCTTTTTTTTTATCATGTTGCACAGATATTCCAGTGTAAAACTTGATGAAACAACACAAAAAATGCATTTCAGTATCCACTTTATAGACTGAAATTTGTTGTATTGCACATCAGCCTCTCGGAAAACAAAATTTTGCAATTGTTGCTTTAAAAATGTGTTATTTTTCATGTTGCATGGCTATGCCAGTACAACATACAAAAAATGAATTTTCACCCTTACATAGAGACTAGTGATGTTTGACAGCATTTTAAAATCCCCTCAGAGGCTCAAATGTATCAAAGCATTGCACATCAGCGTCTCAGAAAACCAAAAATGTACACTTTTTGACTTTAAATAGCTTTTTTTTTCAAATTGCACACAAATTTGAGTACAAAATCTGATGCAAGAACACCAAAAAAAAGATTTTCCCTTATACAGGAACTGCTGATGTTTAAATGCATTTTAAAATCCCATCAGAGGTACATCAGCCTCAGAGAAAACAACTTTTTTTGCGTGTTGCTTGATTTTTCGTGTTGTATGCCTGTCAGTGCAAAATCTGGTGCAAGGATAACGAAAAAAAGAAAATTGTCGCTCATGTAGCAACTGCTGATGTTGGACTGCATTTTAAAATCCCCCCCAGAGGCTCAAGTGCATCGTTATGTTGCACATAAGCCTCTCGGAAAACAAAAAAATTGCACTTGTTGCCTTTAAAGTACATTTTTTTAATGTTGCAGACATATTCCAATGTAAAACATGATGCAACAACAAATTTAAAATCCCCCCCAGAGGCTCAAATGCATCATTATGTTGCACATAAGCCTCCTCTGGGGAGGATTTTAAAATGCAGATCATCCTCTAGAAAAAAAAAACTCAAAATAGTTGCACCTATTGCCACTAAAATGTAATTTTTAATGCTGTACACTCATTCCAGTGCAAAGTCTGGTGCAAAACCACCAAAAAAGGAAATTTTTCTGACGTATAGGAGCTTCTGATGTTTGACTGCTGTTTGAAATAGTAAATATAGTGTTTTCTTGCATTTTAAAACCCCCCTTAGTGGCTGAAATGTGCAGTAAATTTGCATGTTAGCCTCTCAGAAAACAACGTTTTTGCACATGTTGCCATAAAAATGCATTAGTTTTTCATGTTGCACACCTATTTTAGTGCAAAATCTACCATCAAAAACTGAAATTTCTCATTCATATCAAGACTAGTGACATTTGAATGCATTTCAAAATCCCCTCAGAGGTCTGAATGCGTCATTATATTGCACATCAAGCTCTCAAATAAGAAAATAATTGCATGTGTTGCCATTAAATTGCCATTTTTTATAGCTGCACATTCATTTCTGTGCAAGTCTGATGCAAGGACACCAAAAAGAAGGAAATTCCTCCCTTATATAGGGACTGTTGATGTTTGACCGCGTTTTAAAATCCCCTTATAAGCCAAAATATACATAATGATGCACGTCAGCCTCTAAAAAATCATCTTTTTGCACTTTTGCCTTTAAAAGGCATTTTTTTCAAGTTGTACATCTATGTCAGTACAAACTATAACGCAACAACAGCAAAAAATAAATAAAAGTTGTCCTTCAAATAGTAAATATAGTGTTTTCCTGCATTTTAAAACCCCCCTTAGTGGCTGCAATGTGCATTAAATTGCATATTAGCCTCTCAGAAAACAACATTTTTGCACGTGTTGCCATAAAAATGCATTAGTTTTTCATGTTGCACGGCTATTTTAGTGTAAAATCTACCATCAAAAACTGAAATTTCTCATTCATATCGAGACTAGTGACATTTGAATGCATTTTAAAATCCCCTCAGAGGCCTGAATGTGTCATTATATTGCACTTCAGGCTCTCAAATTAGGAAATAATTGCACGTGTTGCCATTAAATTGCCATTTTTTATAGCTGCACATTCATTCCAGTGCAAGTCTGATGCAGAGAAGGAAATTTCTCCCTTATATGTTTTAAAATCACATCATGTTGCATATCAACCTCTCAGGTAATAAAATAAGTACACTTGATGAATTTAAGGTGCATTTTTTTCTAATTCCAGTGCAAAAATCTGATGCAACAACAAGATAAAAAGACATTTCTGCAGCATCTTGCGGCTGGTGATGCAGTGTTTGTGTGTGTGAAGGTGAACTCTCATATCGTGCGCTACGTCTTGAAGCTCTTTCTCGCCAGATATGTAGAGTAATAATAGAGGGGGTGGATGGGCTTCGGTTGCAAGAGTGCAGGGAATAGAAGGATGTGCACTCAGGCCTGCAGCTCTCTGTGTTCGCTATTACATAACTTGCAGCTTCAGAGCATGCTGCCAGGCTGTAGCAGAGTGTGACACAGAGAGGGAGAAAGAAAAGACCTCTTCTAGTCTCCGGCAGTCAGATCTGGATTTAACCGTTTCACAAATCAGGTCCAGGGTTTAAAAATAGGTGAAATATCGCACAGGAACGACCCCTGTGTGACGCCGTGTCACCTTTGATCACGCGGGCCGACTGTAATCAGGTCAGGCAGGTGGGTTGTGATGTGTCTCCCACCTCCTCCTCTGCTGGCGTCCTTCCTGCCACGATTAAATGGAGCATCCTGCCAGGGGAGCGCGCACCTTTCGTCCCTTTTAATGCCAGAACGTGACCTCATTTCCCCGTTTGAAACGCGATTAGCAGCAGACGTGAGCAAACGCAGGTTTGGTGGAAGCTGTCAAGTAGAGTAGACGCATAAATCACCGTTTAGGCTGCAGTTTGTGCAGTTAAAAAGCTGCACAGATAACATGGAAACATTAAAATGAGCATAATAGCAACCAGTGATGGTTTATTTAAGGTGGAACTGCAACTGTTTTGAACATTTTCAGGCATTTTTGAAGAAAAAACGGTGAAATTATCTGATTCCAGCTTCCTTAAATGTGTATATTATCTGTTTTTTTACTCTTGTATGATATTAGTTGAGTATCTTGCACTTTGGTAGACATCTTTTTCATAACTTTCTAACAACTAATCAAATAGTCGACAATGAAAATAGTCTTCAGTCACAGTTTAAAGAACTAAACACTGGCTCAGCCCTTCCTTCAGTAAATACCAAACAATTGAGTTTATTACAGTAGAAAATTCCAGTTTATGATGCAAGTTATCTAGCTAAAAAGCTGCACAGATCACATGGAAATGTTAAAATGAGCAGAATAGCAACCAGAGATGGTTTATTTAAGGTAGAACTGCAACTGTTTTGAACATTTTCAGGCATTTTTGAAGAAAAATCAGCAAAATTATCTGATTCCAGCTTCCTTAAATGTGAATATTATCTGTTTTTTTTTTTACTTGGGCTTTGGTAGACATCTTTTTCATCATTTTCTACTGCTGTAGTTTGGGTACTTTTATGAGTTTATTACAGTAGAAACTTCCTATTTATGCTGCAGTTTATGTAGGTAAAAAGCTGCACAGATCTAGAAACAGTAAAAGAAGAAGGAGAGCAACTCGAGACGGTATATTTAAGGTAGAACAGCTACTTTGGTGAAAAAAGTGTGAAATTATCTTATTCTAGCTTCTTAATTTGAAATATTTTCATTTTTTTCTACTCTTCTATGACATTAACTGAGGATGTTGCGCTTTGAGAAACACCTTTTTTAACATTTCTTCACAACTAATAGAATAATCAACAGTGAAAATAATCTTCAGCCGCAGTTTAAAAGACGAAACACAGGCCAAGTCCTGGAAAAAGTGGAATTATCACATGACAGCTTCTTAAATTGAAATATCTTCTGTTTATTTACTCTTATATGATATAAATTGAATATCTTAGGCTTTGAGAAACACATTCTTCATCACTTTCTAACAACTGATCGACCGTGAAAATACATTTCAACCTCAGTTTAAAGGACAAAACACAGGCTCAGTCCCAAAAAAAGGTGAAATTGTCTGATTCTAACTTCTTAAATTGAAATATCTTCTGTTTATTTACTCTTATACGATATTAACTGAATATCTTAGGCTTTGAGAAACACATTTTTCATCATTTTTAAACAACTAATCTTATAATCAACAGTGAAAATAATCTTCAGCTACAATTTAAATGATGAAACACAAGCTCAGTCCCATAAAAAAGGTGGAATTATGTGATTCCAGCTTCTCATATTGAAATAGCTTCTGTTTATTTACTCTTATATGATATAAATTAAGTATCTTAAGCTTTGAGAAACGCCTTTTTCATCACTTTCTGACAACTAATCGACCGTGAAAATACATTTCTGTCTCAGTTTAAAGGACAAAACACACACCCAATCCTAGAAAAAAGGTGGAATTCTCTGATTCCTGCTTCTTAAATTGAAATGTCTTCTATTTGTTTACTCTTGCATGATCTAAATTGAATATCCTAGGCTTTGAGAAACACCTTTTTCATCAGTTTCTCACACATAATCTAACAATCAACAGTATGAAACACAGGCCCAGTCCTTCCTTCAACAAATACCAACGCACACACTCTCTGCCGTCCATCACTACGGTCTTTTGTGATTTTATTACATCGCCACAATAGAAAATCTAGCAAAACAGAGCCGGGGATCATGTTTATTCTCAACCTGGATGGCTCTGCTCTCAGTCTGCTGACTGTAACGAGGAGGAAAAGGCTCGCATCATGAATCACCTCTCTGGCTCTGTGCCTCCGAAGCTCAGAGAGAGAGACTGCAGCAGCACAAACGAAAAACATCTGTTTGAGAGGGCCGCCATGTGCGCCGGGCTTCAGTAGCCACTCTGGAATTTTTGCAGAGATCACATGACAAGGAAGACCATTATACTGGCACCAAAGAGCGAGCTACATGCTCTTCAGTGTTTAGACAAAAGGCAAGAAGATGCGCCCTGAAAGCCGGGATACACCCATCAGAAGCAGAAAGGAGCGGACAGCCGGCCCTAGAGCGATGCATGCTGGTAGATTAGTGTCTGTTTTATGAAATTAACAACCCTGTTTGATCCCTGCATAGACACTCCCTTGCATCAGAATAAAGCTGTGGGGCGTCGCTTTGCCTGAAGAAGAGTTGGTTTAAAATGTTCCTGCTGCTCTCAAAGCATCCACCCCCTTATCCACCCCCTTTTTTTTATTTCCTTTTTTTCTCCAAGTCATTTCCTTGGTATGTTGACAAGGTTAATTATTCAAAGGTATGGCGTGAATATTTAATCCTGTAACCTGAGGGGAAGCGTTGACCCTGCAGGAGAGTCGTCGGTCTCTGCAAGCTTCCACTGAGTCACGGGGAAAGAAAAGACACAAAGAAGAAGGGGAAAAAAGTTGTTGCAGCATCGCATCGTGTTAATTCAGAACCGCGCGTCAATTATTGATCAATGCATCATGACACAAAAGTATTCATGACTCACCAGCCTCCACCCTGGAAGTTAGTGTTTAGAGTTTGTCAGTGCAGAAATAAGGAAACAATGAGCAGCAAGATGCAGGGATAGAGTTTTAAAAATAACCTTTTCTGGCTCTGCTGGAGGTTGAGGGCATTGTGTGAGTTTGTTGTGTGGGTGGCAGACCGGAAGCTGGCTGATGTGTCTGGATTTTACTTTGCTGTCATCTCTGGTGCAAAGCAGTTGTTGTTGTTGTTTGCACTGTTTATCCCAGGAAGTGTTTGGCAATCAAGCCGTGAGTCTGGATTTTCTGCTGGTGTAGTTTGGTATGTTATTATAGTTGTTTTGTTGTCCAAGCAGAACTGCAGGAGATTAAGGCTGTAAATAACTATTATTTTCCACTATAGATCAACAGCAAACGCTCCCACATGTTCCAGGAGCTGCAACAGAGATGATCGATGAAGTTTTGCCCGGCAAGTCGTGGAAAATAGCCGTCCTAATCATTAACCCTTTAAGACCTACCATTGTGCAAGTCCACCAAGACATATTCTTACATTTTTTTTTTTTACATACTGTAGTTCAATTTTTTGGAGAATTTTAGTTGCTTTACGTCAATATAACCCTTTTATCCTAAGTTTTAATAATATGTATCGACGTATGTCTTAACTACTGCAATAAATTGCTGAAAAGTGCAATACACCAAAAAAAAAAAAGTTGCACAATATCCGGTGGTCTTGTTTATAAAGATTTTTGTTATGTGCGCTTTATTGTGTATTTTTACAAACTCATCACTGCAACTAAAAAGCACTCTGAGACCTGGTGAATGTGTGAAATGTTAGTGTAACTCCTCAGATTTTATATGCAAAAACAATGATCAATCTCTCTTATCTGGTTTCAAATCTACAACTAATCATAAATGAATATGCAGTCGTAACGCCGGTGCTATTCTGGGTTCTACTGGGTTAAAAGACAAGAAAATAGATTGAGCATCCAAGAGAAAGCTGCAGTAAACAATCTGGTTTTCAGCCTTGATTTAATAGAGTCGACAGTTTGAGTAGACCACAGGTGTTCAGGAAGTTTGTTCCACAGGTAAAGAGCATAGTAGTTGATTATAAATAAGTCATTAAAAATCATCAATAATTGTCAATATTGACTAAAATGAAACACTACATCGTCATCACACAGTCCTGAAAACATCATTACTTGGATAAAAGTACTCAATATCAGATTCCCTAATCAGCCGACCTCCAGGACAGACTATTGATTTCTCTAATTCCTCACAAACTACTTCCTGTAACATGTAAAACTCATCATTGTCTTCATATTTATTCCCAAATATAACAGCTAACTAAAAATACCACCAAGCAGATTGTGTTTGTTTATTCAGCAGCACAGAATTTTAAATCCCACACTTGCTTATACAAAAACGCGGCAGGTTATTACGCCGTCTGATGTAAGTTAATATTAGCAGCAGGCACTTGTTATTCCCCCGAGGGGCCGTGTATTGTCTCTACCCCGCAGATGGCACTTTGCGTCACTGGGTTTGCTTTCCTAAACCGCAGAGAGCCTCAGCAGCGATACAAGGGAAACCCTCACTGCATTGGCATTCCTTTGAGCATGCCTCTCTCGCACCACATCACATGGGCTGCACCAGAAAAATGTTGACTTTTCAGTCGCTCTATTCAAGCATGGCTGGGCTTGACCTATTAGGCAGAGGCCTTTTATATTTTTTTACTTTTATGTAACAGGCTTTTCAGTCGCTGCGTTTTAAGCTCGATGCTGTCCTGTGTTTGGAAGGAAACTGAATGAGGAGTTTTATTCCAAACCACTGCGTATTTATATTGGAATGAAAATTATCGCCTGAAGTCGTCATGCAGTCCCCATATTTTCTTTTTTTTTTTTTTTTTGCAGGGATAGGGCTTAACATTCTTGCCATTCTTTAAAAGCTGCATGTTTATTTACAGAATAGCATTTCATATGAGCTGTAAGCAAACGTTGGATCTCTTTAAGGTTCTCTGTGGAGATTTTTTTTTTTACTAGAAAAATGTCCCGCATAGTTGTTTTTTTAAATATTTTACTCTCACGTGGGTAATGCAGATCAAGAATGAGTGAAGGTGAGGTGCCAGAAAAGGTAGAAAAACACCACAAATAAAGGATTACGAGGAGAATTGAAGCTGAAAACAGTTTTTAAATGACATGTCATGTTCAGTGTCTTGTTTCTGCAAAGGAGTCATTATCTCTGCTAGTTAACGCCTTCATTCACTCATTGAATTCTGAAAACTAAGTATTTTACCCAGTTAATCATTTCGTCTATAAAAATGTCAGAATATTAGAAAAATGTCAATCTTGATTTGTTAACGTGCCTTTAGATTGTTGGTCCAAAAGGCAAAATGTATTATTTATTACAAGATGAGATCAGTCAAGTATTTGGACAAAAAAATTAATAGCAACGAGCAACTAACAAAGTTATACAATATTATTGAGATGTTGTTGTGAGTTGATAGTGAATTTTCCTACGAATACTTTTAATTTAAGCAAATTTTACCTTATCAGTTAACAATTTTAAATGTAAAATTCATAACTGACTAACATGAAGCATCACATTCAGCATGATATTCAGCTTTTAGTCTAAACTAATTGAAATTAGCTAATGAGATGATGAGGCATAATTTAACACAAAAAGATTAAGTTAAAGTAAAATTTAATTGAAATAAATACAGAAGATTGTCACATAAGAGAAATATGACAACAAAATAAATCACGAAAGTTTCAGATGAGGTTTTTTTCACAGAACTGTGTTTTCATGATGTATTTTTATATGTATTTTGAAGTACTGCATTAGAAAGGTTCATGGAAATGGCATAATTCAAGAATATTGAGTAAAAACAGATGATTTTTGACTTTAGAAAAAGCCTCAAAGTGTTTAAAGGGCGATGATGGAAATACCTTTTACATTTCTGATGACTGAAAACAGCTCCTGAAGACTTTTGGCCATTTTCCTTTGGTAGACATTTGCTCCAAAGCAATGTCAACAAGCCTAAATCGCATTTTCATTTCAGGCAAAAGTTTGCTTAAACTATGACAGTTAAATCACGACTAAATGAGTACATGGTTGAAAACTGTAAATTACATATTTAACTATTTTAAATCAGTATGAATACAAAAACCTATCTCTGACAATGTTGTTTACTGCCATAATTTGGATTTATTATCCAAATTATTTCCCTCTTTTTATCTTATGGTGAGAAATGAGCATAAACTTTGCTATTAGAAAGAAGCAACCCAAAAACTCCATGTCGAAACTTAAACTTAAATATTTAATTAGTGTTATACAAGTGCAAAACTCGTGTTGTCACCTCTTATCAAAGGACTGGAATCATTCTGCACAAGAAAGGACAAAGTAGTCAAAAGACACAGCTCCCTATGAAGTGGAAAATAATTCAGCATTGTAACAGTTCCTGGAAACACACATTGGTTTTATCAGAATCAGAGTCAGAAATACTTTATTGATCCCTGAGGGGAAACTGTTTATGTTCCAGTCGCTCCCATTCATTGTCAAGTACAAAATATATACATAAACATACACTAACGTTGAAAAGTTCAGGGTCATCCAGGCAATTTCAAATTTTCCATGAAAACTCACACTTTTATTCATGTGCTAACATAATTGCACAAGGGTTTTCTAATCATCAATTAGCCTTTGAACACCATTATCTAACACAATGTAGCATTAGAACACAGGAGTGATGGTTGCTGGAAATGTTCCTCTGTACCCCTATGGAGATATTCCATTAAAAATCAGCTGTTTCCAGCTGGAATAGTCATTTACCACATTAACAATGTCTAGACTGTATTTCTGAATCATTTAATGTGATCTTCATTGAAAAAAGCTGCTTTTCTTTCAAAAAAAAGGACATTTCTAAGTGACCGTAAACTTCTGAACGGTAGTGTAAGTACAAAATACGAACCATAAATTTTAACATCAGTGGAAAAATATGACCTTTAACGAAACATCAGTAGAAAAATATGTCCCAAAATATAAAAATAGGCAAAAACAGTGTTGGCATTAGGGCTGCCACAAACGACGCGTCGACGAATCGCCTGAGCACGATACGTCATCAAAAGCGGAAGTGAGCGCGCAATGCAACAGAAATCACCGTCCGAGTGGAGCGCGGAACACGCATGGACATCCGCGCTGTATCGTGCATATATAGTATATGCACGATACAGCGCGGATGTCCATGCTGTATCGTAAACGCGGATGTCCACGCTGTATTGTGCATATATAATATATGCATATACTATATATGCACGATACAGCGCGGATGTCCATGCGTGTTCCGCGCTCCACTCGGACGGTGATTTCTGTTGCATTGCGCGCTCACGTCCGCTTTTGATGACGTATCGTGCTCAGGCGATTCGTCGACGCGTCGTTTGTGGCAGCTCTAGCTTGGCATAGATGCAAAAATGTAAGTGTAATATACTCTGTAATTGTACAGTGGTGTGTTATTGCACAGAGGATATAACTAGTGGTAATAAATAGTAAATACTTAACTAACAATTAGTGTAATTGTTGGTTTATTTTATCAATTCTTAGTTAATGACTAATTGTAAAATGTCAGAAAATGGTGAAAATTGTCAATAATTGTTTCCTAAAGCTCAAGAAGGTGTTGTCAGATGCCTTGTTTTGTGCAAAATCCAAAGATATTCAGTTTACTATCACATTGAAGAAGCTGAAATTAAAGAATTTTGCCTTTTTCTTTCTTAAAAATTTACTGAAGCTTACACATGAATTAGCAAACTAGTGCAGAATTTTAGAATTCACAGCTGACTGTAGCTTCTTTAAGTGGTTTGATAGATAGATAGATAGATAGATAGACAGACAGACAGACAGATACATAGATAGATAAATAGATAGATCGACAGACAGACAGACAGACAGATACATAGATAGATATACTTTATTAATCCCGAGGGGACATTCAAGTAAACAAGAAAACTGTATTCGTTTACAGTTCAGCCTCCATTGGGGCCCTTTGAAGGAATCTGCTGTGTGATTGTGGCCTCAGAAGTGTTGTTGGTTCAGAAGCAGCTTCAAGTCGAGTCTCTGATCGGCCAGCAACACCTGAGGCCTCATATCCCCGGATGACACGCTGTCATGTGAGGCCAGCAGCCCCGTCACATGTAGCATCCACCAGCGGGGAGTCGGCTGCAACAATGGCTGCACAGATAACACATAATTCCAGCTTTCTTCTCGCGCATTTGGTCATTTAGGTTTAGAGGGCGAGTTGGCCTCTTTCACTCTCTGCTTCTGGAAACTACCCAGAAGTCGTGTGTGATTTTTCAGGGATTTTCACAGAGAGGAAGTTTCATTTTCATTCGTCACGGCTTCATGTGTTGGGGAAAGTATTCTGCTGCATACTTAATTAACACTGCTTGTCTGTTAATGAAGCGTCGAGCGCTTTTATTTTGTGTCGTAGCTTTGAATTTGATCGTTTCCCTCCGTGTCCTTGCTCTGTTTGCTTTGATTCATAGGACAGCTTTCAGTGTCTCCCACCAGAAACCAAGCAAAGACGATGAATAATTCAAAAGGAGGAGTTTTTTTTATCATTCTTGGCTTTACATAACAAAACCGAGTGCTGGCTATTTAAGGCGCCTTTCTGCAACATTTGCAGCCGAGGAGCACAGCTGTGTCAGATTCAATTATTAATGAAGTTATGGCTTTTTATTCATCATTTGTCCCCCGTGTCACCAAACCCAGTGAATCACACAGTGTGAGAGAATGGGAGCATTTTTCATCCCTTGGCAGCGTTGCTCACATGACTTCTTGTTCCAGTTAAACTATAAAAAGCTATAAAAATGTGGACATTTCTTAATTTTGACATATTGAGTGCGAAATATGCAGATAACATAGTGATGCATTTTACATTTCTTTTTCCTCTTGTCAACAGTAAACTTGTATATATTCTTCTATGGGAATTATTCAGATTTTGATTCAAATTCAGACTCAAGTACTTAATTTTAATTAGCTTTCGTTGGTAAAAACTCACAGCTTGAATAGTTTGGAGCTTTCACATCATCTATAGACGTAATACGTAGCTGTCATGTTATGTTTGTGTCGACTACACGAGATTAAAGCAGAAGAAAAACAAAAGCCAGGAGCATGAAAGCAAGTGAATAATGAATAAATAAGTGATCGGCTACGTGTTGTTCATTATTCATTATTTTTAAATGTTTGTTTTCTTTACGCTCAATGTCTTTTCATCGTATGATTTTATCTTGCTTTGTGTTTTATTTGCTTTTCCATCCCAGTCAGTGGTTTAAGGGCATTTTCACTGAGTGGAATCCAAATCAATCAGTAATTGTTTATTAATTCTTTATGCCCTTTAAGAGTCGATAGTTTTTCCATTCAGAATAGTTTTTCCATCCATCCACATCCATCTGCACTTCATGGCTTCATCTATAGATCAGCATTGACTTAAAAATCTAGTAAACAAGCTTTGATGCAGCCTGAAATGTGATTTCATTTCAGTTTAGAGAGATTTGGAGGATGATTTAGATTTTATTTAATATTTATTTGCATTATTACCTACCCAAGATGTTCCTCTTTGGCATTATTTTAGTGATTATTGTAAAAACTTCAATTAAAACAAATAAAAATGAAAAAACAGAAAGTGCTACAGGAAACATGTAGAGTAAAAAGGTAAAAATGAAATGTTTTCATTGGCTTTGTTAATATTTAGCAGAAATAATCAAAGTTTTAAGAGAATTTTTGTTTGAAAATGGCTTAGCTGCTGTGTTTTTTGCCGCTTTTCCAGGGCTAGCTGCTAGCATAGTAGTGCTAAGGTATTTTATTTACCTAAGGTGAGCTTTGCTAGCTTAGCATGTAGCCTAAAGCTTCATTTTAGTACTCAAACTGTGAAGAATGGAACATTATTCCACCTTAGAAGCACATCATTACATTCATGTTACTGCTGCTGCATCACTAACCATGTAGTCATGATAAATGAAAATTAAGTATAAATTTGCAGTTTTTATCATGTTATGTCTATCAGTTCATGGTTTGCTAAGCAAAACCAGATATAAACAAATGATGTAGTTCATTTTTAATGGGATGAATTGATTTAGTTAGTGTTAATATGGACTTTATTTGGCCAGTCATGGTGGACTTTGCTGCCATTTTGCCACCAGTTCCAGTGACATTTTGTATTTATTTAGCTTTCCAGTTGTCTTTAAGTCAACTAGAAGCCTCACATAATGATTGCTGAATATGGTAGCGTGAACTAGGGTTGAAGAATTAATTGAAATATCATCAATATCGCAATATGGACAAATCAAAATCAATTTATTTTTGATAAAGGTGAAATGTGTCACAAAAGGCCTTTTAATGGACTATTGTGATGCTATAGAGATGCTGCAACCTATAAATCGTATTCTCCAGACTTATGTGAACATGCTTGTTTGCAGATTGCCGCAAAAATCACATCATTTATGTATTTGTCTGAATTTCTTTTTTCAAATTTACCATTCCCACTAAACAACATTTCTATAACAGTAGACAGTTGCAGTCAATAACACACTGGTTTGTTTGACTTTTAAAGGAATTTGGATACATGGCCTGTCAAGACATACACTACCGTTCAAAAGTTTGGGGTCATCCAGGCAATTTCAAGTTTTCCATGAAAACTCCTACATTTATTCATGTGCCAACATAACTGCAACAAGGGTTTTTTAATCATCAGTTAGCCTTTCAGCACCATTAGCTAACACAATGTAGCATTAGAACACAGGAGTGATGGTTGCTGGAAATGTTCCTCTGTACGCCTATGGAGATATTAAAAATCAGCTGTTTCCAGCTAGAATAGTCATTTACCACATTAACAATGTCTAGACTGGATTTCTGATTAATTTAATGTGATCTTCATTGAAAAAAAATGCTTTTCTTTCAAAAATAAGGACATTTCTGAGTGAACCCAAACCTTTAAACGGTAGTGTATGGTTAGAGAAACTGCAGCTTTGGGCAGATAGTTTGAAGGTATATGGCTCCTCCAGGAACCCTCTGAACATCACAAAATGACGATACAGCGAATAAAAGAGCATCCAAAGAGGGGAATGTTCCTTTAAACCTCTGTCTGTAAATCTTCAAGCTATTTTTTAATTTGTTCTGTCTCCCGCAGCAGGAGGTGCGACTGTGTTGTGTTGCTTGTTTGTCGGCTTGTTTGCCGTCTGTAGCTGAAATCTGATAATCGGTCTGTGGGCCACAGCTGTTGGCCTACCTTCCTGCCACAGCTGCACTGCGTATATCATCAAGGGCTATTAGCTGGCAGCGGATTAGCCGCAGACCAGACTCCGCTCTGGCACTCTGATCCCCCTGCTATTCCCCCAGATTTAGACGAGGAAGAGTGGGTCAGTGTTCACATGCGTCTACAGCCTTCCTCGCACGGATCGAGGGTGTTAAAGTCCTCCTCCATCGACAGCCATTTTAATCTCTGATGGAGAACAGCATGCTGTCAGTGGAGCTAGCAAAGTGTGATGCATTTAGATGAGTCTTTTGTCTGCGCAGACAATTATGCTTGGGCTGCAACCATAGATATCTCTAATGTCAAGTATTTTACTGCTTTTCTGCTGATTATTTTAAATTAAATTGGCCTGGTTTCCTTTAAAATGGACATATGCTGTTTCTCTTACATATTGATGCTTGTTGGTGCAGCATGTACAGCTGATTTCATGACTGATGTATCTCAGCCATGCTATAAACATTCACATCCCCCCTCACAATAAACTGTAATCACTTTGGTATTCCCTTCATTTTTGATCCGCTGCCATTATCAGGCTGAGGCGGAGTCTAAACGTCAAACTTTAATCCGACCCGCCATGATTTGATGAGTGTGGGTGTGGTTGAACGTCAGCTGTGAGTGTTGAATGTCACACTGAAAGGTGGTGACAACAAAATGTATGTCACTGAACTAAACAAGCCCTGCATGTAAAACCTGAGTAAACCCTCTCAATCTGAAGCAGTTTCTGCCACATTTTTACTCAACGTGGGCTTATTTTTGACAACAATATAAAATCCTGCACCTCCAGGGAAACAGCACAACTATGACTAGAAGTAGAGAGAACTCAGAATTGTCTCATGTGCAGTATGACAGCTAAAATGATGTAAATCATAAAAACTGAATTTCTTTGACTATGACTACTAATTTCACAAAGATCAACTTAGACATGTACAACATTTTTTACAAATTCCCTCAGCTGTCACCAATTTAAATAAAAATGTTGCTCTATTTACCATAGGTATTTTACTATTTACATTTTACATTTTTTAATACCTTTTTCTGCTCTGCTTTGTGTAAACACAGCCTGCGGTTTATCCTGTTTCAACCAAAAACTTCCTGAATTTTTGTCAAATGGCTGTTGATCACAGCTGAGTCACAAACTGTTTCTGGGTTGCGCAGAGGAATGCAGATTTTTTTTTGTCTTGTATAGAATTTAGTTGGTGCAAATGCTTCATTGTTGGAGAATTTCTGAATTATTAAATATTGTGATTTTAAGCTCAGCATGAGCAAGTCGCCTAATGGAATCTTATGTCAGAGATGATTAGTGCAAAGACACACAGAAATGTGAAATTCCAAAGATTCTACATTTAACTCTGCTCATATTTTAAGTGCAAGATAAGATAAAACTTTATTAATCCTGAGGAAAATTCTTGTGCCAGATATTGCTCTGAAAGAAATTACAAAAACATGATCAAATAGCAGTGGCTGCAGTTTAATGTCGAATACCAACTGGAAAGTTTTAGCTTGTTCACTTCTTTGGTTTACAAGCAAATACACAGGAAAATAATGACATTGCCGTCAGCCTCGGTTCTACTTTGTGTTAAATGTTGATTTACAAAAAGCATCTGAGGGAGCATTATCATGTTAGCATTCATCTCAAAGTGCTGCCGGGCCTCAGCGGTCGCTAATATCGACTTGTTTGTTATGTAGTAGCTCTTCTGCTGCTTTTCTCCTTTTTTGGTTTGTGCCTTTATTTTAGCAATAACAAAGCACCCACAGATCCTCTTCGTCCTCCTCCTCCTCCTCCTCCTCCTCCTCCTCCTCCTCCTGGCTCTTCATTTTTTCTTCTTCTGTGATTACATCAGCGCAGTGCTAACGTTGTTGTCCTGGAGGACGGGCCTGCAGAAGCAGCAGACAGCGTTGTCCTGTGACGGCCGGCTGTCTTGTCGTGTCCTCGGGGGTAAACAGTGCGTCTCTGTCTCTGAGCTTTGATGGTGTTTGGCCCTGGATTGTGTGTATTTGTGTGCATTTGTGCACGCCGCAGCTAAACAGTCGATACAGATTTTCACTGTTGAGTTTTCTCACAAGTGCCTGTTGAGGTCATTCATGGTCGCAGGAAAGCCAGTGACGGTCCTTTAACCCTCGTGTCGTCCTGTGGGTCAGATTGACCCGTTTTAAAGTTTGAAAATGTGGGAAAAAATATATTTTCTCAGTGAAACTTCCGATGTCCACATTTTCAACATTTTTGGGAGATTTTTTAACATTTTTTGATGGAAAAAAGAAATGTTAAAAAGCATGTTTCTTAAGAACATTCACAAAAAATCAACCAAAATCCAGCAAATTTCGCTGGATTTTGGTAGATTTTTTGTGAATGTTCTTAAAATATTAGAAGTTTTACTATGTAATCACTTTAGATATTTTTAGGATTTTTTGGGAAGATTTTTATTCATTCTTTGAAAATATTTACAAGAATTTTTTGCCAAATTTGGGGGATTTTTTTAAAATAAAACTTTTAAGGGAAACTTTTAAGGAATTATCAAAATTTTCTTCCTGAAAGTTTTGCAAATTTTCAGAAATTTGGGGATTTTTTTTGCAGAATTTTTGGATTTTTTTCAGACAAGGAAACAATATTTTTTGGTGCCCGTAAATGAGGACAACAGGAGGGTTAACAGAAGCTGTTTACCTTATTTCCTGGTGCTGTTTAGCGTTAGTTGAAAGCTGTTCGTCACATCTCTTTCCACATCATGACAGCAGCTGTCAAAGCTACACTTTCTGTCATACATGGAAAATCTGGGTGGAAATGTGCAGCTTGTTGAACTTTTTTCTGTTCGTCCAGTTGCTCCGAACATCTAAACGGCCCGTGGGAGTGGATACACCTGTGGTTTTGGAATAGCTGCTCTCTCACCCGGCGGAGTCCCATAAAGTGTGAAATCCGAGACTCTCTGGCAGCAAAACTTCAAGGAATGCCGTAAAGCGCTCTGCAGAATCTGTGACTTTGGGCCAAGGACTCATGACTGAGCGCTGTGCAGGAACGTTACGCTGAGGCTGGAAAAATAATGTTGCTGCTAATAGTGCGTGTTTATCAGGGGCTGTTTGGCTGCTGGAGGCTCTGAAGATTTACAACAGTGGTGGCTGGTTGGTAGGAAGCAGAGCTGGCAGGCTTATCAGTTGATCAATGATAAATCCAAGATAAGAGATAAAGCACGCCGTAGTTTATTATAGTGAGCCGGTCAGTTCCAAAGACTTGTGGTGTGGCATATCTTCTTTAGTGTGTCGTAACTGATCAATACTCAAACACTCGGAGTGTTTAATGTGGATGTAATGAGCTTGGATTATCTCTCATTGTTTGGGCTGAATTTAAACACCTGCGACATTTGATAATGAATTTAGAAATGCAGCCACCTCACAAATATCACACCAGTAAGACGTTTATGGCTGCAAAAGACAGGGTGTTATCGATTAATCCCTTCTATATTTTGTCAGTTAATGGAATTATTCAGGAAACAGTAGCCATTTAAATATTCACCACAGGTATTGTCACATTTTAAATATCCTGTTTTGTCCAATTAACACCCTAAAACCCAAAGATAATTAGTTTAGTTTCATAGAAGATGAACAAAGCCATCAAATATTCATATCTGAGTAACATGAAGCAGTAAATATTTTGCATACAAGCTTAAAAAATGGCTAAAAATAGTTCTGTTATCTTGTCAGCTTCTGTCAGAAAGGTCAACAAAAAAAAACAACTTTTACGCTGCTGCAGGTGAGAAATTTTTTAAAAAGCTGGGAAACAAAATTCTCAAGAAGATGGTGTATAACAAATGAAACCTCACTTGACTTTCACTTTCAGCGAAGTTCAGGAACTCTTTGTGACTCTTGAATCTGCAACATATGAGCGGAAAACCGTCTAAAAGCAGCCCGCTGTGTTATTCCGCAGTGGTTTGTTATCTCCAGCACCATCATTGATTGGTTAGTTCAGCTGGAATTGTTTCACATTTTTGAGGGTTTTGTGGGGAACAAACCTTCTTTTTGTTCTCTATATGAACTGGAAGTTTAAAAAAGAACGCCTCTCTATGGCGTGGGAGAAAAAGGAAAGAATGAATGCAGCGTTCTTTGTGTTTCTAAAGTTTCTGAGCACCTGCTTGGCTGAGTTATTCAGTAATGTTCTAAAACCTGTTTAGAGCTTTATATTCATCAGAGTCATCTTACAATAAAGGAGGACACCACTTCAGCCAGAAATACCAAAAATCACCCATTTGCAGCTTCTTCATTTGGAGGATTTACTGCTTTAGTGATAGTAAATTGTGTGTTTTGTGAGTCATAGTTGTCCATTTCGATCTTTATATATGAAATGAGTAATAATTTAGTCCAGAACATCCTCTCCTGGTGGCTTTCTAGTGAAAATAACAGCCCTATTTCTTGTTATTTTAAAATTTCATGGACTAAATCTTTAACCCAAACCTCAACCAATAGAGCACTTGGTAATATTTTGCTGCAGCCCTGAAATGGAAAGTGGTTTTGTCACTTTTGAGGCTCAGATTTGCCCGGAAGCAAACAAACCTCTTTGCTCTGCTGCCGTTGGTTTCCAGATCCAACGGAAAGAGGATGCCGGCTGTCATTTTTTAATCATCAGCTGTGAGTTTCTCCCACCGTTCTCCTGATGATAACAGAACAATCTAACAGCTGCTTCTCGTGAATAATGACTTCCTGACTGGTGAGCTTAGTACAAATAAAGGTACGCTGCCTGTGCCGATGTTAGGTGAGTGCAGCAGCAGCAGCGTGGGTGTGATTGTGAAAACATCACTCGAAACAAGCGGTGGGCTGAGCGAGCATCGCAGAGGGAGGTCGACGAACGATGTGTGAATCTAACACTTCTGCATGCACGGCTTGACTTTCCACCGGCCGAATGCATGCGTTTCTGTTCCTGCGACGAGTCTCTTGAGGTCTGCAGCAGAGAATCAGCATCCTCGCAGCTCAGGAAGTTGGCTTTATCCACTGTGTGGTCTCACCAAACTCAATAGAGAAAAGCACGCAGCTGAGCACTTTCTGTCTCGGAGGGCGTAGAGCAAAGTGCAGCAACATTAGCAGGTTAAAATTAGCTAAAAGGATGCAAACTAATTGAATTTTTGCACCACTAGTGACACATCACTGTTGGTTTTGTATGTTATTGCACATACACAACATTTTGTGCTCATTTACAGTATATTAGCACAGACAACTGGCTGAGACAATTCAATTTTTCTTGTTTTCGTTTCATTACACATCCTAATTTCTTAGCTAATTCAACACAGAGTGCTGCTTTATTCTTTGTCAAAGGAACACTCCAGTGTGATGACATGGCGATGCAGTCGCGAGCAGCGGCTGTTGAACTTTCATTGTGGTTTGGACTTCCTTGTGGGACGTTCAAGTGCAAATGGGAGGTCGCCACAGACGGGAAATGAGAGCTGGCTGCAGAAATGCAACGCATCGATGATGAAACGCAAATATAATGGAAGACACAGGAGGCTGAATGTTAGAGGCTGAATATCTTTTTGTTGATCTTGAAGGAAACATTGCATCTGGGCAGGTTGCTAAAACAGAACAGATTATGAGAAGGACAATATTACTTAGATGATGTGTTCCAATGCTCCCAATAGGCTGTGTAGGCAGCATGAATGTGGAATCAAGCATTAGAATTGATTGGACTGCAGCTGCTTGTTTGTAATGAGAGACAAATTCCCTTGTGGACATGCACATAAACACCATCATGGACCTGGGGTTGTTGCTATTATACTGCTCTCTAGTCCAAAGTCTCAAAGACTTTGCTCCATACATGCACAGTAGATCGGTGTCTTGTATTAGAGCTGCAATGATTAATCAATGAATCCATTAGTTCATAATTAGTTTTTTAAAGAAAAAAAGCCAAAATTATTTGATTCCAGCTTCTTGTTGTGGACAAAACAAGACAATTGAGGATATTATCTTGCATTTTGGGGAAGACTAATCATTGTTTTTCACCACTTTTTGACCAAACAAATCAGTTAAATGAGAAAATAATTAACAAAATAATTGGCAATGGAATTAATTTTTAGTTGCAGCCCTAAAACTAAGGTGTGTATTCAGAAGATGGTGTTTCTGTTGCCACTGAGATATAGGAACGCTGCTTGTCTTAAATATATGAGCTTTGGTTGGAGGTTATTAAGCATCATAAATGTCGTCACGGTGTCGGTCTCTAGCTAAACCTCCCTACTTGCTAACACAGAACTGCCCAACATCTGAGCTACAGCCTGTTTGGGTTGCTGCAGTATTAAACAGTAAGAGGCTCCACCTGATGGTACAAGCAGGTACTACAGCTGATTTAAAAGACATTTTCTGATATTCATGTAGAGAATGCAGGTTTTTAACATATTTTGGAGCGTTTCAAACCACAGTACTCCCAACTGTCTGCACACTACATTTCAGACAGTGCCCTGCTGGACTGATGTCAATAACTTTAATGTACTTGAAGCCTGTATTATCTAGGGAATGGGATTGGATTAGGAAAGATTAAATGACTCAGATCAGAACAGTAGCTCTAATATAAACCATTTCATAGGTTACTGTCAGCTAATTTGTACGGATTCAGAAAAAGACCATTTCATTTTGATGCTGCTGTTTGGGATTCCTGTTTAAGAGTCCGTTATTCATTGCCCACACAGAATGGACAAGGCAATATTAACCAGATTTGACAAAAAGGGCGCAGCAATACAATTCACTTTTATCTTCAAAACTGTGTTAAAGTATAGCCTCACTTTATCCAGCTGCCATGTCAGATACATGTTTAGTCTTGTGGTCGTCCTGATGCACCTCTTAACCAAAACCAAAACCACTGGCAGTCGATCGCTTACTTTCTGTCTGTGTGGGAGAAATAGGCCATCTGACCTCAGCTGCTTTTGGAAATGTTACATCCTCTCATTTTTCCCATTCCACTTGGAGAGCTGAAGGCCTCGCCGGCTGCCGGCCCAGAGAAAGGGATGTGCATTTGTTTCCTGCCAATGAAAACGGCTCCCCACCCTTCCTGCTTGAGTCATGCCACATAGACTCAACCAGCAGGCAGACAGACAGACGGACTTATCTTTTATGCGACTTCATCATTCAGACAGAACAAGCAGATTTATTTCTGATACGCGTGAACTTAAACACTTCGTTTTTGGTGTAATTGTGTTGCAGCTGTTGTGCCATTGAGGCCAGAAAGGAAATGAGAATGACTCTTAAAAATTGATGATGTGTTCTGTCACTTTAGCTCTAAAAATGCCAGTGCAGATGTTTTCTAGCCCCTGCGTCTGAATTCTGGGGAAGTCCTTTGATAATTGTGCCCTTTCCTGTTTTCTTCCTCTAGGAACTAATTAGCATATTAGTCGTTCTGAGAAGTTTAAAATGTGCCACAGTGGCACGGCTGGATCCCAGAAAGCTGGCCGGCTAGTCAGAGCAGCTTCCCGCAATCTCCACGGGCGAAGAATGTCGAGCCGACGCGTGAGACTGCCGGATCACATCTCCTTGGTAACCGCATAACCGTCCGCTAGTGTGATGCCGAATCTTGTGGCGGAGAGTAGGGCACTTCAAAGAGCTGAAAGGATGAACGAACAACGACAAACCCCTTCGCAGACAGCCAGAGAGCCTGTTTGTTTTTATTCCTCTGCTGTCAGCGGAGAGCAGTTAGTGTCATTAGCCGGAGAGCCGCAGACCCGGGACAGGACACTGACAAGCCTGGACGCTTCCTGCTTCCTGTCAAAGGACGGCTGCAGGGGAAGCGGCAGGGCTGCTGAGGACGGATAAGGCCTCAGGCAGGAAGCGTGAAGCTGAGACAGCCTCCAGTCAGTCATGCCCAGTCGCTTCGGCCACCAGTTTCCCCCCCATGGCTTTGACCTCCTGGGCATGGCGCTGTGTTTGTGCGGTTGTTTGGGAACCAGGAAGTCGGCTCTATTAACCCCTTTGGTCACTTTAGATGGGTTCTCCATTTTTTGTTTTAACTATACAATAATAGAGTACAAAAAAACTTGCATAGAAATTTTTGGTTTACTATTTTATTCAGTAAAAAGTCAGAAAATATTTCAAAAGACTTTCCGGTTCATCTACCTCTTTGCCTTAGTATTTCTTTGATTTACTTAAGTTTTTCAATGGAATTTGTTGACAAAATTGTTTGTTTAGCTGCACTTCAAGCTGTTGATCACTAACTGGTTCACCTTCCTACTCAAGTAATATCGATACAAATACCTATGCTAAGCCACAATTAGTAAAATGAATCATGATATTCAATAACACCTTGTTTTTACAATGCCATGATTTACTTAATCATATTTTGATGCTACTACATTTGCTTGTGCTGCTATTGCATTTAGATTTTTCTGTATAGAGGCTTAATGAAGGTGCATCTTATCTATGTTAAGTGCAAAATTTAAAATGGTAAAAAAAAATTCACAGATTAAACAATTGTTTTGTGAATTACGGCATGAGTCAAATGTAAGAAAATGTATCTGGAACAATTTGAAAAAATTATGAGAAAATTCCAAAAATTTTAAACCTGAATATTTTGGAGCTGCAACAGTTTTTTTAAGCAAAAATGCTAAAAAACATGTTGAAATCAGTCTCTTAGTTATAAGGTTTTGGTGTTGTTCTTTGTCTTGCATAACAGAAAATGTAAAATGTTTGTAATTTGAACTGAAGAAATAGTTAGGGGCATTTTTCACAGTTTTCTGACATCTTATAGACAAGATTATTGCATGATTAATCCAAAAAAAAATCACATTAATTGCATTTATGAAAAAAGAAAAGAATTAGATTCATTTTGAGTAATTTTTTTTTTAGTGGAACATTTAAGTTTTAGGCCATTTATTTTACAAAACAAGCCAAGACAGCATGCATTAAGAAGCATTTGTGCCCATAATGTAATCAAGCAGAGCCATAATTTGGATGTCTTTTATTTTGAAGCTGTTCAAAGCAAGCCTTAGCATCAACAGTATTGGTACTTTACATACTCATCCGTGACTGTTAAAATGTCTCATATATCACTTATTCTGGTCCATAATTGATATTTTCTCTTTCAAATTGAATGCTTGTCTTCAAATGTCTTTGAAATGTCAGAAATGTTTATTCTGGCTCCTCATTTTATATATTAGACATTTGGTGGACTTTCAAGGACATTCGTTTTTGACCTTGGAGCTCCAGCTGGTTATAAAATCGGGTCTTGCTGAGGCACCATGAGTGAGCGCCGCCCTTCAACTCCTTGAAGTCGGCCCTTGACCTCTTTGGCTCCATCTCTGACAAACGTCCTCTTAAAAGCATTCTGACACTCACCTGTTGACTTTCACAGCACAAACGGTTCTTCGGGACAGATATTTGTCAGGCGAACAGCACACAGCCTCCGTGAAATGTCCTGTTTACTCTGCTTCATTTTCTCACTAATCAAATCATCCGTATGCATCACTGTAGCTGTACAAGACGAGCGGCCGCAGATGTTTTGGCATTGTCACGCTTGCTAATCCCCCCGGGTTGAGTGGGAGCTTGCCATTGGTTGTTGGCAGATAAAAACAATCCTTTGACTTTATTCAATAGTTGTCAGCCTTTTGGAGAGCAGGATTTGGATGCATTCTTGCCTGTTGCCAAGGGTTTGCAACAACCGTGTGCCAAGATGGTGCTATTTCATTGATTTGTTTCTTTTTTTCCCCTTATAAAAGCAGAGAGAAACTGTTTTAGCGAACCATCTCTCCAAGCTACATCAGTCACACTTGAACAGCCACTGTGACAATATTCATTCAGATATTAAATGAGTGTTATATAAAGCAGATATGTGGTGCGTGAATGCTTGGATGGTGCAACCAAAACCTAAGTGAACACAACAACAGCTAAGAAAGCAAATCTTGTTCAAATTAAGACTGAATATTTAATTAAGAGCGCGGACAGAATGGATTATGGGTGACCTCTGGATAACGATGGCAGCTGCTCTCAACACGAGCACCACTGAGGTCAGTCCGCCTGCTCGGCCTCTGCTTTGTTTCTCCTCGTCCTAATCGGCACACAGAACTACAACCCCGGAGTAATCACAGATCTACTGAGGGGAGCTGAGGGCGGGGTTTGGCATGTCGTAACGAGGCACTTTGAGAGGAAACAAGGCTTGTTAGTGGATGTGTCAGCTGTTATGGGGATCTAATCTGCTGCAGTGTAACACAACATGTCGAACCGCTTTAGATGGAGTCTGCTAGCAACCACTGAATAATTCCCTTTTAGCATGCAGAAGACGAGAAGCCATGTTTCTGCATTAAATTTCAGAGATCGGTCTATTAGCCAAACACAAATCCACTGGATAATTCACATTCATTACAGTGGAGTTTGGGGACGCAGAGATGGTCTTTACAGTTGGTTTTAAAATTTGTTTTGATAATTTGAACACTAATGGACGGCCAAAGCACATCAACATTCACACCTCTGTCTATCTTAAGTCTCCAACATGTCCACATGTGTTTGGATCTTGTTCTGCCATGCAATACTTTTCGTAGAAGGTCTGAGGACCAAGTTTTCACGTCTAGAGCTGCAACATTTAGTCAATGAATTGATTAGTTGCCAATTAATCAGTCCGAGTTATTTTATAGAACCAAAAACTGTCAAAATTGTCTGATTCCATCTTCTTAGATGTAAATATTTTCTGATTTCTTGTCTCTTTTATCAGAGTAAACCAAATATCTTTGGACTGTGGACAAAACAAGACATTTGAGGACGTCATTATGGGCTTTGGGAAACACCAATCAACATTTTTCTGACATTTTCTAACATTTCCTGGACCAGACAACTTATTAATTTATATAATATAATATATAATGTTTTTTCTGCAATTTTTGCACTGTGTTTCTTTTGCTTATCTATTCCTGCACTGTCTTTATACTTTTTCTTTGGAGCTGCTGTAACGGTGAACTTTCCCCACTGTGGGATCAATAAAGTTTTATCCTTATCCTTAATTAATCAAGAAAATAATTGCAATTTGCAGCCCTAATTACATCAGTCTGTTACCATACAAGCTAAGAACAGAAAAATATTTCAAGTACCAACAGACAGATTTATAGAATAGACTAGAAATACTTTATTGGTGGCCAAGGGGAAATTCTGTTGTTCCAATAGCAAGGAGAAACAGTAAAGTGACCACCAACACAATAGAAAAATATACTAAGATACAACGTGCACAGAAAAGTGTAAAATATGCTAAGAATAAAAATGTACTAAATTGAAAAATGCACCATGAAGTGTGTATGTATATAGATAGAAAGCAAGATAAACAGATAGGTGGAGGTCTTTAATCATCTCTGAGGGGAAATTACAGTGTTAAGAGACAAAGGCAAGAATTCACATAACGTGACAAAATGTAGAAATATATATACATGAAAAAAATGCTATACTAGAAAAAAAATTAAAAACATATTAACCTAAAAGTACATGTTATTGCTATTAATGTACAAATTTGAATGAAAAATGTGCATCCAAAGAGGGAGAACAGAAAAGAGTCATGGTCAGGAATAACTTCTCTTTAATGCAGCAGATCTGAAGGAGCCGCCTACTCAAGTAAATATATACACGTAGGGGTTATTTCAGGTGTTGGCATTAAAAGGACAAAGTCATTTGTGGCTCACAGAAGTGCCCACAACCACCACATCCTGCATTAACAACATATTTTCCTGTTATGCCCTTGCTGCATCAGGACACAGTGACATTTATGCCATTAAAAATATGTGGTCGAATTTGTCCCACACCTCCTTTGCAAGTGGTTTGTGTATCTTGAGGGCTGTTTACACTCGTAATTAGGCTTGTCTGCTTGTGAACTTATTACCTTTTATAAAAGCGAGTGCAGACAGGGTCACAATTAGAGTGTCTTTGTGTTTTTGAAAGCACAGCGGCGCATTTTGGGTGGAAAGGAAGCTGTTTAATGCACTTATTAGCTTTCCCACTGGGGGTTAGATTAGACCATTGATACCACTCTCACCTGTGCAGTAAACATGATTTAAATAGCTGCATCCCCATTTCCCCCGTGTTGTGATAAGCCGAGTTAACCGGCTCCTGGCAGTAGACTCCTACCTAATGCACAGATATGAAAGTGGTATTGATCGTTTCATCCAGCTCAAGGCAAGAAAACGAATAAGCCTATTTCCCAAAATGTCGAATTACTGCTTTAAGTGAGTGAGACAGCTTTTTTCAAAATGTTTCATTGCGTTGAGCATTCATGGTGCCACATGGACCTAGATAGTGTGGTGACTAGTGCTTGTGCTGCTTGGCTTTGTGGCTGCTTACAACCTGCAGTTTCTGAGGTGTTTGTTGCTCCTGTTGGAGTTTTACTCACAGTAGGGACATTTTTCACTGCAATATAAAATCCCACGCCTCTATGGAAACAACACAACCACAGCTAGAAGAAGGCAGAACTCAGGAATGTATTTTGTGCAGTATGATAGTTATAACATCATAAGTCGCGATAGAATTTGATTATTCAGTTTGCAACAATAAAAAAGGTGCTCCCA
Organism: Amphiprion ocellaris; assembly: GCF_022539595.1. Lineage (NCBI taxonomy): Eukaryota > Metazoa > Chordata > Actinopteri > Pomacentridae > Amphiprion > Amphiprion ocellaris. Next base: position 19,813,270 of record NC_072787.1, on the reverse strand, counting down.
AGTGTTACCACTACACATATTGTAGATGTTTTACTATTAACACTTTTAATTTGTTTCCATTCTGCTACTAGTATATGTCTCCTATCTGTTCTGCATAAACACAGCCTGCAGTTCAACCAAAAACTCCCTGAATTTTTGTCGCGTCACTGTTGGCAGATGATTCATTAATGGCTTCACAGTTGCAAAAAGAAGCACAGAATTTTTCATTTTTTACAGTATCTAGTTCAAGCAAACACCTTATTTTTGGCATTTTTTAAAAATGAGACATGTCGAATAAAGTGATTTTGACGAAATATCAAAACGTTAAGCTTAAACTTGCCGAAGTTTCCAGATGGAACGGCACAGTTAAGTAGTTTAAGGACTTATGGAAAGTTGAAAATAAAAGATTTTCCATGTTTTTACAGTTTTTGTCTCAGATAACAGTGTAATGTTGGAGTTCAGACGGTTAAAAGATAGTAAAACTGTTGTTTGGGGTCAGTTAAAAGCTGTTACTTGTGCACACTTTAACAATATCTGCTTTAAAGTGAAGAGTTGGCTGGGTGGCCGATAAACAAGGTGTTAGCTTGCTTTTGGATGCTGATGTGAATCCTGCAGCGGAGCCAAAAAGGTACAAAAAGGCAGAGCTGTTTGGCAAAAAAAGCGTGAATCGTCTGGCAAGATGATAAAGTCGTATATTCAAGCACCCATTGTTTGGATTACTTTGCAAGATAAACGCTGTAATCCTGTTTTTTTTTTTTTTTTTTTTTTTTTTTAATAACCTTGTAGATGCTATGATAAATGACAAAAAAAATCAAACTGGACTCCCTGGATCTGATTTTATTGCCTTCAACAACACCATCACAGCCTCCTGTGCCATTTTCCTCTTGATATTCATTAGCAGTCAGGAGAGAAATCCGTTTTGTAGGCAAGACATGTGGCTATGTGACGTGTTTTTTAATTCTGAGTGAGTCTTTTTCATCATTTGAGCTTGTTTTTATACTGTTTGAAGATTTTCATCATAGTAATCATCAGGATAATACCATCAACAGAGACAGCATTGCCAAGATGAGGGCTACCATTAAATTTTCATACTGGCCCCGGCCTGTTTGGACCATTGTTTAGCCAAACAGACATGAGGCTAAATAATGAGGCAGTGTGGGGAGGTATGTGGCAGCAGAGTTTGTTCCCATGTGCAGCGGGATCAAAGGGCTCGGCCCTGGCAGAAAGGGCCCTGCGGCGGCAAACTACCGCTGCCGTAATTGGGGAAGAGCCATGTAAAACTGTCCAAGGGAGGCCAAGGACGGCTTAATTATGTTGTGAAATTTAATTAGCCCATTGTTGTGTGTGTGCGTTCCTGCTTTTAGCCGACTGACCTTGATGTAACGGTGTTTTTGCTTGTGTTTATCATCCGTTATGAGCCAACATGGCAGAGTTATGGTCTGGTTCTCTCCGGTTAAAATGGCTGGATGGGAAATGTTTGCACTGTCAGAATAAATAATTCCATCAATGCAGACACAGGTGATGCAGACGTGCGTTTGTGTCGCTCGCGTGTCCACTTTTTCCTAACGAGTCGTCCAATTAGCTCAGCTTCTCCTGCAGCAAATGATCCGATAATAGATGCCGCCCAGACAAATGGTGTGCAGTGTGACAGGTGATTTTCATGTTGTTGTTTTGCAGCGTCTCCCGGTTGTTTAGCTCACTGCAGCGATAAGTGCTTGACCTCGGCATCGCTGTCATCGTTTTCTCTGTGTGTGCTGCGCTAAAGTCCCATATTCTGCCATCAAATAAACGTCTGCCTCTCGTTTTATTGAGCCGTCTTTATAGATAGCAATCAGGGTAATACGACTGGTAAATAACGTAATTACAGAGAAGGTGCCGTCTTGGAATCCTCCGGGGGCTTATCACCAGATTAAACCTATTTTTTTGGATACGTAGCGGTGGTGCCAGCATGATACGCCTGCTAGTAAAAGCCCACTGATCAGTGTTTTTATAGGGGATGAGATCATTATGGTTCCTGGACTCGGTTTTACTCCTGGCCGGCTGCAGGATCATTTCTCCTAGGTGTGGCTGGTTACAATGACTTTTATTTAGATTACAAACTAGAGATGATTTCAAATGGTTCACAAAAAATTGTAGCCCCAGAACGTCCTCAAATGCACCAGAAGAAGACATTGTTGAACTCATTTTGAGGGTTCAGACTGAAAAAATCTGGTAACAGTGGCAAATATGGTTATAAATCATAAAATACTTCTTCATTTTAAAAAAGCTTTAAAAAGCGTCACTAAGACCAGGTAGAGGCATCAGAAAGCAACTCTGATGTCTCAGCCTTGATAGAATGTAAAGTATTGCAGTTTTGTAGAAACTTTGGACCACTTTTTAGAGAAACTTTACCCATGCTGATGACCAGTTCTTCAATTATTATTCTGATTCTCTGTAATAAAAGAGTCATAATCCTTATTTACTGAGAATTTTGCTTATCATACCGTGTTTTAAAGTAAAGGATTGAGGATTTCTGGGGATTTTCTGGGTCTGTTTGAAGACTTCTCCTTGTCCTGCAGCATTACTCATTTATTCAACCATTAAAGCAAAAACAAAGAGATGAGGAAGTATCGTGATTTGACAGCTTTTTATTTATTTCCAGGCAACATGTGCAACATATTCCACTCTTTCTTACAGACACGATTTAAACTGTTTAGAGTGAACAGCTTAGATTATAACTTGGATAAAATAAACACAGTTTTATAAAACACAAACTACAGTAAGAGATAAATTGTGCACAACAAGTTAGAGCAATAAATCATGCAGAGGCAACAAAAATCTGTTCCAATACACTTTGCCTGCCATTGTTTATTAATCTGCCGTTTATTTTCTGGATTCGTGAGTTGTTTGGACTATAAAATGTTAATCAATGGTTTCCAAAGCTGACGAAGATGTTCTCAAATGTCTTATTTTGTCCACAACCCAAACGTATTCAAGTTATTGTCACATAGGAGTTAAGAAATCTGACTTTTAAGAAGCTGGAATCAGAATATTTTGACTATTTCTTCCTTAAAAAAAATCACCCAAAGTAATCAGTTGTTAAAATTGTTGGGCAAATCGTCATAAAACACAGGGCCTTTATCATTTCACTCCAACTTCACTTTTATAGAACCTGCAACCAAAAAAAGCGATGGCATAAACAGCATCTGAAGTCAGCCAGCCCACAGTTTGTCTGCATTCATAGAAGACAATAAACCACAATAATGTGCCTTGTTATTTTTGCATCATCTGTTTGGCTCTTCTGATCTGTCTTCATTAGAAGCCACCAGTCAAACTATTTATACCCGATATCAGCCAAAATGAGTCAGAGGCAAGGATAAAATATGAAAAGTTAGATGGCACTTAATCGAAGAAGGGCATTTAGAGAGATTTAAAAGTTAACGAATGAGGAATTATGAGAAAAACAGCACTATGATGAAGGTAGAAACCAAAACGAGATGCGTTGACGAAGAAAAAGCTGAAAAATTTAAAACTTTATGATCAAAATTCGAGTCAAGAGGTCATCACAATCTTACATTTCACTTAATCTATGATATCAACAAAACTCCCACATGTAGCTGACTAGTTTTAATCCGTGTGCAGACGTGTCAGTCATGCTGTGACTCCTAACGGGGATATGTGAGTTATGTGGTGCCTTTGAATGTAGTGTCACTTCAGATGTAGTTGTTATTTTCTCTGGCAGGCAGGAAGCTGAGCAATACAGCCACATGATGAGTTTCTCTTGCATGTGGATGATGTTTATGATGATGAATTTTCCTCGTGTGAAGCCGTATTTTCTGGGGTGGCCGATGGTGAAATCAGCTCAAGGGTCGCGCTTTGTGCAGTTAGATCGTTGTTATTATCAAATGAGTAACCACTTGTGCTATGATCTACTGCATGTGTGTGTGTTTTTTTAATTTATAATGGTCATTATTTCAACTCCCCTGTGCTTTGGCTGCAAAACTCTTGAGCATTAATCTCTGAACTTGCGGGGAAGTGAGACGGATAACCTGCTGAAACAATAGGTCAGCGGCAGTGTTTATTTTTCAAGTGTTTTCATTGTGAATAATTTGTAATAATAAAGAGCCAAACTGTGACAAAATTGGAAATACCGCCTATTTATTTTAACTGTTAGCGAACACAAAGACTCTGTTCCGTCAGTCAGCAGTGCTGAAATAATGATTTATGTCACATTCAGGTCAAGCACTGTATTGTGAGCTCTGGCTTTATAGCGTATGCATGCTTTGAATTACTGAACAAATATTTGTTGTTCTTTTTGCCCTAATCTCCTCATATTTGCTCTGCCATTAAAACAAGTGTTTGAATATTGAAAATATCTTTGCTGTCTTTCCATGTGAATGTTTAAGGGATAAAATGTTTTTGATAGCATCTGCTTTTTTTTTTTTTTTCTTCCAGGCGTTGGACCAGGACCGAACCTCCCTGCAGAAGGTGAAGAAGTCAGTGAAGGCCATCTACAGTTCAGGTCAAGGTGAGACGGTCTGTTTCTAAATTTATCTGTCCTCACTGTGCTTTGGCTCATGTTTGGGTACACTTTAACAGCCCTTTCCAAAATGAAACCCCACAGGAAAGCCCAGGATTTCTTAAATATCTCTAATAAATATGAGGATTGCTTTTTTTTTTTTTTTTTTTTGTCTGGAGCATTGCCTTTTGTGGGACAGATGGTGTTTTGTGTGTGTATCCAGGCTGTCCCAGAAACCAACACCTGAGTTTGTTTTGCTTGTTGCTGTGACATGGTTCCTCAGTAATTTTCCACTGAATATTTTTGAGTGGCCTCCTCCCTGCAAATTGACAGTTTCAGATGTTTGTCCCACAAAAAAGTTTGTTTGTTCTCCACAGACCAAGTTTACCTTTTTCTCATTTTGACTCTGAATGATGAGAAACAAAGAACCGCTGGAGCAGCTGGAAGTCAGCTGTTTAATAAGTTAGCTATTTTTTACAGTCTTTAGTTTCCTTGGCAGCTCGCAGCATCTAGTTAAAGTGAAACAAATACTTCATGTGATATTAACCCTCTGAAGCTCAAAACCTAGTGTTGGGTTTGAAAGGCATATTTTCTTTTTAAAAAATCACCAAAATTACACCATTTATCAAAGCCACAAACTGTAGTCCCTGAACTAGTCATCTATAACATGCCACCATTGGAAAAACACCCAAATCTAATCCTAAAATTGTGATATTTCATCAAAATGTCTAATTTGAACATTTTTCAAAATTACACCATTTGCTCTAACCAGACTATGTAAAAAAAAAAAAAAAAAAAAAAAACCTAAAAATTCTACACAATTTTTTTGGCTGAACTGCAGGCAGTGTTTACCCTGATGAGACAGGAGTATGGAAACAAATTAGAAAGTAAATAATCAAATATCTCTGGTATGTAAAGCAACCAGTTTTTCCAGTATTGGTACCACCATATTGAGTCTAGGTTTTTAGAATTGTTGGACAATAAACTATCAATGAAATGCAACTTTAGTTTTTTATGATTTAATGCATTTTAACTTTGTTATTCTGCTCAAAAGACCTTTTTGAGCTCCCACTTTTAGTCATGGCTCTCCTGTTTGGTGCACAACTTCAGATTGCAGTGAAAAATGAGCCCAGAACAACCCAAAGACAACACAGAAACTGCTTAGGGTTTAGAGGTTTAAAACACAAACAAGAGTGGATTTTTTGTGCATCTTGTTATGCAAATATAATGCATCGTTAGAGCGAGAACAGAAAGAAGCCAAGATTTCATTCAATCATGCATATAAATACCCTCTAGATACTTTATCCAGTTAAAACTGGAACTCTTAAGATTTCAGACACAAACACTGTGTCAGAAAAACAGCTAGCAGCAGGTTAATGACTTTACAGCAGTCAAACAAACTCAGTGATAATTGATATGTGCCACACGATGCAGCTGGTTTTCCACTGGGTCTGCACGATACGAGGAAAATCTGTAATTTTTGAAAACATACTTAAAGCTCAGACAGTATTAGATTTATTGATTTCAACTTTAGTACAAATAATAAGATGATAAAATCCAGTTTGGCATCCAACCAGAAGTACAAAAACAGTCGTGCATTAAATACAATGAGACTTCTGGTAAATAAAGCATAGACTTCAAACATTAAATAACCACTGACTAATTATATGAACAAATTGCATTTGAATACCCAACTAATTAAACAGAACTTTGATTTAAATATGATATTATATATATGATGTTAAGATGAGCAGAAAGTATTGAGGATGTTTAACTATCTAAGGGCCACCATGACAAAGTCTTTTGTGACACTTAATGACTTCTAACCAGAGTTTAAGAATTGCCACATTGGACAACACTTGTAATATATTTTCTGTGATATACATTACAGAGCTGCTTTTCAGGGTAGCTACAACAGCTCTAACACAGTAGGGAACAAAATGCTCTACTTGACTTGTCATTGATTAATTGATTGTTTATCGGTAAAGTAACTTATTCAGACTTTGCACTGTTTTCCTCACAACAGCAGAATCCAGTAAATGTAGCTGGTTAGCTAGTCGTTGAGTTGAAGCCTGTAGCTTGGCCTCTAACAGCTCACTGAGGCTGCTTGTTTTGTCCCATTAGCCTTGCAGAAATTGAAAGCAAGTTCTCTCCTGATAGGAAAATACAGAAAATAACTGCCTCGTTTTACATCTCGTTTCCTGTCGGCTTCACAATAAACGCCGCTTCAGGTTTCATAGATTGAAACAGCTGCAGTAGAAAACAAACAGCCACCAGGGGATGAGTGTCCAGGGTGATTAGATCAGGTTGCTTTGGATGAAAATGCTCAATGCCAGGTGGTTTATTTCTGTGTTCGCTTTCATTTCATTTATGTAAAAATAATGTTTTTTTGCAAAGCTGCCAGGAGCTGGTGCTTTTTGCCACAACATACACTATTTGTGCAACTCCTCATTCCTGAAAAACACTATAACAGTGGTGGAGAATGCAATGTTAGCATGACCTATAGAGCCACAGTAGCCATGTGAATGTAAATAAACCGGAATTAGCGTTTAATGCCGCTCTGATGCAAAACACGGACAGTGAGCAATAATCAACCTGCAGCAATTTGAATCCGGTACAAGAATACCATGAAAAACTTTATTTTGAAATGTAATTACTCAAAGTAAATGCACAAAGAATAAAAATACACACTGTAAATTACAGCTGCAGCAATTAATTGATTAATCAATTAGTTGTCAGCTATTAAATTAATTGCCAACTGTTTTAATACTTGATTAATTGGGTTGAGTAATTTTTTTTTTTTAAGAAAAGGAATGTCACAATTCTCTCATTTCATTTTCTTAAATGTGAATTTTTGTGGTTTCTTTGCTCATTTATGACAGGAAATTGAATATCAAGACATTTGATGACATAATCTTGGATTTTTATCAACATTTTTCGCCATTTTCTGACTCAAGAAAATAGATTAAAAATAATGTAGTTAAATCCCTACCCTAAATAGCATTACAATGGGGCTTTGTTTCATGAAATGATGAATATAATAACTTAATTTGTCAGGATGTTCAAGAAATTTGAAGAACTTGAACTGCTCAAGCTGTGCACAATCAAACACCACTCACAAACATGCGAAAACACAGAATACGGAAGATTTTCCAACAAAATCCCCAGAAAGTCATATAAGAAAAGACAGGAAGTACAAAGAAGAAAACGCAGATTGTCCTCAATAGTAACTACATGTTTGTTTTGATTGTATCCACGATGACAAAGTTCAAAATGGCTGCTGGCGGAATCAGGTCTGCAGGGTTCTTGTCTCACCTGACCTCCCCCTCAGGCCTCCTCTCCAGATGTGGCAGCAGTGGAAACACCTTCCCTCCTCCACCTTCCGTCCATCAGCAACTTAACGACAAGGACAGATGGATGCTGCAGTTTGACTGATGGCTCCCGCAGAGTCTCGCCGACCTGGAGAACCACACATCTTGTCACGCTGACATTAACTGTACATAAAGATGGCTTTCTATTGTCAAAATTTATTCAACAAAGGCCCTTCTGAGGAGCAGCGCTCATCAAAAAACACGGGCCAAGGTCACACATGTTTGTTATTGTTTTCGCTTCTGTTGCTGCTCACAAGAAGGTACTTTCCACTGAAGGGTCTGAGCATTTCTGCCACATCTGTCTTATTAGAAACATCGCTAAAACAAAGAATGCTGTACCACAGAAGTATTTTCTTTATCTGCAGCCCATTTTCCTGATTTTCAAACTGTTGTTGCAACAAATACTTCCTGTTATGGAGATTCCTGGTTTTAAAGAATCTCAGCCCAGGTGACGTAGATTCCTTGAAGATGTTTCTCTCATCTTACAAAGTTTCTTCTGACTTGTTGGGAGTCTGAGAAATTCAAAAGAGGACTCCACTTTCTGAGCATTGCACAGTATGAAGTTGACAGTTTAAAAAAAACAGATCAAAATGAAAGCAACAGGACTAGATATAGGGCCTTTTTTATTCCATGCATATATTATCTACAATCCAGCTCGACTGCTATGTTCTCAGCAGGTTTCAGAAATCTAGTAACCTCACCATTTTTTTAACTCCACACCCCCAGAATTTTTAAACTTGCAGTGTTCATCCCCAATTTATCAAACTTTGTACAACTCTGGTTATTCAGCTCAACCTGGGCCTGTAAACGGACTTTAAAGTAGAGTTTAATGTCTACGATCTTTCACACACTTGACAGAGTCGTTGCGAGCACAATTCAAGTCACTAATAGTAGAAATATATTTGACTTGCTGTTGTGATGATTGAGATGCCTTGTCAGAAAGAAGTCCAACAAGTAGGGGGTAAGTTTTCGAAACTATCCATCTCAATTTTCTATACTACAGTCAGGTCAAGGTGGAAGCAGGTATTCTGGACACCACTCTCCAGTTTCCATGTTCCCCCTCCTCCTGGGAGATCCCAAAGTCTTCCCAGGCCAAATGAGATATATAATCCCTGCAGCGAGTTATAGCTCTACCCAGGAGGGAAAACCTCCAGAGGATGATGCCCAGGAGGCCTCCTAATCAGATCCCTGAACCGGCTTAGCTGGCTCCTTTTAAAGCGAAAGGAGCAACGACTCTACTCCAAACGTCCTCTTAATGTCCGAGCCCTGCCACCCTACACGGGAAACTTATTTCAGCTGTTTGTATTTGCGATTTCAGTCTTTGGTTGCTACCCAGAGTTGATGACGTAGAACAACTGGTAAATCGAGAAGTTTGGCTTCCGGCTCAGCTCCTTCTTCTTCACAATGGTCTGGTACAACGCCCAATCTGTCTGTCCATCTCCATTTTACAGTTTCTCTTGAACCCAAAAGCCAAAGTAATTTTTGCTGACACACCTGTCTGAGTGCACTGCAGCTACCTGGAAGCATCTACTGCAGCTGCAACGTGAGGCGTTTAGGGAACATCGGTAAATTTAGGGTCTATCGATAAGAAGGCGATCAGCAAGGGAAGTGTTTCTCTTGTACCCAGATGAGAGGTACATCCAATTGAGAAAGTTGCTCCCACCAGTGCTACCAGTGGAAAAAGTTAGTTTGGAGCCCTGTTGGAGGTGCTGAATATCATCATGGCTGCTTCACTGCTGCAAACCACCACGTTGCATGCTGAAGCTCACGATCCGGTGAAGCCAACAGAATCACGTCATCTGCAAAGAGCAGATGCATGCCGATTTTCAATACCAGCTCTTGAATTTCTTTGCTAATGCGAGGACAGCGCTTTTATTTGATACCTTACATTTGATAAATATAAAGATGCTGTTATGCAAAGTCCTGAAACGTGATACATGATGGCTGTGTGGTTCAGGTGCATATGACATGGGCAAAAATGATCTCCCCAGTTTGACTCCCACTAGACTGAACCTTTGCTCTATGCCACTCCCCTTGGTTTCTTTTCCCACATTTCCATTCTGTCTCACTACAATGAAGGCAAAAAGCCAGAAAGTGTCATGTCGGAAGTGGTTTCAATACTTTTTCTTAAAAGACCCAAACTTCTAACATGTTAACTGTCTAAACACAAGCAGATTTCCAAGAATTTTGTCCAAAAAAACTGTAAAAATGTGACCATCATCATTGCTTCTGTTGCTTTACTTCTGTCCATTACCCTGTCAGGATGTTGTTAAAACAGGAGGGTACTTCCAGTCCTCTACACTCCAAGCTAATTGTGCTAATCATCAGCCAGAGCCCAGGGCAGATAAACTGACCACTTCTTTGGCCTTTGCTCTGCGTTTCCAATGTAGATCACGTCCAGAATGAAGAAAACTACGCCCAAGCTTTGGACAAATTTGGTAGCAACTTCATCAGCCGGGACAACCCTGACCTGGGAACAGCCTTCGTCAAGTTCTCCTCCCTCACCAAGGAGCTGTCTGCCCTACTGAAGAACCTGGTGAGTGCCGCATGTCAGCACTCACAGCATCATTAAAATGAATAGCTTAGAGAGTCTGTCCCACTGAATGCTTCTGCCTTTGTGGGCGGTCAAGGATAGAGGGAGGAACAACATCCAGACAGCTTATTTTTCATGTCTTTACTTGTTTAAGTGGTTTAGGACTTGGGTTTAGGGTGAAGCTTAGGATTACATTAGGTGAAGGGTTAAGGGTAGGTATGTGGCGGAGAGAATGAACAGCTGTAGTCAGAAAACACAAGAAGCACATGTGTTTCTCCAGGTTCCAGCTGAATAAGACATGTTCATTGATCTCTACACTTCTACAAAACAATAAAAAATTCACCTACGCAGTCAAAACCATCATCGCAGTCGGACAGTATAGCTGACTGCAGATACATCGGCCTCAGAGCCTTGCTTTTTTTTTTTTGTTTTGTTTTCCCAGACGGGCTCTTATCTGCCTGCCGTGAATTCCCCTTGACGTTTCTGTTGAATAATGTGTCCTGTTTGAATCCTCTGTGAGTGATTGTTGTTGGAAGAAGAGCCAGACCCTGCTCGCTCTCTCTTCCTGTGTGGCTGACAGCGAGATTAGACTCCATAAATACACTTGGCAGCACCGGCAACAACTGTGTATATGTTTCTGTGTGTGTGTGTCCATGCATAAACTAAATCACTCACCTGTCAGCGCTACCTGTATATTGCTGGAAAGTGAACTTATCTCTCCCTTTGCCTCATATTTTTCATTTTGAGTGCTTCATTGAAAGACTTTTTCAGACTTCAATAACTGCGCCCTGAGGGTAGCTGGTATGCTCGTGTAGTGCAAATGAGTATTGATGAATAGCGCTTGTCCTAGATGTCCTACATGTGTTATCAGCTTCAATGTAAGGATTTTACTAACAGATCTGGCCAGCTTTTCTGCATCTTTGTCATTTCCTTTATGAGAATTGTGTGGTTAGAGAAAGCAGAAGAGACAGTGACAGTTTCCAGGATGGGCTGTTAGAGCACACCGGCAGCCGGCCAGTGAAAGATTGATTCTGACTTTAGCCATATGCAAGACAGGCACTTAAGAAGCACATTAGCGCCCATTAGGCGTTGTTTACTTCCTTGACCGCTGCTGTGTGTCTGTGTGGACTTGGCTAATGACAACAAGGACTTAAATGCTTAGTACCGTTGTAAATGACCTTGCTGATCCTAACGGTTAGAGCTGCTGAGCATAGCCAAGGCAACCTGAGCTGCTGGAAACATCAAGCTTTTGCTAATTCTTCTGCAGACTGACCTGCATTAGTGCTGTTTAGGAGCAGGAGTTTTGATATTTTGTAGAGTCGGCAGAATGCGCTCATGCAGTGTGCTGAAGGTTAAAAGATCAGGCTGGTGTTTTTCTGCATTTTTCTTGTAAATGTGCTTCTTGAAATGTTTAACCAAAAGCACGGGAGTTCTCATTGAGGACATAATGTCTTAAAGCTGCACTAATCAATATTTTCACATCAATTAAATATCAAATAACTGTGTGTAATAGAGAAGAGGTTACTTGCAATGACGAACCCACACACTCTGCAGTTCCCCTCATCTATATAGAGCATTTTAGTGTCTTTTAGCTTGTTGTTTTGGTTTTACAGCCCACACTTTTGTTTTGGTTCATGCTCACTGGTTTCATTTGTCATTTTTAGCCACCAGAAAATGCTGCAATAAATTCACTTTATGCTACCTGTCCGACAGCCAACAGCACTCACACAAAGTTAGCAACTAACTGGCAAGCATAGGAGAGCATTTAGCATGGAAACCAGATATTTGTGATAGTTGACTGAACCAAAAAACCAATTAAAACAAGAATAACTACTGAACTTACACTCATTAGGTGGCCAGAAATGAGGCCCAACATTATTATTAATGCATCCCTGTGCGTGTGCATGTAAATTACTGTTTGTTAGCATGTTTGCTATAATAACTTTATTAGGTGATAATACGTCAGTTTTGTGTCTCAGCCTGTTTCATTGGCCTCAAGTGGGCAAAAAATGCGTTAATGATGCTTTGTAGTTCGAATGTTTTATCCATTATTACGGAAGGAATAATTAATGCATTTCATTGGAACTATATTCAGCTGTGGCTTAACCCTCTCAACTAAAAGGAGTTTCCATCACATTTTTGCTCACTGTGGGCACATTTTTCATTGCAATGTAATGTCCTCCATCCCTTTGGAAACAGCAGAACCGTAGCAAGAAGTTGAGACAATTCATAAATGTATAGTGTGACACAGTTAGAATGCCATAAATCATAATAAAAGAAAAAAAACTTGAATTTATTGGATTTTTTATTTTGCAACAACTGAAACAAAGTGCCCATAAGTGCTCAGTACTGCAAAAAATTCTATATACTGTAGATAATTTACTACTACTTACATTTTTAATTTGTTTTCATGCTTGTCTCCTATCTCCTATGTAAACACAGCCTGCAGTTCAGCCTAGTTCTGCTAAATAGTCCCTTCATTTTTGTTTTGTGACTGTTGCTCGCAGCAGAATCATTTCTAGTTTCAAGGTTGTGCAGAGAAGTGCAGAATATTTAGTTTTTTACAGATTCTATTTGTGCTAACGTTTTAATTTTGCAAAATTTTAAACAAGACATGTAGACTGAAGACATTTTGACAAACATCACAATTTGAAGCCGAGATGTAAGCATTTTTTGTGATGGCTCTGCACCACAGAAATGTGAAAATCTGCCAGTTCTGCCTCTTTTTACAGTTTGTAGCTTGTGTATTTTTGGATTTTTCAAGAAGATAATAGGCTTTTTAAACCTGCTGACAAGGTTTGGGGTTCAGAGGGTTTAGAGATATTTGGTTTTGGCAGCAGGATTGTGTAAGTGATAAACTCCTGTATATTTGTGGTTCAAATTAGACTACAGTGCTGATGTTCATTGTAAAAAAAGAAAAAAGACCCTGTGTAGCACTGCGACTCACTGGTGTCTATTTAAATACTTTTTTGGACAACAATGTAGCTCAATTGCTCAGAGGAATGAGTTATATTCAGCTTTGGCTACGCAGACAGTACTTGTTTGTAAGATCGGTTCATTGTTGGTTTTTGTCTTTTCATGGTTTTATTTGGCAATCCCATTTCCTTGCCTTATTATAACTCCATGTTTCCCTCCTGTTTCCTCTTTCAGCTCCAGAGCCTCAGCCACAATGTGATCTTCACCCTGGACTCGCTGCTGAAGGGTGATTTGAAAGGCGTGAAAGGGGTAAGATTTACAGTAAAACTGTTTCTCTTCCTGCTGTTATTTTTTTCCATCGCTCTCTCTTCCGGGCCCCCCCAGTGTTACGACTCAGCAGTGGGGCAATAGATGCTTCGTCAGCACATCTCTGAATCCATCTCTCAGCTTCTGTCCCCGTGATAAAGAGAGCTGCAAGGGAGACAGAGGGGAGGGCTTGGAGAATAACTCGCCTTTCAAAAGGTTGCACTGTAAATCTCGCAGATGTAAACACTGCCTTTGTGTTGTGCTAGAGGCGAGTGCCGAGTTACTGGGTCATGAACTTGTGATGCTGGAGGTACATGGAGGGGCGTGGTCGATCGCCGGGCATCCAGGCCGTAAATCGCGAGCAGAGAGAGGCATTTGCAAGGCCTCAAGTCGAGATCCAGCTCCACAAATAACTCCGTCCCCATGGAGAGCTCTTTGTAGTTTGCTGAATCTTGTCCTTCTGTGTTTCTGCAGGACATAAAGAAGCCCTTTGACAAAGCGTGGAAAGACTACGAGGCCAAGTTGTAAGTAGATAATTAAAATGTGCTGCTGTAACACTGCATGCTTGCATCATCCAGTTAATTATAGAACTCTGAATAATGGATCAAACACTGTTGATAATATGCAGCAATATGGTTTGGATCCTCCAGGAGCATCGCAGAAGTTACTGCACACAAACGTACATGCATGAAGTGAAAAAGCATCCAGTTAGTGACTTGTCATCTCTCCTGTGTCAGTACAAAGATAGAGAAGGAGAAGCGAGAACATGCCAAGCAGCACGGGATGATCCGTACCGAGATCACCGGGGCTGAGATCGCAGAGGAGATGGAGAAGGAGCGGCGTCTCTTTCAGCTCCAGATGTGTGAGGTGAGGAATAAAATTAGTCTGGTGCGCCATTTACACCTGCAACTGCACTGTAAGAACACATGATCTCACCTACAGTGAGGCGTTTCTTTAATCTTATGCTGCAGTTCTACATGGTTTACATTTTTTATGCCAGGTGTGTCTGTTCAGTCGTTAAAAGTCTGTTTTTTCAAATTAAAAGTACAGAGAAAAGTACTTCTTTGTATTAAGAAGGGTTTTGATCGCTCTGTTGGTATTGACTTGCCACTATCAGCGGACAGTTGCTTCGTATCGTTATCTCTTACACAGTCTGCAGTAGATTGTATATGTCAACTAACCTGTATTACACAAATCTGATGAAACTTAGCGAGTCCAGAAGCCGAAGATGCACAAAAAAGCCTCAAAACCAAAGCTCACTGTTTAGTTTTGCCACATCCTTGTGCCCTACATGCCCTGCAGGTTTAGCTGGTAAAAAGATAAAAGCTACACCATATCCACTCCGCATACACTAGACAATATTCGATTTAAAAGTGTTCAGGACATATCCACCTTGCAAGTTGAAAAGTCAGCTACTTGCTGCCAGTGTGAGCTGGCTGCTATATTTGGATTCAATCACACTGCAAGCAAGATGACAGTGTTTATTAATAGCAGGTGTCAATGTAAAGGCCAACGGATGAGAAGTCATTATTGAGAAAATCTATACATAGATACAAATGGGTGACAAATTAAAGGAAAACCCTGAACCCTTGACCCCTACAATGGTGGCTCTGTTATGCTGTTGAGTGCATTCTGCTGCCATGGCTCAAGTCCAGTTGTCTCCTTAGAAAAAAAGGTCACTGCAAATCAACACAAAGCTGGTCTGACAGATCACCAATAGGAGATTTTGGACGATTGTGAGGCAATATCACAATAGTATAGTACATTGTTTTAAAAGAATAGAGTTCAGTCTTCCTGTAGAGTTCCAGAGACTCAAGGCCAAGGAGCACCAAAGCTGTCCTGGCAGCATGTGGTGGCCCAACATGTTACTGACACACTTTATGTTGGTTTTTCCTTTAATTTGTCAGCCATCTGTCCATCTCATGTTATTAGAAGGCATAAATCAAGTTAATAGGACATCTGAGTCCTGCTTCTGGTAGGACTGACGAATAATTTCAAATCAAAATCATAGTTTAAAGCAGTTACTAATGTTATAATTAAATTAAACATTCATGTGTTGCATATGCTTGCCTATTGATTCATGTCTGCTACGAAGTTCAGATATGCATGCTGTGGTTGCGCTGACATAAGGCCAATGTCTTTATTTATTAGCCACATGTATATTTTTCAGTGTGTCTAAGCCAGAGTTTAAACTGTTTTACAAATTCATTCAGAAAAATTAGACATTTTTAAAATTTTGTTCAGCCCTACCTTCACAGCAGTCATCATATTTGGGTCACAGGTCAGTGTTGTCACAAGTGCAGCCTGTGTGTTATTACGCTCAATTGAACTTCCATCTTATTGTGAATCTCTGAATTACAAATCATACCTTTTCTTACAAGCTGTGTTGGGTCATGCTCACACCAGCGTTGCAGCTAAAACCACATCCTCGTCCTGTAAGAAAAGGCTGAATATCATCTGTCAAGGCTCCAGTTCTCCAAATTAGGCAGGAAAGTCAGCCTCATTAAATTCATATAGTATGTGAAGTCCTTCACCATTTGCTTTTAGGTTTTAAGCTTGAGCTGATTTTTTTCTTTTAGATGATTTGAAAAAATTAGATCAAATCTGTAACACGTGCAGCACCATGTGTAGGGATTACAGTTGTGCCAAAAGATACAGCTGTACCAACATGAACTCATGGGAAAATTATGTATTTCACCAGTCCGACTGTCAGTGGATCAGATTTAGAAAACACAAAAGAAGTTCAGACATAAGATATTAAAGCCTGTAGTGAACAATCAAACTGATTTGCTTTAATTAAAGTGTTTTCAGATGTGGCTCTGGTTCTTTGAACACGCTGCATCGTTCTTTAATGTTAGTGCACAAAGACTGAACTTAAAGAAATCTGACAGCGAGAAATTAAGTGTAAAACAAATGTGAAGTCTGTTTGTGTCCATGAGAATCAGAACAAACTGTTAGAGCTCACTCCGCTTTGCCAAAAGCTTCTCGAGTGGTGGGTGGTGACGCCTACGCCTCGTTCACTGTTTTATCCTGGTAGGATTTTTTACTCAAATTACATAATGGACCAATGGCTGTTGCACTGCTGTTGGCTGTGTGAATTATTCACTAGAAAACTCACTGCAGTCTTTTGTGCCCTGCCATGCTGATCTGCCCTCCTCTCAGTGTGACTCTCAAGTGTTTTCTTGCCCACATTTTCCACCTGTGTACAAACTTCTTATTCTGTTACAAAGAACGTATTGTGTGGCTGATCAAGTCAGATTTAGTTACCAGTAGTGTTTTCCAGTAAATGCTACAGCTAAACACGAAACAAGGGGAGAATACAGATGATGGAAACAAGGTAACAGCCGTGGTTATGTCTCTGTGAGGCTGAGCTAAAAGCTAGGAACAACATTCTAATGTGCTCACAGTGACTATGCAAAAATGCTAATGGTTAACAAGTGTTTTAACCAACTCAGTTAAGCATATTAGCCTGCTAACATTTGGAAAATCGGTAGTTTTATAGGTAGACCACATCAATAACAAAGTTGGAAAGCAAATTTACCACAGTTAAAATTTTTTAAAGTGTGAATCTTTTGGCATTTATTAAAAATTTGCGACCTAATATTCTTAGTTTTGTGTATTAAACCTTTTTAAAGTTTTTTTTGCTGCAAAAAGCTTCTTGCTCCAAAACAGTAAAGCCAAATAGTGGAACAAACCTCACTGTAAAGCTCTATAAAGATCAGAAAATCTGTAGTTTTTGGTGATTGTTATCTACAAGTTCAACACTGTGACTCCTCCAGCATTCCTCTCGCATTGCCATTTCATGCATTGTTTGAAAAGTGTTTGAACTAAGCACTTGAAACAGCTTTATCTTTGCATGATTTCCGAAGACCCACTCATCCGTCACTGCATTATCCAATTTTACAATCCGCCTCCGGTTGATGCAGGATGCCAAAAACCAGTTGTAGCTCCCACATTACATTAGAACTAGGCTTCCTCTTTTTGTTGGCTTCCTCAGCTGCAGATTTGATTTTTTAAAAAAAACAAACGAATCATCTTCAGAGCCTTGCATGCTTGTGCTTTAACATGCAGTATGATACTGATTAGCTGTGTCCTCTCGGCACCGCATGAGTCCTCTGAGCCGGCCTTTGTGGTTTTGGCCACTTGTCTCTGAACTCAGCCTCACTGTAAATGCTAGTTTGATGACTCTGTGGTTTCAAGAATACATTTGTCTAAAAAAAAAAACATCAAAGGAAGTTACAAGAACATAACTGGCTTTTTTCTGCACATATTTGATCGGTTTCAGGCCAAATGCAGGTCAGCAGAGAGAACAAAAATAATGAGTTCAGAAAGCCGGATGTCTCAGCAGCTGCTGATGCATCTATAAAGTCATTAATATCTATATTCAGAGATGTCTATCCTTCTCGGATAATGTGTTTCAGGGGCTTGCTGGGTCATGGAAATTTAAATCTTTATCATTGATTCAGAGGGTTGTGCTGTGAGATGAGATAAATTAGCAACCATTCAGCTTTTACCATTACATATTATAGTTGCCATCTCTTAAATGTCACTGGTTGCATTAGCATTAATAGAGTCATATATTAATTAGGGCAGTATGCATACTTTTTCCATAAATGTGATAAATATATTTAAATATACTAAAACACTTACATTCACCTTTAATTTCTAGCTCATTTATCTGTATTTTGTGGCATGTTCTAAGTAAAGAAGGTGCTCTACAGATATAAAAAGGCACCAGAATAATTAGGAACATCTGATACTCCATGAATCAACAGTCCAGTAGGCTGGAAATATCAGAGCTACAGTTGTTGTGTGGGGCAGTGGCCGCAGTCAGTGGTACAATCTGTTCATCCCACTTAACCTCATTTCTCTCTGTTGCGTGTGCTCTCTCACACTCACTCTCTCTCCATGTTACTCAATCACCAGATTACAGGATGCTCTCACTCTCTCACCCTTTTCATCCCACGCCGTCAGTGAAGGAGTGCGGAAAGTCAGGGCTCAGCAGGCTGCATTATATTCTGCCCAGACACGGCAGCAGCGCAAACGTCGCCGCTCATTCACACAAAAGAGTCCGAACACGCACATGTGGCAGCGCTCTCCAAAACACTGAACCCACACAAGCCTCAGACAAAATGTGGATAATCTCCTGGCCAACGAGCGCTGTCAGACAGACAAAGGGACAGCACATGCGTTCATACATGCACGCACACACATGCACTCATGCGTATGCTAACACATGCATCCACACATGATGTAAGGAGCAAAGTGAAACTGTATGTTACCCTCCGAAGCTTCAGAGAGGTGTTGTGCAATAGATTAAATTCTTCCTGTAGAGCTTAAAGTGGTCTTTAGCTCTGACTCTTTGGAAATCTCTATGGATTGGTACGCTTTGGGATTAGTTTAAGATAATCTTCTATTCGTTTGTTTGGTGGGAGCACCGTCTGAAGACATTTGTTTTGAATCCTCAGACACCCAGACTGAGCATACAGCCTACAAAGCATTTCCTCTGGAGGCATTTCCTTTCTTTCATAATGCTAATGTAAAATACTTCTCATGACTCTTTTGAAACTTTATTTAGATCAAAGCAAAGGGATGGTATTCTCTTGTTCTACAAGGCATTTTCCACAGTGTTTACCAGCCTGGTCCCCTCTCCCACAGTGTCAAGGCAGCCTTGGCTTGTACATCAAAGGCTTCATGAAGCATATGCGCACTCGGATGCGATTATCATAATGCGAAGTGCTCATATTCTAAGTGTCTATGGCGAAGCAGGAGCCTTTGCTGTCTGTGCCTGAGCGCTGCCATGTTATACCTCATTAGAACAAAAAATCCTTTAAACATACCCGGAGTTTCAACTCCTGGCTGAACTCTGCACCTTTCCTCTTCCTGCAGTACCTGATCAAAGTAAACGAGATCAAGACCAAGAAAGGAGTGGACCTCCTCCAGAACCTGATTAAGTATTACCACGCACAGTGCAAGTAAGTACCGCCTTAATCCCCCTAACCCAAACGTGCGACGCTCCCGTCATGCGCGTCACACCCACTAAGAAACGTTTAAGAACATGTTGAAGAAATAGGTTGCTGCCTCTGTCCCCGTCTCTGCAGCTCTTTGTCAATTTTCTATCTCCTGTATGATTCACAGATCTTGAGAGTGCTCAGTCGCGTATATATAAAAATATATAACTCTCATAAATATGCACAGGTCATCATACAGATACGTTCTGACAGCTGTGGGGTTTGGCAGGTAAATAAAGTGGGTGCTCTCCGTGCCAGAACCGCAGTTTACTCTGGCCCGTGACAGAATGACAGATTTTCTCTCGCCGTTGCTATGTCCTGTCATAACACTGGGACAAAACAATATACTTCGCAGTTAATCTGTTCAACCTGGGCTTTGATAGATGGACGTGCTGCACTGGTGACGGATTAGAAATATCGGGATACTGGATGCAGAGCGTGACTGATGGCAGCCTGAGAAGAAGGAAGCAATTTGTGTTCAACCTGAAGCACATCAGTCATTTTTCAGTGAAGAAAAGTTGCAGATGCTAAACATCTTCTTGCACCTGCTACTATTGCTGCTATGTTAGTTACTCTGTAATCTCTGCAACAAAAGTGCCAAAAATAAGGTGAAAAGTCATAATGAGTGTCAAGTACTGGTTTTCAGATGAAATAGTACATAACATAAAGACATTTCTGACTCTATAGTGCAAAAAATGAGTAAGACGTCGAGCCGGGTAAAGGATTTTCTATAGCTGCAGCATAAACACTTTAACTGTCCATTCTGACACTTTGCAAGGTCAACAGTACTCAACACGGAGAGCCGGGTGGAGTGGGAGGAGTAGATGTGGGATCCTCAACGCAGAGATTGAAGGAAAACAAGCAGAGGCGACATGTGGCGGAGAAAGTAATGAAAAGAGGAAGGGAGATGTATGTTCCAAGAAGGAGAAGAGAGCAGTGGGCAGTGGGTGGAGAAAGAGAGAGGGAGGTCATTAGCGGTGATTTGTGGCGGCAGCGCTGCATCAGAGTGTGTACTGCTGACAGATCTGTAATGGATTTCAGGATGTGCTAAGCACCTCTGCAAATCTGCCGAGGACTCGGACAGATAAAATTTCTGTGCCAAGAGCCAAAGGTGCCAGAACGAGCCCAGCTATACGTTAAACTGCCCCGATATCTCTCTCTGCGTGTGACCTTCATAGTGGCCACTTTACAATGCATGACATTTGTTAAGTAGTAATTCTCATAAATGACTGACCTACGTCTCTATGAATATTAATGCCAGTGGAATTCACATGAATTCTCTGTTCTCCAGTTTCTTCCAAGATGGCTTGAAGACAGCGGATAAGCTGAAGCAGTACATTGAGAAGCTGGCAGCTGATCTCTACAATGTAAATACCCTTTTCTCTTCCATTGGATTTATTCTAGAATGATTGAAAATGCTAAATAGTCTGAAGTTTTTTTTCATTTTCTTCATATCAGCATAGTGTTTACCCTTGAATATGTGCTGTACAGATCTGGAAAAAAGCTAGTTTGTAGAGCTTGAATATGATTCCAGTAGGCGTATTAGAATCTGCACTAACTGAAATAATCAAATGTTTGCATGCGAGTCATTAGAAATGATCAGTAGAGCAAATGTTGGACTCAGTCGCTGGCGAACATTTGAACAAGTTGAGCCCACAACGACTGCCGGCCGCCACTTTTTTGTCAGAGTGCTGCTGTGCTTTTTCCCGAAGCAGCAGTTTCTCCATAAGATAATGTGCCTGCAGTTTTAAAAACAAAAGAAGTTGAGCCATCTGCAGCAACTGTCATGAGTCAGGATCTCCAGGAAACTAGTAAACCTCAAATATCCAAAGATGGAAACGCCTGGGAAAGTCAGACAAAAGATTTCCACACTGCACTGATTGCTCCAAGTAAATGCAATTATCAGGCGCTCTATTAAATTAAATGTAGGGAAGTGATCAGCACCAAGGGAATCTTTTGTCTTTGGTTTGTTTTTTACATCTAGCACCTGTAAAAGGTTTTTGGATGTGTGAATTTGCCAGAGTCTGATGAAGTTACACAACTCAGAAACTGGACACGAGTGTGGGAGTTGGATTGTAAGTGACAAAATAACCAAAGAAACTAAGAGCATCTCTCTAAGGAACAATAAGCGTGCAACTGCACTCATTTTTGCAAAATACAGAACTGAGAACTAGTGTTGGGAAATTTTATTAGCACAATAAATGACTTCATGTAAACACAGCTAGTAATCTCTCGGTATCTCTCCCTCACTCTTGTATTTTTTTCTGCACAGATCAAACAAACTCAGGATGAGGAGAAGAAGCAGCTGACTGCCCTGCGAGATTTGATCAAGTCCTCCCTCCAGTTGGATCAGAAGGAGGTATGCAGGTCACATCCGGCCACACAGAGCCAAAATTAAACCCTGTTCTTGCCAGGCCAGCCCAAACGGAGCTAAACTGGCCTAAAAACAGCCACGGTAGACCTGAATCACTCCTCCAAGTCACACTGAAACCCGCTTTTTCACGTTTTAGCCGCACATTTTGTCTCACTCTGGCCACTACCAAGTTTGGAGCTTGTCTCCTGCAGCACAGAGCGAGTGCCCAGTGCTGTACCATGCTGGTAGCCAGTGTGTGGTAGGCTTTGCTGGTGACCAGTGTTGTGCCTCACTGGCTGCTCAGTGGAAAGCCCGACTCACACACACACACACACACACACACACACACACACACACACACACACACACACACACACACACACACACACACACACACACACACACACACACACACACACACACACACACACACACACACACTTAAAACAGCGACAACTGGTTTTATGTTGATTTTTTAGCACACAGGCTGCTGTGGCTGTGCGTTTTCACTCCTTCGATTCACACTCTCGTTCTGCCTAAATGCATGGAACCACCTATAGGGTCTTTCACGTTTGATTTACACTGTTTTGTTTAGCTCTTCTTCTAAGTAAGCACTACTTTTTAGGAAGCAAACACACAAACTTGTGGTTTTGATCAGGCAACACACTCTTTCACACTCACCGCCTGCACCTGATTCGGATCTTTCACACCTCTCCCCTCTATCTCCCCCCTCTGCCTTCTGCTTGTCTGGAATCAAGTCTAGAAGAGTAAGTGCTGGTGCATGTTGAGCATGATGGCATCTGTGTGTTCTGCTTGACAGTAGAGTGGTTTGGCCCCGTCGGGGTGTTGCAGAGCATGCACTGTAGGTGCTTTTATTTTCTGTTAGCGCAGTTTTTGACGAGAGCCCCTGCACTTTCATGTCGGAGACTCAGTGTGTAGTGTGATCCGTGTTGCATGTCCTCAAGCAGCTTCTCCGCTCACGATGGGTGTTTAACGTCATTTTTCCTTGTGTTCGCACATGTATCGTGTGCACAGGACTCGCAGAGTAAGCAGGGTGGCTACAGCATGCACCAGCTGCAGGGAAACAAGGAGTTTGGGAGTGAGAAGAAAGGCTACCTGCTGAAGAAGAGTGATGGGTGAGCTGCTAACACAGCGATTATTTGAAAGCGCCGCGGAGCACCGTTCATGTAGCATTAAAATTTAAAGTGCACACAGAGAGACGAAAGACATGACAGCTGCTTCACTAATGTGTGGACCCCCGCTCCCCTCCATACAGGCTGAGGAAGGTGTGGCAGAGGAGGCAGTGCTCAGTGAAGGGGGGCATCCTCACCATCTCTCATGCCACAGTGAGTACACAACACGCACACACACACACACACACACACACACACACACACACACACACACACACACACACACACACACACACACATGAACCCTGTGACCCTCAAGAGTGACTGCATGGATCAAAGGGAGAACATCATGCGGGGAGGTTGTGTTGGGCCTTTTTTTTTTTTTTTTTTTTTCAATCTGGAGGCTGTGCAAGAGTGGAATTGACATAGATGGGTTGTCATGGCAACCGTTCACCCCCCGTTTCCCCATCCCCACCCCTCCCCCCGCTGCCTGCTGCGCCTCGGTGACTCATCTCAGAGCGAGATGTGAGCGCGCTCTACACGCCGGCACATCCGCGGCTTCGTCCACGCTCCCATGCAGCGGACGCAGTGGGACGTTTTCCTTCCTGCGCGGACTGCGGGAATCTTAACGCTGGATTCTTATCCGTCACAGTGTCAGTAACTGAGTTAGAAGCTCCCACCGAGCCTCGAACAAAGAGAGCAACCGGACCGAGGGGCTCAGCACAATCAGTAAATTTAGCTAATTGTTTGCAGAGCGGTGGCAGGTGTCTCATCAGGCTCGGACAAACAGTCGGTCTGATCGCTGACCTGAAACACTGCGTATGCGTTCAACGGTCCTGTGCGTTTTTGCTCTGATGTTGTACGTACTTGCTGCCGAATCTGTATAATCTGAAATACTGCACTGCAAAAACAAAATCTTATCAAGTCTATTTGTCTGATTTTTAGTCAAAATGTCTCATCCTGCTTGATTTACGATAAATTCACTTAACAAGTGACATTTCAGCAAGACGGAGGGACTTGTTTTAACCCTCGTGTCGTCCTGCGGGTCAAAATTGACCCATTTTAGTTTGAGAATGTGGAAAAAAATAAATTTCTTCACAGTGAAACTTCTGATGTCCACATTTTCAACATTTTTGGGAAATCTTTGAACATTTTTTGGTGGAAAAGGAGAAATGTTAAAAATATTTCTCAAGAACATTCACAAAAAATCAACCAAAATCCAGCGAAATTTGCTGGAAAAAATAGAAGTTTTACTGATATATATGTAATCACTTTAGATATTTTTAGGATTTTTTTTGAAGATGTTTACTCATTTTTGAAAAATATTTACTAGAATTTTCTTGCCAAATTTAGGGGATTTAAAAAAAAAAATTTAAATAAAATTTTTAAGGAATTATTGGAATTTTCTTCCTGAAGGTTTTGCAAATTTTCAGAAATTTGGGGAATTTTTGTGCTGAATTTTTAGATTTTTTTTCAGACAAGGAAACAGTATTTTTAGGTGCCCGTAAATGAGGACAACAGGAGGGTTAAGACAATGCATCTTAAATATCTTGTTACTAATAATATTGTTATTGTGAACTCCTCTGTCCACGATGACCAAGTAGTGAAAATCAGATATAATGACAGCCCCAATGCTAGCATGCTAAGCTAGGATGATAAACATTTTGAGCATGTTAATGATAGCATTTAGCTTAGCCGCAGAAGCCTCACAAAGCTGTTAGCATTATTACACGTTTGTAGTAGTAGCTGGTGGATTAAATCAGCTTTGTTGGTTTATTTAAGAGTAAAGACATATTCTATTGTGCTGTTTTAGCTTTGGTGTCGCCTGTTGCAACCTGTTTGTTAGCATTTTAATCCCAGATTGAATCACAAAGCCAAACATTTTCTTTTGTGTTTACGTTAAGGGTTAGTTGCTTTCGCTGTTGAGGATTGGCAGCTAGACGGATGAGCCGGTGGATCTGGCACTCTGGCGGCTTATTTACCCGCAGACACAGTTTAGTTGCAGCTGTAGCGCAGCAGGGAGGATAAACTCTGGCAGTGCATAATGATCGTGGCTGATGTGAACGTGAGGCCGCACTGTTTCATTGTTCACATTTGGTTTTTATGCTAAGGTGTGAGCATGAACAGCTGCTGGATCAAACCATAATTTCTGTCTGATCCTCAGAGGAAAACGTGTCCTTTCATTCTGCTGAGCGATGACTGGACTAAATCCGTAACCTGCTCTGGCCCACTGAGTTGCAATCATGCTGCAGCTTATAATCATATCTCTGTCTGGGGGCGGTTTGCCACCACCACTCCGGGCTTTTTTTTTTTCCTCAGCCCTCGTGGCAGCTGAACTCTAGGTGACTCTAGTTGACATGGCGTGTTGCCAGCAGTCCAGTCCGCCTCCAAGGCTCATCACGGCCTGTTAGCATTTCATTAGCACGTGCCCCGATCCCTCCTCTGCCCAGGCTCTGGCAGGAGACAATGCTCGGTATACAAGTGCCAACTGGGCCCATTATTACATTACACATCCCAGCGAGCACGGTCCAGTTTCTTAATGGGGGCGCCTTGAGATCAGCTTGCATCTCGGTGACAGTTTAGTAGCCTTGTTCACAGAAGCAGTGTGGAATAATACGCACATGAGGTGATACATTTATCTACAACTGTTATGCAAATC
The DNA here is from genome assembly GCF_022539595.1 of Amphiprion ocellaris. NCBI lineage: Eukaryota > Metazoa > Chordata > Actinopteri > Pomacentridae > Amphiprion > Amphiprion ocellaris. Next base: position 19,787,511 of record NC_072787.1, on the reverse strand, counting down.
TTTTATCGTGCAAAAATACCGGCCATCTGGTGGTTCCAGCTACTCTGAATGTGAGCATTTTCTGTATATCAATGATTAATTGATTGTTTTTGGCTGTCAGCTGGACAAAACAAGCAATGTGAAACAACTTTGTTTCTCTCAAGCTATGACAGCCGTATTTTGCTGTAGGACTTTGGTTGTGGTTTAGCAGTCAAAAAAAATCCCTTTTCCAAAACACTTTTCCTTGCAGATGACAGAAAACAGCATGAATTCAAGGAAAAATATGAAGGAGAATTCATAAAAACACCAACAAGTTCTTATGAAGAGACTCCAACTCACTTACACAAGGCTACGTAATCTTGTGATGGTGGATGTTTTCTTGGTTGTGCGTGATACTTTGCTTTGAATGTTGCTGCTGTAAGGAATTTTGGGACAACTTATCTCCATTTGTGAAGGTCGGACCAGTGCTAGTAGAGATAAGAAAGAAAACATCATATGACTTTTCCTTAGCAGTTAGAGAATTTGATTAGTTAGTGGCCTTCCTAAGCAAAAATAAAAAGACAATTTGACCTTAACCTATGAGTCTACAGCAGGTCAGCAGTTGTGAGAAGTTGAACTGATATTAGCTAAATGCTACCATGTTCACAATGGCAATGTTAAAATGTTGGTTCTTGGTTGGCATGTTTAATGTGTCACAGTCGTAGTCGAGCATGTTAGCATTTAGAAGTTAACAGAACAGCTGAGGATGATGGGAATGTCATCTTAAGGAAAAATATTCGATAAAGTAAAGTTTTGATCTCAGGATGCTGTTAAAAGTGCTAAAAAATGTTCACTAAAGTTAATAAAGTTGATCTTGAGGAGCAACTAGCAAACTTGGACACCGTTTCAGGAGGGTCCGAGACATTTCACTCAAACGGAAATGTGCAGAAAGCAACAAATATTTGTTTCTCACATGAAATGAACTTTATTCTCTCAGTTTTCATGCCATTATAAGTTGAATATCTTTGGGTTTCCACATGATATGATGCAATAGGATACAGTACGGCTTTGTCAGATTACACTGAAATTAATTTTGCATCCTTGAACCCAATACCATCAAGGAGTTAAATTCACATTTATTAACACAATGCACATGTGACCTTATTACCAAACTGCATTATAGACACATTTTAAAAATATGAGCATTTATTTTAGCAGCATGGTGATCCTGGTTAAGCAGCAGAATATGTGATGAATAAAGGAGTTCTTCAGCCAAATACATTAAAACTGAGGGGCTCTGGAACGCTTGTTTGAGGGCAGAAGTAGGTGTTCTCAGTTGAAGATGTGAGAGATCTGAAGACTGTCAGACTTTTCTTAAACTATCTGAAATATAACAGTACACTCCATAGATACATAGAAACTAAAATGAACCCTTTTATTTCATATTGTGCGCTGCTGTGTTTGATCTTCATGCCCTCTTTTGTAACCCTCATTGTGTTTGTACTTCCAGTCCAACAGGCAGCCAGTCAAACTCAACCTGCTCACCTGCCAGGTGAAGCCGAGCTCTGAGGACAGGAAATGCTTTGATCTCATTTCTCGTAAGTTTTGTTCTACATTTGACTGCACGTCTGATCGATCCTCTTATATGCATGTTAGTACGACGAGAATCTCTGGAAGCACAACCTTTACTTTTTATCTCATTGATTAGTGATGCATTGAAACGGTTTCCTGTCTTCCGGCTGCTGCTTCTAATGTTATAAAATGCAAAATTGTAAGATTTGCATATTAAACATCACAGTTTCTTTTCTGCACAGATAACCGGACATATCATTTCCAAGCTGAAGATGAACAAGAGTTTGTCATGTGAGTAACAAAAACCACACAACCCCAACCTGCTCACTTTATTATCGAGTCATTTTCTAATGATCACACTGAGATAACCTGAAACTCCCTCAATCTAGAGGCCGATTTAGGTATTTGTGAGCTTGAGCTAATGGTTTGTATTAGTGGGGTGTTAGTGGGCGCCTGCTCGTTGTCGTTCTTGAACACAGGAAGTGTTTGACTTTGTGAAGCGCAGAGGGACTGTTGAGAGTGGGTGACACAGAGGATAGCAGTGGGATTTGTGGTCTGGAGTGATTCAGGTCGCTGTAACCTCATACTGTTGGTTCCCAGGCTGCCACACACTGTCATGCCAGGCAGAGACACACATTATCAGAACAACGGATGATTTTTGAATCACCCTTTAGTTTTTTCTGTTCAGCAGTTGTGCTGCTTCTTCAGGTGACGGTTAGACACTTCACAGACTCATGTATGTACATTTCAGTTTGTTTTATAGCTACGTGACTGCAAATGATAAATAAGTAGGTGTTGCATAAAGAAACGTTAATTCTAGTGCAGTTAATTTGATTGATTAAGAAGCTTGGGTGAATAAATGTTAACAGTAACATCAGTCAGGCTACGGTTAATTGACTCTCATGTTACTTAAAGCTCATTTTAATGATACTATTAAGGTCATAGTGACTTTTAAAATTGTTCATACAAACACACAAAAGCAGATATAAGATTAGTGATAACAAATCAACAAACAAAATCACACACAAACCATTAAATTAACTTGATTTAATTTACTTTTAAATCAAACTGTTTTGACTAATCAATTCAAGAAATATTTTAAGAATTAAAAGACTTTTTTTTAAAAATTCCTGCTCCTTAAATTTTATTATTTTCTGGTTCCTTTACTTCTGTATGAGAGTAAACTAAATATATTTGAGTTATGAGCAAAACATTTGTCATCTTGGAAAACATTTTTCACCCTTTTCAGACATTTTATAGACCAAACAGCTACTTAATCCAGAAAGTAGTCGAGAAATTAAGCAACAAATAAAACAATTACTCGATCACTACTTGCAAACTGCAGCTAAATCCACAATTTTTAATGCATACATGTTCAAAGAATAGTCTGAAAACCTGAATAATATCAGCATTTATTACATTCAGAAAATACTACATTTGCTGTTTACATGATGTAACTAATTCAGAATACTGTTATATTCAGAATAATAGTGGAATAACCCTTTTCTGACATTTCATAGATCATCCAACTATCAAAAAATAAACAACAGATTAATCGACAATGAAAATAATTGTTACTTGCAGCCCTACAAACCACACCCAAACACTGTATTTCTACTTCCTCCTAGCGTACAGTAACTGTGAGGTTTTTTTTCCCCTACTCCTCAAGAGTCAAAATTTTGGACCTAACATGTAATCCCTCTCCAGAATCCTAATCGCTCACGAACACATGGATCATATCAAATCAAAACAATCCTCAGCCTGAATCTTCTCGAGCCGTCTAGACTGAAACTCTCTGGAAACACACTTTGATTTGTGACGCTTTTGTTCTGGGCTGGCATGTTCCTCCTCTGATGCCGATGGAGCCTCTTCGTTCTCTCTCTGTCTCCTTCTACATGTCGTCCTCTGGGATTCGGCTCGCGGCTCCTTTCCGCCGCTTCTGTCACGCAATTCCAGCTTCGTCTTCATGGGATTTCCCTTGAAATATTTAGTATTCCATAGGGCTCCCGCTTTGTGCAATCACGCTCCCCCTCAGTTAGGCCGGGAACATATTATAATGCATATTATAAGTAAACATGAAAGCATTTTGGCTCAGCATCTGTACACCTACGCAGCGGCGGATGAAAATATCTTGTTTTTCACACATGCAGATAAACAGACAGTCTAACGCATCGGTTCACGTGCCCACTCCCTGTCTGAGCGCTGCCTTTACAGACGAGGTTGAGTGACAGTGACAGAGGAAGTGCAGACGTCAGCCTCACAAAGCCCGGTCTGTGTGTGTCTGTGTGTGTCTGTGTGTGTCTTTGTGTGTGTGTGAGGGTCAGTTCAGTGTGTAGAGTGCAGCAGCAGATTGTGCTGTGTAGTGAACTGCAGGTGGTCGCGTTTGAAAGGCGGCTACAGCTTTTCCTGTTTGCGTGATTCGTAATGACCACAGTCCCTCTGAGCGTGTTACACCTTGTTAAAGAAAATAAACCTGCGAGCGCAAATAGACTGCCAAGGAAACGCAAAAGCAGGATGTTTTTAATTTTACCCACTAAATGCGAAGCTGTTCCTGGGCGTTTCTTTGCTCCTGTCACATTTCTATTAACTGTGGCCTCATTTTTCTCTAGAAGCAGAGAGAAGTGAAAGATGTACTGTAATTTGTGCAGCAGAGCAAAGTTACAATGCATTAAAACATAAAGAAAAAGTTGAATTTCTTCCATTACTTTCTTTGGAAAAAGTTTAAAAACCTAGAATTAACTTGTACAAAATCTTTTACGCACCCATAAGAGTGACTAATTGCAAAAAATATGGCTCTATATATAGTAGATATTTTACTATGTGCACTTTCAATTTGCTTCCATCTCTTATCTGCTCTTTGTAAACACTGCCTGTAGTTCAGCTGAAAAGATCCTAAATGTTTGAGTTGCTAATGCCTTTGCAATAGCTAAAAGGAGCACAGAACTTGTGGTTTTACAGAGTCTGGTCAGTACAAGTGGTTTATTTTTTGGGCAATTTTTTAAACGAGACATGTGGAACAAAGTCATTTTATTTAAATATCACAATTTTGCTTGTCTGATTGAACAGTGTGTCACAGATATATAGTTTTACAACCTGTTTTTTCAGTTTCTTGCTATCATATATAGTGTAATTTTGGAATTAATAAAAAAAATTACATATATTTCGACACTGCTGAGGGTTAAAAAAGCCCAAATTCATGCAATACAAGTAAGAAAAGTTGATGTCATTTTATTTTTTTTATTTGTGGTGTTCATTTTGACCACTTTACCTGATTTGGCTGGCTTTCTATTATGACATTGTATGTGTGAATGAAAGAATTTGTCTCTTTTTGGGAGACAGACACATTTGTTCTGCAGCTTTATGCAAATTGATGCCTTTTTCCTCAAACCTCTCATATCTAAACTTAACGTGATCTGTGAGGTCCGCCCACAGGCAGCTAAAGGCCCATTTAGGATCCCAAAAAGACCCCGAAAACAGCCACCGCTTATCTAAACTGCTTCAGACTTAACACTACACTTCCTTTGGTCCTTGGTGACACATTCGCCAAGTCTAAAGTAGATCAGATGTACAGTTGTCAAGTTATGTAAAGAACAGAGAGACACACATGCAGAGATTAGTTCAATTCATAGGTAAGACTGGTTAAATATTTATACTGATCATGGTTTAAGCTTTTATAAAACAGAAATGCCAAATATTTTGTACTTCCAGCTTCTCAGTTGTGAGGATTTGTTGCTTTTCTGTGCATTTTGGGATTCAGATTGAGTTCGGACAGACAAAACTAGCAATTTGTAACCCTAAATTGTTCATTTTACCTGGCTTACTAAAAACCGCAAGTGACACTAACGACACGTAAAAATTCTTGATATAATTTGTAATGTTGTTAATGATGTGTTCCCTCCTGCAGCTGGATCTCGGTACTGACCAACAGTAAGGAGGAGGCGTTAAACATGGCGTTTCGCGGCGAGCAGAGCAGCGGAGGGGAGGACGGATTAGAGGACCTGACTAAAGCCATCATAGAAGACGTGCTGCGCATGCCAGGCAACGAAGTCTGCTGCGACTGCGGAGCTGCAGGTGTGTACTGCTGCTGTTTGTGTCCACAGAGACTCCATATAAATATATATATGTATAATATAAACATGTGCGCATCCTGCATCCCCCCTTGTTTTGTGCTTAGTCAACCGTCACCTTGCAGAGAAAACAAACAGCTTGACTTCAGCACTTTCTGAATCAAATGTTTTATTTAAAGCCACGCGCCAGTCTTGATATCTTTGCAATGTCACTGCTGCCTTGAACTCTCCGTCCTTCACTTAGACGGTAACTGAACAAGCTACGCTGCAAATCCCCCAGCAGCCTTGAACAAACAAGTGTGTGTGTGTGTGTGTGTGTGTGTGTGTGTGTGTGTGTGTGTGTGTGTGTGTGTGGGGAGTGCGCTGGTGTTGTTAGCATTCAGGACACAACGCAATCCTGATCCTCCCCCGCATCTGGAAGCGAAGAGTCAGCACTCAGGACTGCCGTTCACATTTCAGGCCCTCTGACACTTCATGCACACACAAACACGCGTACACACACTCCACTCAGTCTGCATAAACACACCCAGCAGCCCGCCGACTGACCGACGGGAGGACTTTCTGCTCTGAGGGGGAAAAAAACATTTCTAGGCTTTGAGAAACAACATCATTACATCACGTTGTTATATAAGTCACACACGCTCCGTCGACCCCTGCAGTCTGCAGAGAGAGGAGGTAATTTGTCATGTCTATACTCTGGTTGCTGCATCCGTTCATATACATGGCTTCAGCCGCAACCCACGTTCCAGATGTGGGTTTGAGCTGTTTGATTCCTGTTGTTTCCTTTCATGAAATCCCCGTTGAATTTGAGCTTTTGTCGAGCAGATGACGCCCAGCTCTGATGTGCTTCTTCGACACTTTATAAAATTAACTACATGGTTGAAAGGTCATTTTAATGACTTCCAAAGGTCACCTCATCGCTCCCTCTGGTACGAGCAGAAAGAGGTCTCCATCTCATTTGATATTCTCCCAGGAACTCCCTCTCTGAGACACAGATTTGCAGCTTTAGCATTAAGCAGCTATAGAGGTCACTCGTCGTGCTTAACATGCACTTTGCTTCCCATCACCGGCTTGCATCTGTTCATTGTGTCATGTAAATGTGTGTGTGTGTTCCCGTGCTGTCTGTGTTTCGGTCTATGACTCACTGGTTTTTGGGCTGTCTCCCTCATTTCCACCAGCCTCCGCCTGCTGTTCGCTTGTCATATTCAGGCAGCACAGCATCCCCCCGACTCACAGCATCATCAAGGTCACAACCAGCGCTGCCGAGTTTAAGATGAGCTTAAATCTCCCAGATTGCACCGTAGTGGCAGGCAGTGGTGCTGGTCAGTCTCTGCGGTTTAGCGGCCGCCATGTGAAGTCGCCACACGGATCTGCTGCATCTCAGTGTGTTTGAGCCCTTTGCTTGGTAGATGGTTACACAATGCAGTGTGAGGTGACTGTGGTCAATAGTGCAGTGGATTAATACATCAAAGCAATAAATGCTGTGAAAAAATACGCTTTGGTTTAAGCATGTACTTTATTTCAAAGCAAACTGACTGACTCTAAAACACACATTTATCGGATTTTCCCCCTGCAATGTTTTCTGTCTGACAAAGAGGGTCTTAACACGTTTTTACTGCAACATAAAGAAGTCAGAACGGTCTGTGCAGCATAAAGTCCACTAGAGAGTTAAGATGCCATATACAATAAAAAAGAAAGGTCAAAAGGAGATTTTTTCTTTAAATAATTACTGTACAAAACTAGAAAACGTGGAATCAATATTTTTTAATAATCAATAATTTTTCCAGGTTCCCTCAGGTGTAATCAATACTGGGGGGAAATGGTGGCTTGACACACTTTTATTTTACTGCTTACATTTTTAATTTGTCTTCTCTGCTGTCTGTAAGTGCAGCCTACAATTCAGACTGTTCAGCCCAAAAGTCTCTGAATTGTTGTCATTTAACTGTTGGTCGCAGCTGATTGAATTATGACTTTTCAGTTGCACTGGGGAATGTAAAATTTTTATTTTTTTGCAGAATCTGATTAGTATGACTGGTAAATTTTTAGCAATTTTTCCTCTGCCTTTTTTGGTATTTTATCAATTGATTTTTATAAAATAACAAAGTTTAAGCTTAGATCTAGTTAAATTTACAGACAAAACTGTACATTGCACATGATTAGTTCAAGAATTGGTTGTTTCTGGCTCCTGTAAATGGCGTTTATTTTCAACTGAGTTCAGTAGATCTAAGTTTACTTGCGTTACTGTGGTGATTTCTGGGTATTAAAATGACCTCTTACTGCTATTTGTAATTAGGGTTGGCAACTTTTACTTCTGCCCTCCTTAAATCCAAATTTGTCTCTGCACAGTACAGACTCCAAGATCACAGTGACTTTGACATTCGGCTATAAACTTTAGAGCTCACGATGTTTTTTGAATAACAATGTGTATTTGTCCCTGTTTGTAGACCCTAAGTGGCTGTCCACCAACCTGGGGATCCTCACCTGCATCGAGTGCTCCGGCATCCACCGAGAGATGGGGGTCCACATTTCTCGCATCCAGTCCATGGAGCTCGACAAGTTAGGAACCTCAGAACTCTTGGTGAGTCACTAGCGAGTGAATAAATAGCTTTTTTGAGGCACACCCTTCACTATTTTCATCTCTAGTGAAATATTAGAAATAATGACAGAGCAGTGGAGCAGTGGAAACACAGACTGGAGCAGAATCTGATCCCCAAAGCAGCAGGGAAACGTCCACTGGGCTCATCCGTCTCTGAGAACGTGCGAATGCTGCTCTGCTTGTCAACAGTATTGTGATCTGATGTTTCTTTCTGTGATCTTTCCCCCCTCAAGCTGGCCAAGAATGTAGGGAACAGTAGTTTCAATGAGATCATGGAGGGAAACCTCCCTTCCCCTTCACCAAAGCCCACTCCCTCCAGTGACATGTAAGTACTGTCTGAGTTTTACACCCAAACAACCCACTGAATTCTTCTTCTGTTAACCCTCCTGTTGTTCTCATTTACGGGCACCAAAAAATATCGTTTCCTTGTCTGAAAAAAAAAAAAATTCAGCAAAAAAAATCCCCAAATTTCTGAAAACTTGTAAAACCTTCAGGAAGAAAATTCCAATAATTCCTCAATTTCCCGTAAAGTTTTATTTTTAAAAAATCCCCCAAATTTGGCAAGAAAATTCTTGTAAATATTTTCAAAAAATGAATAAAAATCTTCAAGACAAATTCCTAAAAATATCTAAAGTGATTACATACTTATCAGTAAAACTTCTAATATTTTCTTTAAGAACATTCACAAAAAAATCAACCAAAATCCAGCGAAATTCGCTGGATTTTGGTTGATTTTTTTGTGAATGTTCTTAAGAAACATTTTTAACATTTCTTTTTTTCCACCAAAAAACATTCAAAGATTTCCCAAAAATGTTGAGAATGTGGACATCAGAAGTTTCACTGTGAAATTTTATTTTTTTGTCATATTTTCAAACTTTAAAACGGGTCAATTTTGACCCACAGGACGACACGAGGGTTAAAAAAAAAAAAAAAAAAAACACTTTAAAAACACATTTTTCTCACAGGACGGTGAGGAAGGAGTTCATCAACGCTAAATATGTGGACCACAAGTATGCGAGGAAGACGTGCACGTCTGCGGCAGCTAAAATGATCGAGCTGTTTGAGGCGGTTCAGTCCAGGGACCTGCTGGCGCTCATTCAGGTCTACGCTGAAGGAGTGGAGCTGATGGAGCCGCTCCCAGAGGCAGGACCGGTGAGTAGATCACAGTCAGAAATCACACGCTAGCCGATCTAGGCATGAGGATAATTTAGTTTTCTTTTTAAAACCTGAGATTTCAGCACTAAAGACGTGAATGGAATTTCAGTGGTGGTGAGAAGCAGCAGTTTAGAACTACTTTCTAGCAAAAAAATAGTCCCAGTGAAGACTCTTGACTCGGAGTTCTCTCATTTAAGGAGTCCAAGCTACTACTTAGGTAGTAGCAGAGAATTTGGCAGCATTTTTTGCAGAAATACCAAGAAGTCACAGTTTCAGCAGCAAAAATAGACAGTCCAATTGTCCGGTTGTGTTTCTAAAACTATACCTGTGACGCTTTGGATTAAGATCCACTACATAAGTTTGCAAAATTTTAAATACTTATAGGTGTTTATGTGTTCTAACATCCAGGATCCTGCAATTGTCAGCATATCAACAAACTAGCTTGTTAAGCATCTGTCCTTTTTTTTGTTGTTTTTTCCTGTTTTTTACTGCAGTATCATGTCCTGCACCTCTATGGAAACACACACATATGGCTAGAAATAAAAAGATCTTAAAAATGTCTTGTGCATATAATGCCATACATCATAACAAAAAAAGAAGTTGAATTTCTTTTATTATCTGTTTCTACTATAAAAGTAGTCCCCCTAAAAATTCTTGATGTTAAAGTCATTCGTAACTGGAGCACAAACAACTAGTCAGTTAGTTTATTAGTTGATCAACAGTAAGTTAATCATTTTTCAGCAGGAATGCCAGAAATTCACAGCTTTGGCTTATCAGATTTTCCTTGTTTTCTGCAGCAGGTAACTGAATACTGTGCAGTTTTTTCAAGTTATTTTTTTGGCCTTTTATTAGATAGTTACAGTGTAGAGGCAGACAGAAGAGTGGGGGGAAGACATGCAGTAAAGGGCCATGATCGATCGGGAATCGAACCCAGGCCTGTTGCGTCGGGGACTAGCCTCCGTTGATGGGTCGCCCGCTCAACCAGTTGAGCTGTCCAGGGGCCCCAATACTGTGCAGTTTTGAGCTGTTGGTCAGGTAAAATAGAATATTTAAATAATTTAGCTCAAGCTTTAGGTATTCTTTGCATTTTTCTGACAGTAAAGAATAAATACAACTCGATTACCTGTGAAAATAATAGTAGAATGATCCCTGTGCCTTTTTACTCGCTGTTAGCTCATTTTTCACTGCAACATAAAGTCCTGCATCTCTATGGAAACAGCACAGCCATGACTGGAAGTGGGGAGAACTCCAAAATGTCTCTTTTGCAGTATGACAGAGCTATAAAGCAAAAAAAGAAACAATTAGGGTTCAATTTCTTTCAATATATATTCTTCAAAAATTGTAAAACATGGAATCAACAATGTACAGCATTTTCCCATTGTGCCCATAGATATTACCAATAAAAAATGGAGACTCTACATAATGAAGACATTTTACTACTTACAGTTTGCTTCTATACTTGTCTCCTATTTGCTCAGTGTAAATACAGCCAGCACTTCAGCTAAAAAGTCCCAGAATTTTTGTCAAGTAACTGTTGTTCGCAGCTGAGTCAATGACGGCTTCCCTGTTGCATCAAGGAGCCCAGAATGTTTTGTTTTGTTTCTGAAAACAGCTTATTTCTAGCAAATTTTAAAGTGACACATATAGAATGAAGTGGTTTTGATAAAACATCACAAATTTAAGCATCAATTTTCCTAGCAATACCAAATATCTTGCATTATTACTTCAAGGACTGTCATAAAGTTGGAGATCTGATTAGTTATTCTGTTTTTACAGTTTGTGCCTGTAGTAAATGGTGTAATTTTGGTGAATTTTTCAAGATGGCATGCCTTTCAAACCCAACAGTGCTTTTGGGGGTTCAGATGGGTATTGAATAATAAATAAGTTGCTATATGGAGGTACACAGTAAATGGTTTCTGAAAGGGCGTACTGTTGAATATTTAAAATGTAATTTTACAAGCCTTGAGTAGCACAAATATGATATAATTCCCCTCCATTTTCTAGGAGTAGCCTTGTAATTTTCAAAGGAGGAAAGCTTCAAATCTTGGCACATGAAGTCAAAACTTATCTGCAGTTCTTGATACCACTTAAAAGAATTGTGAAACGATGCCTGGATGTCAGCTTGCCCCAATAATCTCCACGTATCCTGACAAACACACAATATATTTCCATCACGCACTATGATCTCACGCTGGACTACAGAGCCCAGAACACTCCTGACACATGTGGTTCATCCTCATGTGAGGCTTTATTCCCAGCAGGACAACCAACGCTGACACATTTCTGCCAGTTGGTGAGTTATTTGGCGGCTGGAAAAGGGTGTAGCATTTGGAAAATCCTGAGTCATCTGGATCACTTCACCAGCAGGTGGTGATAGCCAGCAACCCTCGGCCACATCGCGGGGCATCGTCTGTGTTGATTCCGTATTTACTTAGATGGCGACATCTGCGGTCGCTGGGTTCATGTGTCTGGTTTTTATTTCGCGTCTCTGCCTGTTTTGTCTTTGTCTCCTCGCCTCGTGCACCGCCGCTGCTTGAGGCACAAATGAAAGTTAAAGAGCAAGCAGTGGACGGCGAAGACACTGTAGCGTAAACAACACGCATGATCAGACTGAACCTGACATAAATGGGTCGAGGTTTTATAACGTGGTAGTTTCCTAATGAAAAATTAAGTGTACAATGCTGCAGCAGAATTAAAGAGGATATGGTCTGATGACAGATGGAGCTGCTGCTGCTGCTGCTGCTGCTGTCTGACTCACCGATATCTGATCTGCTGCTGTCAGTACATCTGAAGGGCTGCATGGTGACATCCCACCCCCTCCAATCCAAGCATGACAGGAGGGCATGACTAAACACAGCTCATATTCGACCCTATAGATGCCGCCATATGCAGCCAACGTAACCGTTCCCTTCATATATGTAACCTTTACCTCCATCTTTAATGTTGCATCTAATAGAACAGCATGTAAATCCAGGTTTGATGCATGAAATCACAGGAAATTAACACGAGTCTCTCAAAAATGTACAAAACCAGGCGTCTTGCATGCAGAAATATTATTTTTAGGAGCCATTTTGTTTACTGCAGCTTGTTTAAATGCTGAAAGAGACACAGAGAGGGAGAGAATACAGAATGGATGCTGGCCGTGGTTGCTTCAACATGTCTTTGCTGTGTTTGATGGCCCCCTGCAGGAAGCCGGAGAGACAGCACTGCACTACTCTGTACGGACTGCTGACCAGACCTCACTGCACCTTGTGGACTTCCTGGTGCAGAACAGGTACGTTTTTAAGATCAGTTTGCTGTAAAAAAATAAACGAATAAATAAATAACGTACTACTGCATCTGTGTGGATCGGCTTTGGATCAGTGAATCGAATTTCTGAAAACACACGAGCATTTAGAGGAAAATTACATATTAAACAACACAGTTTTGCAGAAACACGCTGCATAAACTTGGATCTGTCTGTCTGCTGTGAGTCTTTCTTGTTCTCTGCTCCAGTCAGTAACACAGCAGTGGAAGTGCAGAGGAAAGCTTAGCGCCGCAGCTCGGATTCCCACAAGGCAAACAGAAATGGGTCAAGCACTTGTTCTCTGCCTTAATTTATTCCTCTCTTTTCAATTGTTTACCCACCACTGCTCCGACTGCACACAGCCTCCACGGAAGAAGTGGGACCCTCTCATTAATTAATAGCTCATACAGTGTCATGCTTGGCTCTCGTTAGGAACATTTTCCTTGGCCTTTGTGGGAGCTGCAGTGGATTATTTACCTGTGCTTGTTTGCTTTTCAGTGTGTGATTTATTTGCTCAAAGTGTTGTTTCCAACCCTCCTCTTCCAAATCCTGGGTAATAAGACATTAACCCAAAGCTGCAGGAGTGTGGAAAGCACCCTCAGGCATGTGACCTGCGTCTGTGTTTTTGTGTTTCCTCAGCGGTAACCTGGATAAGCAGACGGAGTGGGGGAACACCGCCCTGCATTACTGCTGCATGTACGAGAAGCCCGAGTGCCTCAAGCTACTCCTGAGGGGCAAACCGGCCACCGACATCAGTGAGTCACACGTCGGGGTTCATCCTCTGTGTCTGTGCGCTCGCATCACTTGTAACTGTTGATTATCCCTCCTCGCCCCTTTAGCCAATCAGAACGGAGAGACGGCGCTGGATGTTGCCAGGCGACTGAGGAACACTCAGTGCGAGGAGGCAGTGAGTACAAAGATGGAGCTGCTGGACGTCACACGAGCCGCCTGAAAATGAAACCCAAAAATACCTAAAGACACTCAGAAAAACTGAATTATGAAGCTTAGACTGCAGCTGTTTAGATTTACTGCATGCTGGGCAGTGATTGGGCAGTTTAGTCAGAACACTAGATGGCAGTCAAAGGTCTGCTGCCTCCAGCTTCAGGCAACAGTGACAGCAGAGTGGAAATAATCGTGGATGTATGTTTGTTATTAACGCTAGCATGAGCAGGCAAACAAAACATTACATTACAGGCTGTATAGAAGCTCTAATAAATATTTGAGTGCTTTTAACTGCACTTGTTTCCTTGTGGTGCCTCCATTATATTGGATAATTGCTTGTATTATTATATATAGAAGGAAAATACACATGAGCATGTCATATTTTATTAAATTCCATCCATTCTTTTTAGCATAGAGGAATGGATATTTATTGTTCCAACACACAGCATCTTTACAACAAAATGGACATGATGAAACAGCCAAGTAATGGAAAGTGGGAGCAGAAATCAGAAGTCGGAAACGAGTGTGTCCACTAATGGATTCAGATAGGGTTAATAAGTGTTATGGATGCTGCTTGTGGACTGTTGTGCTTCTCTAACTGAAGTATTTGATGGACATTTTGGGAGACAGAACTGCATTTTCAGACCTTTAAAACTGTCTGAAATGATTTCTCAGACTACAAAATGATGGAGTTTTGGACATTAACTAACATACCAGCATCCAGCGTCTTGCTTTTTTCATCTGTGGCATCGTGTCATTTGAATAACGCTGCATTTTAAAGAGACGTTTTATAGTCGCTGGTCAAAGGAGTGTCTGTGTGCTGGTCACTCTATCTAATCATTGTTCTGTAAAGCTACACCTGACGTACACTACCGTTCAAAGGTTTGGGGTCACCTAGAAATGTCCTTATTTTTGAAAGAAGAGCAGTTATTTTCAATGAAGATAACATTAAATTAATCATAAATTCAGTTTAGACATTGTTAATGTGGTAAATGACTATTCTAGCTGGAAACAGCTGATTTTTAATGGAATATCTCCATAGGGGTACAGAGGAACATTTCCAGCAACCATCACTCCTGTGTTCTAATGCTACATTGTGTTAGATAATGGTGTTGAAAGGCTCATTGATGATTAGAAAACCCTTGTGCAGTTATGTTAGCACATAACTGCACAAGGGTTAAATAAAAGTGTGAGTTTTCATGGAAAGCATGTATTGTCTGGGTGACCCCAAACTTTTGAACGGTAGTGTAGGTGTGGATGACCTAAATTTAACCCCATTTAACCTTATTTAACCTAAATATGATTTCTTACTTTTTCTCGAAGCCAAAAAAGAAGAACATTTGGACATCTGGTGTTTATATTTTTGTTCAGTGTAGACACGAATAACGACTAGTGTGTGTTTATTGTTAGAACTGACCCTGACTCATGGTATTCCTGTAACCTATGACATCAGTGTCCTTACTCTTCCCCCTTTTATTTATTATTTGCTACCTTATTTATCGAGTATATCCTTTTAGAGATGTATATTGGTGTTGGCTTCATTATTGGTATTGGCCAGTAAAGGCTAGAAAATGAAATATTGTCACTGACAGGCACAATAACACTTGTCAGGTTCACAGTTTTGTTTTAAAAAGTAATAGAGACAAGTAACTATGGCATGTTTTTGAAGCAGTTATTTTCTAGTGATTGTGAACATCCATCCATTATCTATACACCACTTAATCCTCACTAGGGTCGTGGGGGGGCTGGAGCCTATCCCAGCTGACTCAGGTGAAGGCAGGGGACACCCTAGACAGGTCACCAGTCTGTCACAGGGCTACATACAAAGACAAACAATCACTCTCACATTCACACCTACGGGCAATTTAGAATGATCAATTAACCTCAGCATATTTTTGGACTGTGGGAGGAAGCCGGAGTACCCGGAGAAAACCCACGCATGCACAGGGAGAACATGCAAACTCCATGCAGAAAGATCCCGGGAAAGCCGGGACGCGAACCAGGGATCTTCTTGCTGCAAGGCGAAAGTGCTAACCACTACTCCAGATTGTGAACATTTTGTTGTAAATTTATGTCTGTAGTTGCCAGTGGCCCATCACATTAACAGTAGGAATAATAATATGTTAATTCTGCTACAACACCGACCTTATTTGCAATTGGCTGGAAGAAACATTTGCATCATCGGCAGTCAGCTAAAATGAGTTAGAAAATATTGGCACATTGAATATAGGCAAATAACCAGTACAGTATTGTGTATCTGGTAGAGCTGCAGTTTGTGTAACTGATTTGTTTGTGTTATTTTCAGCTTGTGCAGGCAGCAGAGGGGAAGTTCAACCCTCACATCCATGTGGAGTACGAGTGGAGCCTCAGACTGGAGGAGATGGACGAGAGCGACGATGACCTGGATGATAAGGTCTGAACACGACATCCATTCTGCTTTCCTCTTCTCAAGTTTTTATCACTCCTACATGGTGCTGCTGAATTTAATAGTTCTGCCTCTGAGAGACTGATGTTCAGATATGACTGAGCTCAGTGCGGCCAAGACTTGAAATGCTGTAATGCAACAGTACAACAAATAATGGGGATTCTATACAATTTTAGGCCTGTTTTTTGGCCTTTTTAGCGTGAAACAGGTCCAGACTGCATGTCAGTAATATGTTGTGTGTAACCTAGATTTCCAAACTCCTCTACAAATTCTCAAAAAAATCCAAACAAATTTTACTGAACTAGTAACAGACTTGTCTGATTACACACAAGGAGTCACCCAAATGGTTTAAACTTCACAACAGCGTAGCATCATAAAGCTAAATCACTAATGGCTTCTCCTTCGCATCAAGGAACACTGAATTTTTTGTTTTTAACACAACCTGGGTTAGAGCAAACTCTTTCATTTTGGTGAATTTTTAATTGGGACTTATTGATGATGAAATTTTAACAAAATATCACTTTTGATATTAGGTTTGGTTAAGTTTCCTGATGTAACAGCATGTCACAGTAGTTCAAGCACCATCGGAAGGTTTAAAATCTGACCTGTTATTACAGTTTGTGGTTCTAACTCATATATTCTTAAATGTGTGTCCTCAGTATCCTTTGTTTTTCTTATTTATTTTGTGTATATAGTGTGTATACCTCACCTCTTTAATTTATAGTTGTGTTTTCTTGATTTTTTTACTGACGATTTGCTGCTGTGACGTTGCACATTTCCCCTTGTAGGACTAAGAAAGGATATTCTGTTGCATTCTATTCTAATAAATGGTGTAGTTTTGATGATTTTTTTAAAAAAAAAAGACAACATGCTTTTCAAACCTACTGGTGAGTTTTGGGGTTTAGGAGGTTAAAACTGGGTACATTAGTTCGAAAAATGAGGGTTTATTCATTCAGTACCATTTTATTAATAAGATTTAAGTGTTAAACAAGTGTGGCGGGAAAGAATAGTTCCAAAGAAATGAAACGTTTGAACATATCTGGATGTTTCTCGGCAGCGAATCTCACGCTGCATGAGAACATCGTTGAGTGGATTTTTCTCGTCGTCGCTGTGCAGACTCCTCCGACTGACCCCAGCTCGGTCTCATCTGCTCTGTCTCCTTCTCCAGCCGAGTCCCATCAAGAAGGACCGCTCCCCGAGGCCTCAGAGCTTCTGCCACTCCTCCAGCCTCTCTCCCCACGACAAGCTCTCCCTGCCGGGCTTCATCAGCCAGAGGGACAAGCAGCAGCGTCTGTCCTACAGCGCCTTCACCAACCAGATGTACAGCGCCTCCACCGACCTCAGCTCCTCCCCGGTGGCCGACGGGCCGCCGCTGCCGCCCAGGAACCAGGGCAAAGGTCAGACATGCCTGCTCCAAGTGCATCCCACATTCACTTTTATCAGCCTGTAGTTTATACCGGTCAATAAAATCAGGAGATCGTGTTCTGCTAATACCTTCTTTTGTAAATGTCAGCCTCTAATGCAGATGGTCTAAAGGTTGCTCTTCTGTGTCTGATGACTGTGGAGGGAAGATAGCCCGTGAAATGGACTTTATTATGCCTGTTAATGTTTGATTATACATCCAGGACAGAATTAGGGCCAGAGAAATGCTGCGTAATCACTTCAGTGGAAAGTTTTCTTCTTTGTTCCGTCACTCAATCTCCTCACACACACACACACACACACAC
The DNA here is from genome assembly GCF_022539595.1 of Amphiprion ocellaris. NCBI lineage: Eukaryota > Metazoa > Chordata > Actinopteri > Pomacentridae > Amphiprion > Amphiprion ocellaris. The sequence goes on along the minus strand of NC_072787.1, from coordinate 19,769,783 downwards.
ACACACACACACACACACAGAGATCCACACACCCCGCAGTGGTATGTAATTTGTCAGCGCACAGATCAGAGGGCGGGAAGCAGGTGTCATTAAGATTGCTTACATAGTAAACCTTCAGGAAAACATGGCTGCAGGAGAGGGCAGGGTAGCAGTCATTAGTCAGGCATGTGAAAGGGAAGCTGAATCCACACTTCATCATTAGCCTGGGCTCCGTGTACACACAGAGCGTACTGTGGGTGTGCTGTCTCTGCAGTATTAGAATTAAAAATAACACTCCTCCCTCTGTGGAGCCGCTTTAGATATTTGGTTGAAAACATCACATAACTTTACACTGCCAGCATCCATCCTAACAAGTCGTCCAAATCCATTGTTGAGCATTAAAATCTTATTTTTCTTAAAGCAAGGGGTGTGAAATTTCACTTGTTTCCAGTGCAGAAGAACAGTTGACCCTTGGCTGTCATGTAAACAGCAGATTTGCCAGTAGGATATAAAAATACGTTGTCATTTTTTAAAACACTGGATCCTCAGTTTAACATAGAAGCAGAAAGCTAGCTGTCATCAGTAGATTTAATTCGCCCTAATTTACATGTGTTGCCAGAGCATTTTTATCAGTTCCAGCTACTTTGAATTTGTAACTCTGTCTCCAACTGGCTCCAGTTGATTTGTTTTAACACAAATGGTTTTAAAGATGCTGAAACACTCAAAGCTAAAGTTAGGTGTCTGTGTAGAAAACATGAAAAAGTGTCCCACAGTATTATATTCCAATACTATAGATAAAAATGAATTAAAGAAATTGTAAAAACTCACTAAAGCTGTTGTAGCATAACCCTGTTTGGATGCTTACTACAGAAAAACTGAACAAACCACATAGAAGTTCCATTTATGCTCTTCGTTTTTGTATTTTTGGACTAGATGTTTAACTTTAGAGAATAGTCTTGGAAACTGAAGACTAGCTGAATGGTTCGATGAATGCATCTGTCTGTTTAATAAGTTTGGCTGGGGTTGCCAGGGTGTAAATTTGCCCCAAATGGAATAAAGAGCAGGACAGTGCTGCTAATGTAACATCTAATCTGACTCTATTAGCATCTTGGCTCCTTCACAGTGGACGTTCCTGCCTCGAGTAGGAATCTTACTAACACATCACGTATTTGATTACACCGTTCATCAAAGCCACAAACTGTAAAAACTGAAAGAGTTTTCAGCTTTCTGTCCTTAAATTATGTGTGACTTCCGCTTCAATCAAAATCACTTTACTGTATGTGTCTCATTTTAAAACAAAGGACAAAATTAAAGCACATTCTGTAAAAAAAATTTAAAAAAAACACCTAACAAACTCCTGCAGTGGCTCCAAATCCAAATTTTCACAGTTACATTTTCAGAGACATTACCAAACAACTGGACTTTCTAGGTGTTCTGCTTCCAGCACAGAAATGTTGTAGGAACTTATGAGCTTTGTGTGTCTTTGTACTGGAGGAACCGGAGTCCAGATTTAGTTCCTGACCCACTAAAAGTCCCTGAGATTAGTTCCTGGAGCTCCTTTGTTCCACTGGGCACTGATATCTATGAATGGTCACGATTGTTGCTTCAGGCCCTTTAAATAGAACAACTAAAACGGCACTGGAAACAAGTAGATTTTGAAGTCTGATTTATGCAAAAATAAGATTGTGAGCCTGTGATGAGAGGACTTGCATTTAGAAGAACATGCTAACTCCTCAGATGCTCCACATTAGCGGCGCTCTCTCTGTCTCTCTCTCTCAGTGGGTGCTGGAGAAACTGCCTCCTCGGGGGGCAGCTTCACACCGTTCCTCCTCTTTTTTGCTTTGCTTGCCACTGATAAGATTTCATCTTGTTATTTTACAGTGTGTGGGAGCAGCTCTTTATAAGACTGACATACTGTAGATTCTCTCCCACACTCCTCATCTCGCTCTGTTTTCTTTCTCTTTTTTGTTTCTCTATTCTTTCAGCTCCACACTTGGCATTCCTTGGCTCTCATTCGCACTACGCCACACTGGCTGGCACTCGACCATACATCAGTGAATATCCTGGTTTTATGTTCTCCCCCTTACTCGGCTGTGTGCCCCATATACAGTTGTCCCTCAGTTGTTTCTTCCTTTTACAGCTCAGATTTACAGGGTGGTGGCATTTTTTTTTAATAATAAAAATGGGACCATGTAGGCAAAAGCCGAGTTTCCAGTTAATTATTTCTTGCCTACATAATTTTTTTTGTCCATCTGGAATCATTTCCCACCATCCTTGAGCTGTAAACCCTAAACCACAGCTGATTCCTCTCTGGCTGAGCTCTCTATTAGCTGCTTTCATCCTACTTTTCTCTACATTAGTGACCAGTGGAGTCCCATTAGACACCAACAAAACACCCCCAAATCATGGTGTCCCTTTTTATTATTTCACATTCCTGTTTTTCTTCCATCGATTTGACTCGTCTCCACGCTCTCTGCGCTCCTCCTCTCCTCTCCATGCTTCATTATCTTCACCTTCTCTGGGTGTTTTTAGGGGGTTTTCGAGCAGAAAGGTCTTTTTTTTTTTTTTCTTTTTGTGGCTGCCTCATCACCTCATGTGTTTTATGTATCGCTCCTCCAGCTCCTCCCCCATCTGGCCCTCCCTCTACACTCACACCAGGAGGCAGCTCCACCCTGTCCAAGAAGAGACCTCCGCCCCCCCCTCCTGGACACAAACGCACCCTGTCCGACCCACCCAGCCCGCTCTCTCACAGTCCACACAGTAAAGGGGGCTTAACTGGGGGTGAGATGCCAGCACACTCAGGCGAGGCTCCAGCCCGACGCCACAGTATCAACGCTCCGCTTGGATTTTTCAAGACTCTTTTTCAGATTTTGACAAAATAATGACAACTCAGACTCCACTTCTGGCTTTTTCCAGAGCTTTCATCCAATTTGCAACCTGTTATATGACTTTTTATATCATTTGCATATAAAGATGTGGTTTAAATCTCCAAAAAGAGCTTAGAAGTGGATCTTGAGTTAATATTTTTTGCCAAACATTTGTCTGACACACTTCAGTTTGTAGAAGTTTCTTAGAAGTTTGGGTTTTGTTTAACTTTACCCAGAGTTCTACACACTTTGTTTCTTTTTTGTGTCTCTTAATGCAATTTGAAGATTTATCTATGAACTAGAGTTGCATATAATGAATATTTCATTCACAAGTCCATAAAGCTCAAGGTGAGATCATTTTGAGAAAAACAGGCAGAAAATCCTTGTCACTTAAAAGCTACAAGAAGAGAATATTTGATAGTAGAGTTGCAACTAATGGATGTTTTTATTGTCCATTAATCTGTTGGTTATTTTTTTGACTAATCGATTAGTTGTTTGGTCTATAAAATGTCAGAAAAGAATAAATTTTCAATCAGTGTTTCCCAAAGTCAAAGTTACACCCTCAAATGTCTTGTTTTGTCCCAGAGAAGATATTTGAATCTGAGAATTTTAGCTTTTCTTCTATAAAATTGCTCACACCGATTAGTCTATCATCAAAACATTTCGCATTTGAGTCAATAGTTGACACCCGATTTAATTATTGCAGCTCTAAAGGGCAGCTCTTGACAATCAATCAACTTATCATCATCCATTAATTGCTAATTGCTCATTTCATTTATTGAAAAATGTAACTTTCAGACATTAATAGCATTTGCAACTCCTAATTACACTAACTCTGACTATAGGGACCATAGAGAAAGCATTTCAGAACTTTAATAGAGGCAATTTAACCCACAAATATTCACAAATCAATCTGAAGTCACCTTTCAACAAACCTTCAGACTGCATTCAGAGACAAACATGTTGGTTTCACTCTGGGTTAGTTAGAAAAACGGTCCAAGTTGTCAAAAATGAAGCTTCAGTCACTCATTTCATGTCTTTGATACGGATATTATTTGTCCTCAGTTCTGTTTGTGCGTTCTGTGTCAAACATACCATCACACCGACCACTGATTACATGATTTATTGCACTAAAACCTCCAAAAAAAAGCACGGGCTCATGGACAGCTCAGCCAGATGACGCCTCCCTCATTGTTTTTTTAACCATCACAGCATGTTGATTTATTTCCACATTTATACCAAATTAATTTCCTCATTAAGTGTTCTAATATGGTGTTAAACAAGCTGTTTTGTCGCCGTTAATGTTGACATTCTAGGAAGCGACTCCACCCCTCCTCCGGTCAGCAAGATGTCTCCTGTTTCCAACAAGTTTGAAGGCATTCCTCAGCAGCAAAGGTATCAGAGAGAGAATTTCTTTGTCTGTCAAACCAGTAGGGCTGCAACTAATGGGTGTCTTTATTGTCGATTAATCTGTTGGTTATTGTCTTGATTGATCAAATAGTTGTTTGGTCTATAAATTGTCAGAAAATAGTGAGAAATTTCATGATAATGTCCTCAAATGTCCAGTTTTGTCTCAAAGACCTTCAGTTTACTGTCATAGAGGGCGAAAGAAACCAGAAAATATTCACATTTAAGAACCTGAAATCAGAGAATTTTGACTTTTTTTCTTTAAAAATTGCTCAAACCCAACCATCTATTGGCAATTAATATATTCATTCACAACTAATTGTTTAATCTACAAAACAGTTCTTGGTAATTGATCAGCTTATCATGGTTCATTGATTGCTAATTGCTCATTTTTGCTCAAAGTGTGTGTGAACATGCAAAGATTAGATGTTTGTTCATGTAGAAAAATGTAAGTTGGTGACATTAACTGTATTTGCAAAACTCCTAAATGCAGAAAAGGTATCAGAGAGAGAGCTTCTGTGTGCATTTTGAAGTCTTTTCTTGTCTGAAATGTGTGATTCTGCTCGCTGTAATAAAATGTTTTCTAGGTGAGTAGAGGCAGGTTTCTTCTTCATTTTGCTTTTTGTTTCATTTAATCATGAACATCTCCTTCTAGCACTACTTCAAGCAACACGAAGTCTACACTTGGTCCAAGGGTTCTTCCCAAACTACCTCAGAAAGGTACGGTTTGTGTCGTATTTAGTTTTAACATAAGCTAATGAATCAAACAATATATTCACGAGTTCTACAATTTCTACAATTTCATTTAGCAGATGCTTTTATCCAAAGCGACGTACATGTGAGAGTAGATACAACACAAGCAAGGATCTAGTCAGAAGAAAACAACCTGGATAAGTGCCATAAAACAAGTTCAAGAGTCATAATAAGTTCCTTTATGTTCCTTTCTGTCTCAGTGGCATTGCGTAAGATTGACACCATTCACCATCCGTCTATGGATAAGGGCAGCCTTCCTCCAGAGGTCTTCCAGAAGTCCCCGCCTGCCATTGAGACCCCTCAGAAGACTCCTCTGGCAGACCGGCCTCAGCCAGGAGACCTGCCGCCCAAACCGCAGGTGTCCGAGCTTCCCCCCAAACCCGGAGAACTTCCTCCGAAGCCGCAGCTCTCCGACCTCCCTCCTAAACCTCAGCTGGGAGACCTGCCGCCCAAACCCCAGCTCAAAGACCTCCCTCCCAAGCCCCACCTGGCTGACATCCCCCCAAAACCCGGGACAGCCGAGTCGACTCCCAGGCCGCCTCCTGGAGAGTCGACGCCGAGGCCTCAAACGCAACCTCCGCCTCCACCTCAGACTCAGCCGCAGCCTCAACCGCAGCCTCAAGACTCGCCGTCGCCCAATCAGCAGGCGAATATAGCGGCTCCGTCTCAACAAGCTGCTGAAGACACCAACGGGACCCCGGCAGGGACCGCAGAGACACCTGTACCCCTCCCCAGGAAGATAAACACAGTATGGATACGCATATTTCTCTGCAATCGTATAATTAATTAAGCTGAAAGAATTTTAGAACTCATCAAGACTGCTGTGTCTTTTCAGTTATGAAATATGTCTCTGAACTACAACTTTTAAATCCCTTTTTGAGGGGTTTGAAAGTCTTGTTTTTATAAAATTGTAAAAAGCTTTGGTCTTTCTGCTATTTTGTGTTACTTCTCGGCTGATAAATGAGGTGATACCAATATATCAGATTTGCAATAAGCTAATATTAGCCCACATATCAGACTTTTTATAAATGTCTTTGTCAATGTAATATGCATTGGCATTATGTCATATCATCAAAGACAAGCAGCTATTCAGTTTATATTACCCAAGGTTTGTTTTAACTACTTAATTACTGGATTCTGTCAACAGCCCCTCAAGCACAATCAAATATTTAACCATATTTTTTAAATGTCCACCACAAGGTTTTTTGTTAGCAAAACAGATTTTAAGGTTATTTCTCTTTTCTTCTCATATTTCTCACATTTTCTTACTCAGAGCCAACTAAAAACACTTACCAGGCATGTGAAGGATGTTTTTGTGTTAGTGTAGTATTTAATAATTAATTTTTTTCTGCATGTCCAGGGGAAGAATAAAGCGCGTCGGGTGAAGACGATCTACGACTGCCAGGCTGACAACGATGACGAACTGACGTTTGTTGAAGGAGAGGTGATTATAGTTACAGGAGAAGAGGACCAGGAGTGGTGGGTGAGTCCAACTTAAACATCTCTAGCGGCTGTTGGACCTCTGACAGTTTACTAAAGCGCCACAAAAATACACAAAAACACTTGATAGCCTTTTTCTTACACACTTTCTTTCCCCTTTTTACCTCCAGATCGGGCACATTGAAGGAGATCCGGAAAGAAAAGGGGTGTTCCCCATGTCTTTTGTGCACATCCTGAGTGACTGACAGCCAGAAAGACTTGCACTACGCCTCTCCCTAACTTGGGAGGTCCTGTAAATAGCTATTATAACACCCCTTGTCACAAGACAAGCGTCCTAAAGAAAAAAAACAGCAACAAAGAAGAAACCCAAGAAGGCTCATCTAGCCATGGATGCCTCATCCATGCTGTACAAAGAATGTGTGTATTCTTCCTCTACCAGTATTATCTTAACCCTATAGCACGGCTGTGATGAAGCCACTCTCAAAACCCTAGCACTTACCTAAAAGTCTATGTTTATGCTGTTCCTGTGTATATATGTATGTAAATATATATATTTGTGTGTGAGTGTATATACATGTTTTATTGTACAAAACATGTACCATTGCTCTCTGCCTGTCAGATTAAGCATCAGGGTGGTAGAGTTTGAATTTTATCTGTATTCATTTTACTGGCCCTCAAGTAATTATCAGCTTATATTTCTGGAAAAAGGACAAATATGAAATGGAATGTGAAATAGGTCATGTCATTATTTGTGTCTTGCATCCCTGTTTGCCACCACAATTGACCGAAGAGGCAGGAGTCTCCCACTGATATTCCCGAGGTGAAAAGATTGTCATTAAATGTACTCCTTGTTCTTGCTTGCTTTGTGTGTACACGTATTATGGTTGTTTTACAGTATAGAAACCTGCTGCTACTGTGTGGTGGAATATCAAAGCCTGTGGTTCACTGTAGGTCACTAATTTACTCCTTGTTACACTGTTCACTGTATGTTTGCTCTGTGTGTGAACTCGACGCCATCTCCACAGTCCTTTGACCTTCTCTGTGCATGGTGTAACAATGACTGGAAATGAGTGGAGTGCTGCGTTCAAAGACGCTCACCTCAGGGTTTGAAGAGCCACTATGATAAAATTAAGCAGGACTACGCAAAAGGTACCCTGTTGTTAAAGCCACTATTAATGACAAGTACGGGAAACTCAAGAGGACATCTTAGCAATAACTTGATTTTCTGACAGGCTAGAAGTTTCACAACAACCTGTGTTCACAATTCAGTGTCTTGTAAAATCTCATGAGCTTGAATTTTTTTTTTTTTTTTTTTTTTTTTTTTTTAGTTTAAGTAATATCATTCCATGTTACTGGATTCAGTGCATTTCCAGGTTTTGCCTGTGAACCAGAGAAGTCTTTCAGATGAAGGGTGGACTTTGTAAAAGGCCAGAGAGCCGATGTATTTTCACCTGGTCCTCACTGACTTGCAGTTCTTCCCATGTTAAGGAACAAACCCATCAACCCATTGTATCATTAAAAGTGCTGTACTTAAACCCCGAGCCTTCTGTTTTACTTGGGAACCATGTGGTTTCCAGATCTATTGGTGCCTCTCGCTGGAATTTCCCAGGCGAGAGGGAAAGGGCAGCTTTAAGCAGCTTATTGAGGTTACTGTTTGGCTCAAGATAAATAACAGACTTTGAGAAATGCCAGTTTGTCCGTTTAGTAGCTGCAACCAAACAACGGTGTACTTGAGTCCTGCACCGAGACACTTAAGCCGCGATTCCACAAGCACCTACTCGGCGCGGTGCGGCTCGGCTCGTCTTTGTTTGCGAGCGTTTCCATATGGATTAGTGCACAGCATCAGGCACGATTTTCCGTACCTCCTCGGCTGAGGTTCCCACCGAGATGAAGTGAGCCGAGATGTGACGTCTACATAGTGCAGGCCACTGATTGGACAGGAGTGCAGCCCACTGATTGGACAGGGAGTGACGACACACAAGAGCGACTCCAGCACGAAAACAAAACCGGCATTTAAAAAAACTAAACAGCGACGGTGTGCGTTGCTCGTCACAGACCTCTCTGTCTTCATAATTTTAATATGACAGCCAGACCTGTACCGTGGGTGAATGAAGAGGTCGAGACTTTGTCTTTGGTGGTGGACCAAAGAATACAGAGGGAGCTGGACGGAGAAAGTTTATCAGGAGGTCTCTGAGCGGATGGCCGCTCACATATACAGTAGACTGTATATAAAGAGGACAGAAGCAGTGTAGGGAGAAGCTGAAAAAGCTCAAAAGTGACTACTGGTCCACCAAGGACCACAGCGGCCGGCGTGGGTCAACCAGGAGGTGTTGGAAGAGGTTTAATGGAAGCTATTTACTGGCACCGCCGTCAGCAACAGGAGGGAGACACAGCCGCTGTATTGTTGGAGACGTTCGAGGACGGTGAGTGTTTTGTGACTTCAAGAAACTTTTACATCATTTATCCCATTGGTGGCAAGCTTCTTTTAAGCAAACAAGTATATTTAGAAAGTAACGTTGTTGTCTCCTGTAGCAGACAATAAGATAGCTAGTTAGCCATCAGCGCTAGCTAGTTAGCCATCAGCGCTAACTCCGTGCTCTGCTTGTATTTCGTGCTGCTGTTTCTAACGTTTAGCTCTCAGAAGCTAATACATCAGTCAGCATGACGAACTAAGCTAGTGGTCGTACAGGTTTATTTTTTTCACATGTTACAATGTCGTATTTTTCGTGTACTTAGGGTGAGTGTTTATTTCTGTTCAAGAATCCCTTTCGACGTGCGAAGCCTGCTCCGCCTCCGTCATGGAGCCCCCAGCTCCCCTGCCTCCTCTCCACCACCAGCTTCAGCACCAGTACCAACTCCGACACCGACCCTGTCAACATCAACGTCCAGCACGTCACAGCAACGTCTTATCACCGGTAAGACACGGTAAACAGAGAGCATGGTTGATTTTCGCATTATTATTATTACTACAGGTGTAAATGCCTGCAAGCATGATCAGAACAGTGAGAACAACGACCAAGAATTCAGGCAGGTGTAAATGCAAACTGTGCAGCAGCCAGCTCAGGAACGCCTGATGAAAGCTACATGCAGCTGCAGTGACACATAAACAGAACACATGCAGCTGCGTTTTTTGCCATTGACTTAACAAGCAAGTCACTCTAATTAATTTACTTTCTCGTGCAATGTAGTATTGCAACCATTGTTCTTATAGTCACTAGGTAACTGTGAAACTGAATGAAAATGTACATAGAAATAAGAAAACACAGCTGTTCTTAGCAACTCCAAAATGTGCACAAGATGAAATGAAGTTCACACCACATTGTTTTTAGTTGTGGTGGAGGAAGTACTGTTTGTGCTTTGGTTAAAGAGTGCCAAAAATTTACTAAAGTAAAACTATCAAGGACATGATCATGATTGAAAATCAATGGACGGGTGGCTAAACACATCACATCATCAGAGACCCCACTCACCCTGGACATAAACTGTTCTCCCCCTCCCCTCTGGCAGGCGCTACAGATCCCTGTACACAGAAACCTCCAGACACAAAAACAGTTTCTTCTCCACTGCCATCACTGTAATAAACAGCTGAGCCATTCCTACACACCTGTACAATAGTCAGTATTCCAATGGACATGTACAGTATTTTTTTTCACCATGAACAGGATTCTCTGCTTTTGCACTACTGTGTTTATAGCAATTATCGTTTTGCTAATGTGTTTATTCCAGTCTAGCTGTAAATTTCTGTATATATTGTTTTATTTAATTTTGCTACTATTTCTTTTTCCTCCCTGTTCCTCTTTCTATAGTTTCTTTATTTTTTATTATTCTCTTCCATATTCCTAGTGTGACACCAACAGCCGAAACCAAATTCTGTGTATATTATGTACTTACTTGGCCATTAAAGCTGACTCTGATCACTTTTCTGTCTTTGGTCTAGGCAAGAGGAAAAGGGGCCACAGAAAATTGGACCTTCCAAGTGTACTTGTGGAGATGCAGGCTGAGGAGGAGTGGAGTCATGCCCAGCATGATGAGAACATCTGGTTGCTCCTCAGTGAGGCAAGAGAGAATGAAGCGGCCTTGCAGCGGGAGGAGATGGCCCAGAATACTGCCTTCAACCAGTCATTCCTGGGTGTGCTGGGGCAGCTGGTGCAGGTAGTCCTGGGTGTACTGGGGCAGCTGGGGCAGGCAGTGGGCAGCCAGCGAGTCCACCACCCAGAGACTTGAGATTTAGTTGTATATAGTTTTACTTTTAGCCCTCCACTGTAGGAGAGGCCCACCACAGTTTGTACTTTGCACATTGTAAATAGTTTTGATTTTGCTGCTGACTAATAAACTATTTTGTGACTTATGTGATTGTATCATAACTTTTCATTTTGTCTGTTAAGACACTGGTAGGAAAAGAGTCAACAGTCTCAACCAAACAATTCTGTATTCCCTAATAATGCATTTATGTTTAATGGGATTTAACATGTTTTAACACAAACTCCTTTATGGTTCATAATTCCGTTGACTGAATTACGCCAAAGCAATACTGATTTATCAAACTGGAATATTCTTAAAACAGCTGTTTTAATGTTTTGGTGTTTAATTTGTCATGTAGTCTTGCTAACCTTCACAAATAAAACAATAGCACAGACACATCTGCAAAAGGTACAAAAATTTATTGTCAGAATTGCATTCAAGAAAACAATAGTGTCCGGGGACAGAAAAACAGAAGTATAACAAGAAGAATAACTTAACTTCTGCATGACACGTAGTGCATCAGTGCATCCTGTACATCTCTGTCCTCCTCCTCTACACCTTGTGCCACTGCAGGCTCATGTGCTGCTGCTTCAGGTAAATCCCATGAAGTCTCATCAGAGAGCATCTGAAACACATACACAGCATACATATTTTAATACCTAATAGCGATAAACTGCAGCTATTACAGGGTCGTTCACAGGACTGATAAACGATAGCTAGCGAACTAGCATTAGCTTACCCTCATATGTCGTCTAGTTCATATCCTCTTGTCTTCAGCTTGATACTGCTGCATCGCCTCCCAAACTCTCCTGTGTGTCTCCTGAGTGTTCCGACTCGCCGCTCTCAGCTTTCTCCGACTCTTCTATTACTTTGAATCTGACAGAAAGCCACAGACCGAGCAGCAGGTGAACCATCATCTCCGTTATGTTGCGTTTGTGTCGCACGCAAATGACGTTAAGGGACTTTCGGCTCGCTGCGCTATGACGACTCCACCCACGATGAGGATATATGGAAAAACAACTAAACCGAGACGAGCCGAGTCAGATACAATAGTGGCGAGCCGTACCGCGCCGAGTAGGTGCTTGTGGAATCGCGGCTTTTCTTTAGAAGTGTATTTTCATTTAATCCTAATTAACACTTAAGTTTCATTATATTTTAGAACACAATATTGCACTTTTTGCTCCCTTCAAAGTACAAATTAGCTAAAATTTAACAAACTTTCCAAAAAAAAAAAAAAAAGAGCCATGGTGTAGTATGATACGATAAGATGCAAAAATGTTTTATTATTTTTGCTTAGTTTAGAAATTAACATCTTCAAGTTCAAAATTAGATTTTGATTACATTGTTCCATACAAGCTGCTTCTTGAAATAGCTCAATAGCTCATAAGCAAAGAGACACAATTATGCAGAATGATAAACTGAAAACATGATGCACTTATGGATCAAACTACAGTTTCAAATTTGGCATCATTTTGGATGTATTTATGCTCAGTTTGGGAACACCTTCAGATCTGAAATAACCTGCAAAACATACTTTAATACAGACTTTCTTGTTAAATAAGACACAGTGAAAACATGTCATTGATCACTGAAATGCACTAATTTCAAGCAAAAGTATGAGTAAAACAAGCTTGAGGAGTTTTCTGGAAACTAATTTTTTTTAGCCTTATCGTCATAAAAAGCCTCAGGAATAAATTAACCTTACAGTCATGTAGATTTTTCATGCAAACATGCCTCTTATAAAATCCTAAACTACGCACAATATATAGTAGGTAAATGGCTGCACAATTTTGACAATGTTTCCATTTCTATTATTCATCTACACACAAAAATATGAAATCAGTGATGCAAGAAAAATTAATTTCTCAAAGCTAGCCTAAAACACTGCAACTAACAGTTACTTTGCAGCTAAAGAAAGGGTTTTGATTTGAGAGTGTGTACCAATTTGCCTACCATACTAATTCAAATAAACATGAAGTTTCATAGAAGATTCTTTCAGGTTACATGTGCTATGAAAGTTAGAGTTCAAGAGGAATTTAATTACTTCAGACCAATGTTCCCTGTAATTTTTCCTGAGTGTGAGCAAACACACAAACTCCCTGAGCGTCCCTTGGACCACTGTGAGCAACATCAGACGTGTGCACTGTGGTCACACCAGCATCACATCCATTCAAGTTACATGGTTCATTAAAAGAATCAAATTACAGCATTTACATTTCTGTTAAAACACTTTGTCAACAGGAGCCAGTTGAAGGCTGCAGTGATTTTAGTGACACTACAATGTATAAGAGTGAAGTTATTGAATATTTGTCTCTCTTTACTGTTGCAGTGGTTTTGCAAATTGCAGACGGACCCTGTTCACTCCATAGACACCAATGTTATTCCTGTAGCTTGAAAGACAGCTACTTTTGATAAAACTGGGCTTGTAGCACATTGTCTGCCTTGCATCAATGGGAAAGAGGCACCGTTTATGTTTTGACAACCTATATCTAATGAGTTATTGATGCTGGAAGTCCGAATCTGTGAATATCTTTCCAACTTTACTGAACTTGGGGCCACTACCACCTAAGGAGTGATATATTTAATTTTGAAAAAAGCATTTAGCCATACTTAAAGCTTTAAGTGCTTTATTAACAAGGAACTAAAAATGTTGTATTGTTTTTTGATCACAGGTTCTGTCTGAAAAGAGGTGGCATCATTTTAAACAGTGAAATCAAACTAATAAAATGTAATGACCAACCAGTGAGCAATACTGGAGTCTGTATTAAATATTTATTATTTTATTTATAGTATTAAATGTTTATTAAAAACTAAAAAGCCTTTTAAAAAAACAACTTAGGCATTTATTGAGTCACTAAAATACTGTAGAGTACAGACCACATCAGCATGATTATAAGCATCCTCTGGTAAATGAACAACCAGATACTGATGTCTCTCACCATATGGACTTCAGGAGATGACTGGGGGATGATAAACTGTGACCTACTGGTTGGGTTCTCTCTGTTCTCATGTTTCTTACATGTTTGTCCCCTGACAGCCGGGTCCTAATGTTTTTTGAGCAACACACCATACTATGACGTTTTTACAATGATGGTTCTACTATGGAACCAGTTTGACATGTTCAGGTGTTCTTTGTGTGAAAACTCAGAGATTTCAGGTATCAGAAGGTGGTTTTCAACTTTCTTTATTAACTTTCTGCTTCAACTTTAAACTAAATTTCCTTCACTAACCCCGCCCTCTGGACTTCCAGTAAGCTGTGTTCCTATTGGCTGTCCAGGTGGCTGCTTGGTGTTATCAGGAACACCTGAGCAGCTCACTGTCTTCCTGCTTTATTTAGCAGCAGACAAACATTTCCTCTGTTTCTCTTCACCAGTGAACCGGGTTTGGCTCCATTGCTTTAGTTTGTGCTTTAGGTGTTTGCTTGCAGCTTCCAGCAGTAAAATCGTCTTTAATGTGTTTCTTGGTGTGTTTTAGGGCTTTGTACTGGATAGTTGTCTTGGTAAATGTGGTTCTTTAGCCACAGTCAGCACATGGTACTAATGTGTGCAGTGATTAGTGGATTTGGTGCAGCTGAGTTGTGTCTTTATCTTGGCTGTAGTGAGTCTTCAGAGGTTTTTGGTCAGACACATTCTGTATTCTTGGTTGTCCAGAAGGTAAGAGTTCCTGTCCTGATTTTCTGTTCTCAGAGGTTCTCTGGTAGGCTGCAGGAGACTTTAGCGTTTAGGAGAAAGTGAGCTTCAGAGTAGAAATGAGGAGATGGAAACCTTCTTGACCCGTGTGGTGAGGTCCTGTACCAAGAGTTTGAGCAGGTTGTGAAGAGTCTGTAGTTCTTTGGTCTGAAAGCACAAGAAGAGTCGACTCATTAAAGGAGAAAACAGGAGATATTGTTGGTTCTTCTGTCGCTCTGCAGTTTCCAGTTTCCTTAGACTGAATATCAAGTTTATATTTTAAATGATTTCCCATGTGAGCCCAAAAAGACGTCAATAAACTCCCTCCATCCCCTGGACACAACATAATTTATTACCATGTAAAATTTTTTTTTTTTTTTTTTTAAATTTAGTTTTAATCATAGTTTTAGCATAGTTTTTTCTCTTTGCTTGTTTAGTTTTGTAATCTGTGTGAAAGGTGCTAAACAAATAAAGTTGAATTGGTAAACTGAATAATTGACTAACTCATGATTGTGACAACAAAAGTATTTTCATTGTGATTTAACGGTTTGTTTCATTTTTCAGTTTGGGGTTAAAATCTTGACAGAAAAAAAAGATTAAAGAAATAAACTACAGTAAAAAAAAGCAGTTAAATCAAAGGAAAAAACATTTAATACAATAAAACTTTTAAAAAGAAAATCAAACATTAAATACAATTAAATTATATTAGACAAAATATTTAATTAAATAATTAAACGGAAGATACAAAGCATGTAATTATGAAATTAAACAAAAAAAATTTAAACAAAAATATTAAACATTAAAGATGAAATATTTTAGATAATTAAACATTTAAAAAATACAATTAAACAAGAATATTACACATTTAGAAAAATATAAAACATTTAATTAGATTATTAAACCTTTAAAAGTCAAAACATTTAATTAAAAAAATTAAATGTTTAATTAGAAAATTAAATCTTAAAGACAATAAAACTTTAAATAGGAACTAAACAGAAAATACAATGAAGCATTAAAAAAGAAAATTAAACATCAAAAGGTGGTAAAACATTTAAAAAGAAAAACCTTAAAGATTTAATCAAAAAATTAAACATTGGGAAAGAAAAGGAAATTTTTCAAACAAGCCGATAAAACATTTGAAAAAACAACAATTAAACATTAAAAAGACAAAACATTTCGAAATCAGATCAGACATTAAAACAGAATAAAAGGTGAGAAAAGAGAAAAACTAAACATTTAAGAAGAATCAAACTAAAGATAAAACCTTTGAAAAGACACCAGTTAGACTTTAGAAGATCAAATTAGACAGAGGAGACAATAAAACAATCAAAAAGAGCAAAACAGATAAAGGGTCTTAAAGTGTTTTCTAGTCTGAAATGAAAACATCAAGTTGTTTCTTCAAACATTTCCTCTTTCTATGTTCTTGGTTTGATTGTGGACAGATTTACTAAGAGCTCATTTCAGAAAACTGATTTCCAGATAAAGTCTACTAGAGGTTGAAGGCATCGATCAAACTAATGTTATCTTCTGATCTCCACAAACTTTACTGTTCAGTGAAGAGAATCAAAGTTTGTTCAAGATTTCTATAAAACCCACAGGTGAAAGTCTGAGAAGAACTCAGATGGATGATCTAAATGTGAAATCAAGACTCACGGTCACAAGTTTTAAGGCTTCTGTAAAATAGAAAGTTCAAACTAACAGAGACGTACTGAGAAACTTTTAAAATTTCAGTCCTCAGACTGTCTAAAGGTTCAAACTAACAGAGAAGTACTGAGAAACTTTTAAGATTTCAGTCCCCAGACTGTCTAAAGGTTCAAACTAACAGAGAACTACTCAAGAACTTTAAGGTTTTCAGTCCTCAGACTGTCTAAAGGTTCAAACTAACAGAGAACTACTCAGGAACCTAGAAGATATCAGTCCTTGGACTGTCTGAAGGTTCAATCTAACAGAGAACTACTGTGGGACTTAGAAAATTTCAGCCCTCAGACTGTGTGAAAGCTCAGGTCCTGAGGACTCGGGAGGTGTGGAGGCTTTGGAAAGTCTTGGAACTGAGGGTTCCACCCTCCAGCACAAAGGCTGAAGTCCAACCTCCTGAGAAAAACGGTCGAGTCGAGACTCGAGTTAAAAAAAAACTCGAAAACGACAAAAAATAGATGATAAATGCGCAAAAAAAAGAAGAATTTGTATCTGAGCGAGTAGCTCAGGAGGATAAGAAGAGGACTCCCAAGTGGAGGGTCGCAGGTTCGAGACCCGCCAGCGGCAGTTTTCTTTGTTTGTCTTTGTCAGGATTTTTGAGAAAATTTAAGAAGTGTCTGGTCTTGAACCAGCGACCTGCAGCTCCATAGGCAAATCCTTAACTCACTGAGCTACAGATCAGATAAAATAACATAATTTCGTCGTCCCTTTGTCATCGTAGTTGCTGAAGTCACCACATGGGTGGAGCCAAGGCGGAGTCTGGGTGGAGTCAGGGCGGAGAGTAGGCGGGGAGGTGGGTGGCGGCCTCCCCCCTCTACTCCCCCACCTCCCACCACCGCCCACCACACCTTCCCCCGCCCGTCGAGTTCTTCGAGTCTCCACGAGTTCTTCGAGTCTCGACAGGTTTTCCCGAGTTTCTGGAGTTTCCACCAGGTCGGAGGCAGAACAAGTTGTCATGAAGAGATGTTGAAGTCGGCCAGGATGGACTGACTTTTTACAGCGACTAGAAGGAAGACGACTAGAAGAGCAGGTCTTTCACCACCATCCATGAAATCCATGGAGTCGACTCCAGAGAAATGAAGGGAGATCAATTTTTATCAACCTCCATCTAGATGTTCAACTTTTATATCTTTACTTGGAGATTTTTAGCACCACAAACCTTTAGTATCACACTTTATTATCCTTTATTAGGACTTTAATGGAATCCACCAGCAGATTTACTTTTTGTTGACAAACTTTATTCTTGTCATCATGGGATTGTAGTATTTAAAACTCTTCCTTCTATTTGACCTCATGTTTATTAGTTTTAGTGGAGAAAGTTTTGTCAATTAGTCTCTTAAAAACTAAATAATAAATTGGATTAGTCAAGAGGTTTAAATTTCTTTGTCATATTTTAAATATGACAAAAAAAATACAAAAATAAAGCATCTTGAGACAATTTGACCTGTAATTGGTGTTATATAAATAAAATTGAATTAAAATTGTATGTATCTTGTAATGGAGTAATTCAGCCATATATGTTAGAAAACACATTTCTTTGACCATTAATCTGTAGATTGTTTTCTCCAGTAATTCATTTCTTGTTTTGGTTTATAAAATGTCAAACCCAAATATATTCAGTTTACTGGCATAAAAACCAAAAAGATTGACATTCATGATGCAGGAATCAGGCAGTTTTTCACTTTTTATCTTAGTTTAGTCAGAAAGATAGTTGATAATGTGTGAATTGTTACAGCTTGTGAGCCGTAGAAGGTTTTAATCTTTGGGGCCGAGTGTCAAAAAACATTTAGAAACCAACATCAACAAAACACTCAACAAAGATTTGAACATCATTAAAGGGAAATCCAACTTTTGCATGACAATGTCTAATTAAAGGACATTTATTTCCAATGTAAATGTGTGATATTCATCCTCTGGAACTTTCTCTTCACATCGTCTTCCACCTGGACTGGTTTGGTCGGGAGCATGTGCAACAAACATCTGAAAAACTGCACTTTAACAACAATGAATGACACTGAAGTTTAATCTCTACATAAATGAGACTGAGTCTGGATGTGCTGCTCTTTCATTAACTCCTAAGTTTAGGGAAAGTTCAAACAAAAGAGGATAGTTCAGATCAGACTTGAGAATGAGCTTATTTTGAACAAACATCTCAGACTTTCTGAGCTTCAGCACCTCTAGCAAGATATTTTAACAACAAGCAACTCAAGAGATCCAGAAGTTGGAGAGAGTTAGCTTTAGCTGAGCCAAAGAACATGTGGGATGCTAACCTAGCAAACATTTCAGACTTTTCTCTGTGAATTCTGAGAAATAATTTACTATTTAATGACAGAGCTACACATCTTAACTCAGTCTCATTAAAACAGACTCTAATTCAGTGTCATCCATCCATATTAAAGTGCAGTTACCCAAAATGTTTGTTGCATGAGCTCCAACAAAACCTGTCCAGGTAGAAGGCCACTTTGACAAACAGGAAGTGGACGATTCCAAGCAGATTGATAGAAGGGGGAACCGGACTGTACTAAGTATGGTCCAGTATAGAGGGGTGTTTTGTGGGTTTTAAGGCTGATAATGATTATTAGTGAGACATTTGGAGTAGATATTCATTTGCAGTAAATGAAAGTATTTAAAATCTTGGAGTTAAATTTAAAAGAACACAAACTTTAACAGAAAACTTTGTTGATACGTTTTTGTTTTGTTTACAGATGCTAAGTTAAAGGAGTTTTATTCGTGACGTATAACCAATCAAATCACTCCAGAAGACAGAGCGACCACAGGTAGATAAAGGTTCAGAGCCAAAGTAGCACTTAAATGCAAAAAACAAAGACAGGTAGTTGTTTCGGCATCTTTGACATATTTGCATATTCTCCTTGGAAAGGGTTGTGGAATTTTAGTTTACATGTGAGACTACAGTGCTAAACCTCAGTCTGTATTCGGGGATTCCTTGTGTCTTGGATTTGTGGGTTTTTTTTTGTTATTAAACTTTTTATTCGAAGAAACAGCTCATACATGTTGCTCTTATTTTGTATACATCTCGTCAAGTCTTAACAAGCTGATAAGAGAAAAAAAAAATAAGACAAAACAAAACAAGGAGAAAAAAGAGAGAGAAAGAAAAATAAAATAACAAAAATCTCAATGGGCATCCTCAGTATTTGAAACATGAGAAATTATCATAACTAGAAAATAGCAGTAAGAGCCATAAAAATAAATGAGTTTGTCTGCCCCATATGCTCCTTCCTTTATCCGTGATTTCTCCTGAGAACATTATCTTATCAGGGGTGAAAACAGCAATGACAAGAGCAACATCAACCCAAATGATAACAATAAATAAAGAAAGATTGCTGCATACATGTATAACATTGACCAATAGTAGTTTAGTTGCTGAACTGAAACAGAAAACAGAACTCGGTGAGTGGAGTCAGAAACTAGGGGTTTTTTTTCACTTTACCCAGCCTTTTGCCTATAAGTTTCTAGATAGTTTATCCAGATTTTCCAGTAACTTTCAAACTTATCTTGTTCAAGCCTAAGAATGAATGTTAGCTTCTCAATTATGAAAATGTCCTGAACCACTTTGATCCAATCCTCGACTGTAGGAGAATCTTTTGCCAACCATTTCCTTGTGATTGCTTTCTTGCGCGCTACTATTAAAATATTATACGTATATTTGTTTTCAGGTCCCTTCACATCATCCGGTCTTAGCCCCAGACACAAGGTCTCGAATCCTGATGGAATCACTATTTTCATAATTTTCTCCATGTTCAATTTAATTTCTTCCCAATATTTTGAAATGACCGGGCAGTCCCAGAACACATGAAAATATGTTGCCTTACTCTCTCCACAGGATCTCCAGCAAAATGTACTCCCTCCCAAAGCAATCCTTTGAGCTGGAACTCTAAAAACCTAGCTATACTTTTCCACCCAAATTCTCTCCAGGACAGAGCAGATGTACTTTTCCACTGTTGACTAATTATTTTCTCCCATGTTTCCATCTGTATTGTGGTGTTACTCTCCTTCTCCCATTTCTCCTTTATATATGCAGTATCGTCCCTTACTAGCTCTTGTAACACCTTATAAATTTTCGATACGTTTCCGCGTCCAGGGTCTGACCTGTAGCTGAGTAGAAATATTTTCGCTATACCCAGATTAGTTTGTTGCAATTCTTCCTTTTTCGTTATTTTCTCTAGGTAGTGTCTTAGTTGCAAAAATCTATAAAAATCTTGATTGGTTAAATCAAATCGATTTTTTAGATCCTGAAATTGTCGCAGTGTGCCTCCCTCATAAAGATCGCCATGCTTTATTAACCCTTTATCAGCCCACTGCTTAAATCTTGCATCCATCCTGTTTGGTAAAAAATCTGAGTCATATCCTATCCATCTTAAAATCCAGTATGGTTCCTTGGTCTTATTTTCACTGACTACCCTGTGCCAAATCCTAACGGACATTTTTATCCATGGGTTTATATCTTTTAAACAGGAATACAGCCCACTGTCCCCTATAACTGCTTGTAATGGGATATCGCTAGATATCTGACATTCTATGTCTTTCCATTTTGCTTTATAGGAAGGATCCAGCTGTGGAGGGCCCGCCTTTCAGCTTTTAAGCTTCATCAGATCCTCCCCGATCTTACATATTATATGATAAGTGTCATTAACCTAATCCAAACGTCTCCCAAGGCAGTGAATTTTTAATAGTTTGTTTCACAGTCCCTGCTACCATGCCACCTTACCGTGGGGAATCTGCGCCGAGAAAAACAAGTTCACTGGTCAGAGAGTCTGAAAGCGTCCAGTCTCTTTTTAAAACCCTGTCTCGGAGCTTCTGGATGCCGCTCTGCTCCTCTTGGTGACCGGGTTTTGTGCCACATCAGATTTTTGTGCCACTCTGTCGACCCAGCTCGTCGGTGGTTTAAATATCGTCACGGACAAACCTCTCGTCACCATGTCCTTCGTGGCCTCCTCTGCAGAGTTGTACAGGCATGTCTCTCCCTCATAAAACACCCTCATTCTGGCTGGAAAAGGAATCTGGAACCGTATATTATTCTCCTGCAGCACCTTCTTTGCCTCCGCGTACTCCTGGTGCTTCCTGAGGGTCTCCGGTGCATAATCGGGGTCCACAAAAACTCTTCTCTCCTGATACAGAAACTCCTTTTTCCGCCACACCAGTTTCAGGATTTCTTCTTTAGTTTTGCTGCTGGAGAACTTAACAACTATGGATCTTGGGGGAGAGTCGGCCGGGGTTTCGGTCCCAATGCGCGATGTGCACATTCAATGTTGAGGTCATCGGTGAGAGGCAGCTCTAGTTTATCCCTCAGCAAATTTTCCATGAATGTTATCATCGATGTGGAGTTGCTCTCCGACCCCTCCTCTATACCGTGAATTCGTATACTGTCCCGTCTCGCTCTTCCCTCTTGATCCGTTAGCTTATCTACCAGCTTAGCTTGTAGCTTTAGCAGCTCCCTCGTAGCCTCCTCCAGCCCCTGCACTCTTTCCTCTGACTCAGAAATTTGCATTTCAGCTTCGTCAACTCTGCTGTTAGTTGCCTTAATGTCCTCTCGTATTTCTCGAAGAGTGTCTGCATTTTCACGCCAAAACTCTCTCAGCTCTTGCAATGTCACCTGCAGGCTAGCCATGTCCACGTCCACCTGTAGCTCTTCTTTGTCGAGATGGCTAGCCGATTCTTCCTCGGTTGTTTGAGCTCTTTCCTTCGACTGTGAGACGTTTTTTTGTTTAGGTTTAGGCATACTGTAAACGCCTCTCAAACTTCTTCTGTTCATATGAAACATTTTTTCTAGAAATACGGCGTTTGTCTTGAAGATCGAGGAGCTCTGGTAATATGCTACCTATCGCATGGCTGCTAGAGCGGAAGTCCAAAGTAGCACCATTTTTAAATGTATTTATTACCGTAAATCAGTAAAAAATAAACTACTGATAATCAGTAAATCAGTCAGCTCACAATTACTACAATTCTACAGTTGATGTCTCTTTCATTTGACTTATTTGTACAATATATGATGATGGCGTTTTTTCATACCAAAGGCTATACTATGATGTTTTCTAAGAGACACACGATGCTACTCTGGTTGTTCTGGCTCTGGGCCGCTTCACTCCTCCTCTGTTGTTTTCTGGATTGTCCTCAGCTGCATGCCTTCGTCCACCCGGCCTCCGTTGACTCGTCCCGCCTGCCGTCTCTGGAGCTGAAGCTGGATTGGAACAGACCAAAGTACAGTCCAATCACGATGCCAGCTGCCTCTCAAAAGGCTCCTTCATCTGGCAGGTGGCGGCACTTCTTCTGAGGGGAAGCTGAGCTGGCCCTGCAGAACTTTGGAGATGTGTTCCAGTGGTTGGTGGATGTGTGGGGAGATAGAGAGGGACCTTTGAATTGTTTAGAAAGGAAAACAGGGAACCCATTGGTACTTTTAGTTTAGGGTGCTACTGCGGTGTGTTTTGGGGTTTTAAGAGGTGAACAGGAAGAGGTTTTGTTTGTATTGATTATCTTTTACTTTGTTCCTGGTTGGAATGCCCATCAATGTCAACATGAAGTTCACTTTTAGTTCTGTTTATTTATTTTTATTTAGTAACACCCATTTGTTTTTAACCCCCTCACATGTTGTGTTGTTGTAAACTTCCTCTTTCAAATAAATTCTCGTCTAACCCTCTGGAAACCAACGTTTGGACTGTTTTTGTGTTGCTCCTCACATACTGACAGCTGTGGACTAAAGGCTATACTCTGACGTTTTTAGAGCGACATGCTATACTATGATGTTTGTTGGGCGACACGCTATACTATAGGCTTTTTTAATTGACATATTACTGACCTTTTTTGTTTTAGTTTTTTTTTGTTTTTTAGTAACATATAAGAATTTGAACAGTTTTAAAAGTTACTATACTTTTACTTGTGCAATGAAATATTATTCTATGGCATTTTTTAGACAACATATTATACGCTGATGTTTTCTTGAATAACATACTATTTTGACAATATATTGCACTATGACATTTTTTGAACCACATATCATACATGACAATTTTAGGCAACATCCTATCATTTTGCGCTTTTTGAACCACATAATAATCTATGTTTTGGTTTTTTTTTCTTGCCGACATGCTGTACTATGAACTACAGGCCATGCTATGTTATTCTTGAGTAAAGTATGCTATACTTTGACATTTTCTGAACTACATCCTATACTATGGCATTATACACAGAGTGCTTTGGTTACATGTTGATTTATAATCTAGATTTTTTTCTGTTTTGTTTTTTGACAGGATTACCACAGACCTGACTGTGAACACTGTCGACACCCACCTCAGGGAGACGCTGTCTAAGATCTCAAGGCTGCTTGGTCGTGGTCTTTCTGGCACGTACTCTTCCAAGATGAGCCGGGAAGTTTAACACTGATGGAATGACACCAGGTCTAAGCCGACAAACTTCCAATTCCTCCTCAACCCATAGTCTCTGGGAAACCTACATGGAGTAAGAAAAGTAGACAGAGAAGTAATTAAGTCTGTACACAACATATTAAAAAGAAATCATGCTAATAAATTAAGTACAAATAACCGAATTTGCCAATATACTGGAGACCAGAGCTATTTAATTTGATAAGTATAACCTTGTTTAGTAACATTTCAATTATTTGAGAGCAGTCCTAAAGAATTGCCTGTAATCCCAATCATAAAATGGGTTTGGAGGAAGAACATAGATGGTAATCTGTATATATGAGTTAGGCTTTATAACTACTATTGGTAGTATTGGTGGTAGTAATAGCAATGTGATTACTACTAGTAATAGTGGTGGTTCGCTAACTTCTGCTGCTGATACTGGCAGTGCGACTACAACTTGTAATATTATTACAAATGCTGATACTACTTCTACGACTCTAACAGCTGTTTATATTACTACTGCTGCTTGTACTTTTAGTATTACTACTACTGCTTGTACAACTATACTACAGCTACTTTTAATCGTCTGGTATTTGGTTGTCAAGCTGCTAGCTCGCCTTAGCGTTTTGCTAGTGGCTAACGAGTTAGCTCTCATAGACTGGAAGCTCTCAACAAGATTTCATAATGAAAAAAGAGCCAAAAACTATTCTTACCTATGAAAAGTCATTCCAAGTTTCCTTGTCTCAATCGTACGACGTAGTGTGTAATTGTATGCAGCACAGTGAGCAGGCATACTTGTTGTTTCCGTTTTCACGCCGTCTACATCAACGGAATGCACTGAAACTTTGCCCCCACTAGCTTAGCCTCGCAGTAGCACGTAGCTCAAAGGGGTGTGTCCTATCTACTCATTCATATCTATGACAACAACGATGGCTGCACATAAGGACGCCTGTCAATGACGTTGATTAGCTGCGTAAATACCATTATATACAGTCTATGGTAAATACGTATGTGAATCGCATCATTGGCTGCAGCAGCCAGTCACCGGTCACTCACTGACTCACACTGAAAAATAGCACAGAATGAATTGTTACGTGTTTATTTTGTTTACAATTTAGGTTGGATTTTTTTTTTTTTGTGCGCAGAGCAGATTTTCTGTGCGCGGAGACCGTGTCAGCAGTGCGCAATTGCGCGCGCAGCTTAGAGGGAACAGTGCTTCAGACTGCCAGTGGAACACTAAAAATGACTCAAATTCTTAAAATTAGCATTTCAAAGAAAGCATTTCCAACCTTGAAACAGGCAAAACACTTGGATTTATCCAGTGTTGCTTTATTCAAGCAATAACTGAAGTTAGGTTTTTAAAATAATGATCAGTTATGTGGAAGTGCAACTTAACTCATTTTGTGCTTGACAAGATAATTTGCTCACAAATATATTCAGTTGCCCTAAAATAAAACACTTCAGTTTGCCTCATTAATTCTGCCTCAGAGCAAACAGGTTGATGTCAAACCACTTCTCTAATTCTACAACTCTAATTGTAAAACCTTTAGCATAACTTGCAGTGGTGTAACAGTCAAAGCATTTCAGTCTTTCCAACTCCAGTTCAACATTCAAGACAATTAAAATTCTTCTCCAAATCACTTTATTTCACACTTTAACCAAAACACACTGGCCAACTCCCCAGCTTCTTTAGGGTTTAATATTAACACAGGAATACTATAAACTTTGAAAACAGAAATACTTTGTGTCACAAGACAAAAACTGCATCGTACCAAATAAAAAGGTTCACATGTAGTATTACCAGAATACTGGTAGAAGAAAACAAACTCATTTACACACTTGGGCTTTTTGCGGCAGTTTCGACGTTTGGTCTTTAACCACCGTCTTGATGACCCCCACAGCAACTGTCTGCTTCAGGTCTCTTGCTGCAAAGCGACCTGGAGAGCAAAATTAAAGTTAGGAGGATGTACAAGTCAACATGGGGAAAACTTATAGAAAAGTAGATGCTGTACCTAAAGGAGGGTATGTGAAGAAGCTCTCCACACACATGGGCTTGATGGGAACCAGTTTGACTGTAGCAGCGTCTCCAGACATCAGGACCTGCGGATTATCCTCCAGCTTCTTACCCGTCCGACGGTCCAGCTTCTCCTTCAGCTCAGCAAATCGACAGGTGACGTGGGCGGTGTGGCAGTCCAGGACAGGGGAGTAGCCCGATTTGATCTTCCCTGGGTGGTTGAGGATGATCACCTGGAGACCAAAACGTCACATGAGGGAGCAAGAACAGTTTGAAGTTCTATTATTCAATGCATTCAACCAACCTGAGCCTCAAAGCTGCTGACGTCTGAGGGAGGATCCTGCTGGGCGTTGCCAGCCACATCGCCACGCCGCAGGTTCTTCACGGCCACATTCTTGATGTTGAAGCCGACGTTGTGGCCTGGAAGAGCCGTCTGCAGGCCCTGGTGGTGCATCTCAATGGACTTGACCTCTGCTGTGAGCTTGGCGGGGGAGAACATCAGGGTCATGCCCGGTTTGAGGACGCCAGTTTCGATTTTACCCACTGGAACAGTACCAACTCCTAAGAGAATCAAAACATGTAGATGTAGTTTTGTGCATCGTCTCCTGAATACCTGGACCTCATTTAATCAATCAAACGCAATGAATTTAGACCTTAAAAAAACGATTAGAGCAGTCTGACCTCCAATTTTGTACACATCCTGCAGAGGTAACCTTAGAGGCTTGTTGATTGTGCGGATAGGCGGGTGGATGGAGTCCAGGACTTCCAGTAGAGTTCTCCCACATGCAGTCCCTTCCCTTCGTCTCACTTTCCATCCTTGGAACCACGGCATCTGCACACACATTCATTATTTGACACATTGCACATCAACCTGTGGCAATTTAAGGCCTCAGATATTTCACCTTCTGGGTTGCAGTGATCATGTTCTCCCCAGTCCAGCCGGAAACGGGAACAAACGGTACAGCCGTGGTGTCGTAGCCGATCTTCCTGAGGAACCCGCTCACTCCCCGCACCACTTCCTCAAAGCGTTTCTGGCTGTAAGGCGGCTCGGTCAGGTCCATCTTGTTCACGCAGACTATAATTTGCTTCACGCCCAGAGTGTAAGCCAGCAGGGCATGCTCTCTGGTCTGACCGCTTCTGGAAACACCGGCCTCGAACTCTCCTTTAGCTGCAGAGACCACCAGCAGGGCAACATCAGCCTGCAATGACAGTCACACAACCGTTTTTTTTTTTTAAAGAAACAAAGCAGCTTATTCCTACTGAAAATGCTGGAACTTGTGTGTCTTTACCTGTGATGTCCCGGTTATCATGTTCTTAATGAAGTCACGGTGGCCCGGAGCATCAATTATAGTCATGGTGTATTTCTGGGTGTTGAACTTCAGCAGGGAAATATCAATAGTGATTCCTCGCTCACGTTCGGCTTTCAGCTTGTCCAACACCCAGGCAAATTTGAAAGAAGTCTTCCCCATCTAGAAAACAAGTTTCATTAGAGTTGAACACTTAAATTTCCTTTCCTCATTCCTTACAGAGCACCATTTCTTCCTCACTTGAGCTGCAGCTTTCTCAAACTTCTCCAGTCTCCTCTGATCGATGCCTCCACATTTGTAGACCAGGTGTCCGGTGGTGGTCGACTTGCCGCTGTCGACGTGGCCGATGATCACCACGTTAACGTGAGTCTTCTCTTTTCCCATGGCTGAAAGCGGATTTACTGACCAAACGAAGAAACTGCAGGGCTACAAATATCACACTTGTAGATCCTTCTATCAAATAGATCTGACCAGCTGCTTTAGGAGCAGCTTTATAGGCTCCAGAGACACTTAAGTGGAGACAGGTGTGCTGCTTAATCAGCCTTAATTGGTGTCAGTTGATGAAGAATTAAACAGCGAAGGAAACCATGAGACGAGGCTGGAATGCTTCTGAGAATTCTTCACATTTTTTAAAATAATTTTTTTGGATGCAAACAACATTGAGGATAATGAGTGGGACAAACGCTTCAGCTTTATCTTTGATCAGCGAGCAGCAGCTAAACTCTGCTCAGGCCTTCAGCCACAGATCATCCTAATGATCTCAAATTACAACCAGGTGCATCGTGTGGAGACGGGAGCCTTTGAACCAGAAGCCTCTCTCTGTTTATCAAACACAACAGTCACAAAGCATGAAAGGAAAAACAGGCAACAGACATATTTTCAATATTACAGGCTGTAATTGGGGAAGTTTGAATCTATGCTGCAGTAACTTTATAGTAGGAGGAGAAAAGGTTGAAAGAAGTCCTCATATCACTAATGGGGAAGGCCGGTATGATTGACACCATAAATAAATCGCAATAAATTTGCATTTCTGTTGCTGTTTTGTGCAAGTATGATCATCTCTTTAGTTCAGAAT
This sequence comes from Amphiprion ocellaris, assembly GCF_022539595.1. Taxonomy (NCBI): domain Eukaryota; kingdom Metazoa; phylum Chordata; class Actinopteri; family Pomacentridae; genus Amphiprion; species Amphiprion ocellaris. Next base: position 19,741,960 of record NC_072787.1, on the reverse strand, counting down.
ATTTACACACACAGTTTACATTATGGACATCATTGATGATTGTTATTTACCACTGAAAACATGCATGTGATCTGGTAATGAATAGAGAATAATAATACGATATACCTAATATTTGGCTTATTATTTGGTGACAATTAAAATCTTTACAATTTAACCATTACAGATTTATGTTGTCTGGTGTAGATTTCAGGTGGGATTCAGGGCATACATCAACCTTTGACATTTACAGCATGTGCATTTGGAAATAATTATTAGAATTCTTCCTTTGCTATTCTTGATGGAGCATTCTGGGTTTTCTTTGGACAGATATTTTCCTGATTTCAAGGTGGTTAGCAATGGTTCTCCCACCGCATCCCTCTTCTTTTAGCACCAGAATGGCCATATTGTATCTATTGGGTTATTACAGGACTTTTTCATGTCTTTCAGAAGATGCTGTAATTATTTAACCACTATATTAACATTCAAACAAAATTATTAATGTTGAAGGTGTGTTGTGCAGACTTTGTAAGGAAAACAAGAGGTGGTCTAATAATTTCCTAAGCTTTATATGTAGTTATGGGTATCTCTGCTGCAGATATCCTGCTGGGAGACAAAAAAAAATATATGACCTGACAGAAAAATATTTAACATTTTTTGAAAATTTGTCGGTAGCAGTTTGGACTTGAAAAACTCAAAGAAACACTGTGTCCATGTAAGACTGAAAATGGGCAAAATATGGGGCATTTAAAAACAAATTTTGTGATACTTAACACCCTAGTTATGTAATAAAATTGTTTAAAAAATTAATAGCACGAATTCCTGTCCAATTTAGTGAATTCACACTCAGCAAATTCCAGATTAGCCTAATTCACATTGAGTGTAAAAGAATTTTGGGGTCAAATAACACAACAGCGCCCCCTGGAGGCTCTATGCTAGCTTCTTGTTCGGTGGCACTTCGGTAGAGTTGATAAACCTCCTACTTCTGCTTCTGCGAAGGTCTATCTGAACGACTTTAACGTCTTAAAGTGCTAATAAAAGCAGCCGTCAGACATATTTATAATCTAGTTCAGTAGTAATCCGCTAGGAATGACTGTTGAAATCATCAGCGGGTGCCGGTTGACCGGGCGGGGCTATTGTCAATCAGATGGCGAAGGTGTGTCGGTGCCCCCCTCAACCGCGCTGAGAAGTGACACAAACCGAACTAGCTCCCTCCGGTCTGACGGCCGCAGTGACGCCGGAGAAGCAACCCGGAAACAACAGCAGCAGCAAATCGCTTTTCTTCTCCTTTCAGCCCGGACCGCTGCTTCTAGCGTGGTATCCACACATCGACTCCCGTGTTTCTCTACGAGCATCAAGGTAAAAAAAAAAAAAAAGACAAAACTAACACTTTACCGCTTCTTTTTCCGTCTCCTCCACCTGCCGCCTTTACTACCCACTGGTTGCCATTTACCGAAGCTTGTTTTTAGTGTTAAAATTCTGCTCCTCGGCAGCGAAATTAATGAATCACGAACGGTAAAAAAAAAAATAAAATCTAACCCGGGTGTCGTTAAGTTGCTGTAAAATTCAAGTAGCGGTATCAGTGATTATATAAACATGTCTTCGGTATACCGTTAACTTCCCCTTTTCAGAAATGGGTTCTCAAAGGAGGCGTCAGGCTGCTAACTAGATTTTTTCCTTTATTTGGCCAGAGGCAGTGAATGTTACATGCTCGACCCAAAACATGCTCCTAAATCCAGGCTATCAGCTGTGTCTGGTCCCGGGGTGAGATTGTGGAACCGGTTTTGAACTTTAAACTGTGTGGCTTGGATTAAGACTGCTCAGTTTCAGGCAGCAAATGATGCATCATTAAAGCTGCGTTAAAGGAAATGCACACACTAGCAGCTGGGACATGTGCAGAGCTGGTTTGCCTTTGATGGTTTTCGTTCTGATCAGTGCCTTTCAACAGATCTTGCCAGTTTTCAAAGTCTGACTCATGTGGCAGGAGCTTAGATTTGCATCTACTTGAGTAGAAATAGGATTAGAGCAATATTAAAATACTGTTGTACAAGCAAAAGTCCTGAATCTGCATGTGTGGCATTGTCAGCTATTATTCTGTAATTGGTTAAAAGAACTGAGATCAAACTAGTAGTGTTGCTGCTGGGTAGTTTAACCCTCGTGTTGTCCTGCGGGTCAAAATTGACCCGTTTTAAAGTTTGAAAATGTGGGAAAAATATATATTTTCACAGTGAAACTTCTGATGTCCATATTTCCAATATTTTTGGGAAATCTTTGAACATTTTTGGGAGAAAAAAATGTTTAAAATGTTTCTTTAAGAACATTCACATAAAAATCAACCAAAATCCAAATTTGGTTGATTTTTATGTGAATTTTTTAAAGAAATTATTAGAATTTTTACTGATATATATATATATATATATATATATATATATATATATATATATATATATATATATATATATATATATATATATATATAAAATCACTAGATATTTTTAGGATTTTTTTGGAAGATTTTTACTCATTTTTTGAAAATATTTACAAGAATTTTCTTGCCAAATTATTTTTTTTTAAATGAAACTTTTAAGGGAGTTTTTTTTAAAGGCATTATTGGAATTTTCTTCCTGAAGGTTTTGCAAATTTTCAGAAATTTGGGGATTTTTTTCTGCTAAATTTTTGGATTTTTTTCAGATGAGAAAACTATTTTTTGGTGCTTGTAAATGAGGACAACAGGAAGGTTAATTCATTGCATGGTTTATTATAGGGATTTCTTAAACATCCAGCTATTGAATGCAAAACTAGCATAAAGTAATGCTGGGATCTTCTTAACTCAAAGATATTTCACTGCAGATTAGCTTTTTTTTTCATCTGTACAACCTCAGAACCGTAGCACGGAAGTATACATTATTTCCTTTCCGCCCACTCTCTGCATAGGTGCTGAAAGTGGAAGTGAAACGTCCAGACAGCCGGATTTGTTTATGGTATCTTAGGAAAGTGCAGCGTCTACATTAAATTCGTCTCAGAGCTCTCACGCTCTTTCCTCTTCAAGGTCTACAACACTAAAGCCAAAAAAAATTGCTCCATGTTTGGTTCAACTCTGCCTTTTACGATGGCAGAAGCATTTTCAGTGCATGTCAGCAAAATGTTGCAGACTCATCTGTTAGTTCACAGATGTTCACTTTGACCTTTACCTGCATGCATCACCAAAAATATAAACAGGTACCTCAGGCATGGCTTTAAAAAGGACTATATGAGGTGGAAAAGAGGGTAAAATTCTGCATTTTTTAGTGTCAGCCAACCTAAAGTCAGCCAAAATCCCACATCTTCTGCTGCTGTATGGGACACATCCCTCCAGGTTATTTGAGTTTTCCCTTCTTGCAGTTTTTCTTCTTTACATCTGCACATTTTTGAACAACTGTATTTTGTTTGTTGGACATTTTCTCTCTCCACACGTCTTTGCTGCCATGGTTCCCGTCAGTATAGACCTGGAAGACATGACAATACCTGACTCTTGTGGGATGTTAGACGTGGTAAAACTTGTTGCGCCCTGATTGTCTCATAGCTTTTTTTTTTTTTTTGCACTGGTGTGAACAGATGGAATAATGCATGGAGTGACTCTTGAAGCTTATTCTTCCTTGTTTTGATTAGTGCTGCATGTAAAAGTTGCAGAAGCACTTGCAGAAAAACTAACAGAAGAAGAGAAGAAATACAACAAAGTCTGATGATGAGTAATTTCTGGGTTCGGGTAGTCATGTGTGAGAGCTTTTCTATGTCTCACAGTCTTGATTTGTGAAACAACTGAGAAACGAGAATTTGGCTCACTTGGCACTGTGTATTCGGTCATAAATCCCAGTTTGATGCAGGTATAGGCGTGCAGGTGTGCTTAGGCATGATGTTGCTTACAAATGAAACACAGATTGGATACTGTGCAACAGGAAAATTATCATTTTTAAGGTGTAATCTTGTCGTAACAAATCAATTTTTGCTGGCTGATTTTTCATGTACTGTACTGTAAAATAATCCATTTTACTAGTCAACAAAACAACCAGTAGTGATGCAGAAAAACCCCCAAAACAAAACAATATGCATATCTCTCCTCTGATCCACTTACCCCCGGAGCAAACCCACGAGGGGAGATTTTCTACATACCTTCTTTTAGCAGACATGTTTTCTAGTTCAGACAATTGAGGATACTGCAGCTGGTGTAATACCACGAGGATAAAGCGAGCGTAATGCTGGTTACTTTTAATTATTAATAATGTTTCCAGGAGTTCTCCAGGGCCAGAGCCGCTCGCATGTTTTCATTTCTCAGATTCGCAAAACAGACCCACAGCAGGACGAGGAAGACGACTTATCTTATTCTGGTGACAACTAACCAAACATTGAAGGAAAAAAGTAGCTCTTATCACAGATTTAGTGGATCGATTCACAGGAATGTCCCAAAGATCCGAGGGGCTGGGATCCCTCTCTAGCAGCACACACCCAGCGTCATTGCCGACTTCAGGTTGGGTTACTGCAGTTATTCTCGGTATGAGGTTTGCCGTCGGACTACATTATATGCTGTCAGCAGCAAGTGGGTCCACACACACTCAACATCCCGTCTAGTCGAGTCATTGTTCCAACAGGTCCAGCTCATGCACCATTGTGTGGTTTCACTGTGGTGTTGTGACATTTCGATAGCGACCGCTTGCCTCAAGGAGTTTAATACTTCTCATAATATCAGCTGTGTGGCCGCTCAGCCGAGCAGCACTGGGAGTTATGTCCCCCTTTGAGAATGTCATTTTTTTTTTTAATTCCTGTCGGTTGTTTTGTGATCTTTGGTTTGAGGAAACGGCAACATGTGTGAAGCATCTTGCTAACCCAGAAAATAACCACAGGGTCAAACCATCAGCTCTCTGTCACAGCCGTCGCACGTCAAATGTCTGTTAGCGTTTACGTTGTAGTGTCCACGCTTTGTGTTTCATAAGCATGCCGTCTTAGGCTTATTGATCCCTTTCTCTGGCATAGTGCTGTTTGTGCAGTTATTTGGATTAACTTCCTCTAACTGATCTGGCCTGTTCAGCGTTCTGCTCTAACACCATTACCATGACGAAGCTTAATCCAGGAGAGCTGGTGACTCCAGCATCATTCAATTTCAAGTTGTTGTTTTTTTAAATTCAGGCACCTCAATTACAATTCCAGCCTTTCTCCACCATCTAACCATGTGATATACTGTATTTCAGCTCGTGGTAATTTGACACTTCATACAGAAATGAGTTTATGGACTTCTCTGTGTGTGAGCAGTTATCTCATTTTTCCTCTTGAGTACACACAATTCTCCTTCCACTGCATGTCTGCTCTTGTCCATAAGCAGATCAGAGTTGAATTGATGACATACTTGAGTTACTCAGTAGGAAAAGCTGACTGAATCCCCCCTTCAGAGTGTTACTGCCAGTTTCTGCACATGATCGAATTATTAAAGAGCAGAATTTCACATTTATCACGTGTCTGATTGTATGTTCCTTGAAAGAGAGCGTTGAATTTGATAGATCCTTATCAGCTTTACATGATCTTTTTGATCATATCTCTTTGACATTTCAGCTCTTTTTGTTTTTTGTGCTTCTGTCTTGGCCAAAACAATCTCAAGGATCTTCTACTGGTTAGCTAAGGGACTATATTTTATCATTATTTAATTCGCATCACATATTCCCTGCTGTTTGGTTCACACACAGATTGATTTAGCAGTTTGTTTTGTTGTTAAATGAGCAGAATAAGATGTTGTGGAGCTGTGGAGGTCCTAGCCGTGGCGGTTTGTCTTCGCAGCCTTCAACAGAACCGAGTAATGTACTTTTGATGTGCTGACTCTGATGTGTATGAGTCAGTGTGTGTGTGCCAGTTTCTGATCTGCAGCGCCGGCTGTGCCGGTAGACTCAAGCATTCCTCTCAACTTTCTCACTTCCGTCCTATGATGTTGGCTTATCTGAAGCCCTAAGCGTTGCACATAATGAGAAGAGAGAGCAGTCTTGTGTGTTTTTTATCCTCCTGCAGGCAGGCCATCTGAAGGCCTTCAACAGGATGCTTTCATTTATCCCTGGCTGTATGCAGCAGCATCTTCACAGTCTAAAAGCAAAGTGGACTTTGCATTGAATCTCCCAACATAAAGCTATAAATAACGTGGCCTACTCAAAAGAAAAAAAGCTGTGACTTTGTGCGCTCCTACCCCCACACCTTTCACACATGCACCGAAAACCCCTTCAGGCTCTCATCTGAGAACGGCAGAAGAGGCTGCAGTGTTGAGGATTTTCTCCTTTCACCACCACTTAAAGCAGATTCAGTTGCATTCAGCGATTTGTGACGATGCTTTTTAAACATAGCATGTTAAACCGGGCGGGCATGAGATCCTCGCGTGGCCGCCTACATGTCAGCAGACATAGAACAGGCGTGTTGCCACAGATGGCGAATCAGCATGACAGAAATTCAGTTTTTGCATGGAGCTGTTGCTGCGCTGCCCCCACACCAAACCTCCATCACACAGTGTTAAAACTGTCATATAAACCCGAGGTGGATTTCTGTTCCAATATCAGCCTGAACATTATTTAATCAAGCCTAAATTTTACAGGCATCCTGGTGTGTCACATAGGCATGTTTAATGTACCTCTTTGTGTTGTAGTGATGCATTATTTTTTTGCTTTTAGCATGAATACATTCCTCTTTTGGCCAAAGCTGTAAAAGCTCCTGTTTGTTTCTCAGTTTTATGTCATTTTAAACTGAATATCTTTGGGTTTGGGTGTGCTGGGAGGATAAAACAAGCCATTCTGGACACGTCACCCTGAATTCTGAGAACCATGAGGCAAATTCTGCACTATTTTCTGACATTTTGTAGACAATAAGCCACAAATCTAGAAAATAATCAGATTAATCGACAATGAAGAATTGTCACTTGCAGCCCCAGATTATTTGTAATGTCAATATCCAAATCACTGCATTATTTTATATTTCACTTTTGAATTTAAAAATCAGCCCCAATCACTAAATCTCTCATGCTTTGGGGACTCAGAAACTGAAAGTAAATATCTCAGTGACACCTCAGATGATGCTTTTACCATTTCAGACTGAATTTCTGAACACAGCTGTTTCATACCTGGGTTTGGTGCCCATCACTTCCAGAACTTTCTCAGTATTGGATCTAATGGCTGTGCCTATTTGCATGTCTGAATCATGGCTTCACGTGGAAAAGAATTCCTGGAGGAAATTAAAACTGTGATTGAGAAAATTTACAAAGATGAAAACATTTAGAGGAAGATCAGAGACAAACTCAAAATCAATCAAAACAGAGCAGCAGCTTTAATCAGGAGGTGTAGAATGAGTCATAGTACCACTAACCAGAACTGCAGTAGTTCTCCTCAAATGACGTCACAGACAGTGCATTACTTTCACAATCCAGCTCTGAAAAACAGACAGGAAAGTGCTTCAGACGTGGCACAGGGGTTATCAACAGACTTCTGTCTTTCTGTGACAGCTCAGACAGTGTCGAGGTAATAGCATAAACTCAGCCTCCATGGATGGTCTTGGCACAAAACTTCAAAATGAAGCTTTGCTAAATAACCTGTAAAGAAGAATGATGAATATTGGAAGCTTATTGTTTAATCTCATGAGATCAAGTTGAATTGGTTTAGTTCAGGTGGGATCCATCATGTTTGGTGTGAACCTGTCAAAAACCACAGTGAATGCATAGTCCTGACAGTGAAGCACAGAGGTGGGAGTGCAAAAGGTGTTGGGGAGAAGACATTTATATGGTACCATGAATCCTTGTGGACCTACCAAGATACTAGCTGACGAGATTACAGTCTGTAGTGGCTTCTCAGCAGAGGAATACTCCAGCATGAGCCTAATCCAAAGCACACTGCCAGAATTACACGAGTAGAAAACTACGACCTGGCCAAGTATGTCATCTGACTTGAATCCAATAGAATACCTCTGGGGTATTTTGAAGGAAAAAGTAGAGTAGCTCTACCCCTGCAGCAAAGAGTAAGTTAGGAAAAAAAAAGTTCCTGAAGAATGACAGAACATTTCTCCACAAACACTGACATCCTCCACGTCAAGGAGGATTACGTCTGTCATCAACGATAAAGGCGAACATGTGAAGAGAAAATGACAGATATGAATCCCAGGAATGACTGGCTTTTATTGCACTGAGTTCCTACTGTGAGGTCTGTAAAGTAAATTTAAATAATTTATTTTTTAAATTTGAAATAAGAGCAAATACCCTACTGTTCAACTTAGAAGTGATGCAGTTACTTTAACCCTCCTGTTGTCCTCATTTATAGGCACCAAAAAATATTGTTCCCTTGTCTGAAAAATAATCCAAAAATTCAGCAAAAAAATTCCCCAAATTTCTGAAAATTTGCAAAACCTTCAGGAAGAAAATTCCAATAATTCCTTAAAAGTTTCCCTTAAAAGTTTTCTTTTAAAAAAATCCCCCAAATTTGGCAAGAAAATTCTTGTAAATATTTTCAAAAAATGAGTAAAAATCTGCCAAAAAATGTCCTAAAAATGTCTAAAATGATTACATATATATCAGTAAAACTTCTAATATTTTCTTTAAGAACATTCACATAAAAATCAACCAAAATCCAGCGAAATTTGCTGGATTTTGGTTGATTTTTTTTTTGTTTTGTGAATGTTCTTAAGAAACATTTTTAACACTTCTTTTTTTCCACCAAAAAATGTTCAGAAATTTCCCAAAAATGTTGAAAATGTGGACATCAGAAGTTTCACTGTGAAAATATTTTTTTTTCTCCACATTTTTAAACTTTAAAACGGGTCAATTTTAACATGCAGGACGACACGAGTGTTAAGATGAATAATTTGGCAGTTAGGTGCTATTGCCCAGGGGGTTGCTCACTTCTGTTGTATATAGCCCCGCGTGGTGTAAATCATTGTTTAGAGTCCAGCTGAGTGAAACGAGCCCTCAGCAAGTCGTTTGTTGTATCATTTCAGTTTGAGCGTCTCTAGCGAGTGTTACTGATCTGTGGGAGTTTTCTTAATGAAATGATTTTCCACAGAGGCTCCGCTGTGCTCTGTGGGCTTCAGTAACTTCAGAAACACAGTTGATACCCCTCTTTCGGTCGCCAGCTCTCTCTCTCTCTCTCGCCAGTAGGACAGGTTGTCATGGCAACCCAACTTTTAATGGAAGTTTTATTCAGCGGTGTTAAAACCGACACCGCAAGACTGATTTTTATTTATTTATTTTTTGTTCCAGTGGTACTTGTCACCTTCTCATGTGCACACAAATGCCCACGCTGAAGGCACACACAATTTTGCATGAATGGTGCCACTTCTGGTGTAGAAAACGACTTTCCACTCAAATTGCATAAGCTTTATTTGAATGCTAACTGTTACGTCAACATAAGCGCCTCTCTCATACGGCTTGCATTTTACAGCAAGACTGCACAATTAACTGAAAATAAGAGACAATCTTATTATACGCGCTTAAGCTTAAAAATTATGTAAGGCTGCAGCTATTAGTGTTCAAAATGAACTTTAAACATTCTACACTGGGGGGATATTTATGTATTCTAGACTTCAGTCTCATTGTAAAGCCCTTATAGTAGCGGTTTTGGACCTTTTAGCCCTTTTCAAACATGAGATACTTCACATTGCTGCTTCATCAATCTGTTAAAGCCATAATATTTGTAATGCGCAAAAGATTACATCTAAATTAGGAGCACGCTTATCAAACTGTCCAAATAACTAGCAGTCTATAACCCTAAAAATCTTTTATGTATAATTTAACTACTACTTTATTACCGCTATGCAATAAATGGTTTACCTGCAGCTCATAAACCCTGACTCCGTGTGTGTCAGCTCACCTGTCTAATGTGTAGGAAAGTACATAGTTTGAGTTCTTGTTGTTGTTGTTATTATTGATCCTGCCTTTATGTTGGGGAAAATTTATAATTACAAGTGTGGAAAAAATATATTTTCACAGTGAAGCTTCTGATGTCCACATTTTCAACATTTTTGAGAAATTTTTGAATATTTTTTGGTGGAAAAAAAAATGTTAAAAAAATGTTTCTTTAAGAACATTCACACAAAAAAATCAACCAAAATCCAGCGAATTTTGCTGGATTTTGGTTATTTTATATATATATATATATATATATATATATATATATATATATATATATATATATATATATATATATATATATATAAAAAAATAAAATCACTTTAGATATTTTTAGGATTTCTTTGGATGATTTTTCTGAATTTTCTTGCCAAATTTGGGGATTTTTTTTGCTGAATTTTGCATTTTTTTCAGACAAGGAAACAATATTTTTTGGTGACTGTAAATGAAGACAACAGGAGGAGAGACTCCTACAAACAACTGGAAGCAACAAACTGAACTTCAGCTCCTGCTAATGTTTCATGAGAATCCAGATTACATTCATAGGTGTTACTTTTATGGATATTTAAGTTTGTAATAGAAATGAGTGAAAAACCTTTGTGTGTGATTTTTTTTGCGCTTTCTTTTGCTGTCTCTGTGATAACGTTGGACCTTTGGTCTTCCACAAATCGCGTCACACAACTTAAAGCATGTTGCTTGTGTGTGTCTGTTCAGTTCAGACTTTTGCCATGTTGACATTGATGTGAAAATGTTACTATATTTGACCCAGTAAGATTGCCATCATGACTTTTGCGGAAAGTGACCAAATTCACACATGAAACTGATGCATTCAAATGGTGTCAGATTAATGAAAATACATACATGTCTTACAACATTAGACTTACCAAGAACTTCAATGACTTATGATTTATGTGGCCTCAAAATTTATGATTATAAATTCTGTTTTACTACTAACCTCTATGTAATTGTGTATGTTCCACTAACCTTTGTTTATTGTACTCTGGCAAAATAATTTCCTCCGGGATGAATAAAGTAGATCTTATCTTTTCTTATCTCATTTTAACCTTGATAACAACAGTTGACAAAACAATGTCAAGTTCATCCATTTCAATCATTGATTTAAAGAAGAATATCAGTCAATATACTCATTCACAGCTTAAAAAACATGTATGAACATCTGCCTTTATCTGTGTGCGTGACAACTGGACATGCTCCACATGTAGATCCTATTGATTAGCTCATGGCCTGCTCCACAGTCACATTCAGCACATGTTTTGCTGATTGTTGCACACACAGTCTGCAGCAGGGCCACACATGTCGGCCCACGTTTATTGAGCCCTTCATGTGGTGGAGCAAATTAAAACCAAACAAGTGTACATGCTATGTTAACTTATTGCTCCTGCAAACTGCAGGAGCACAGATTTAGATTTGAATTTAAAGCTCTGTTAGTTGCTTTTAGTGTCGTTTTATTGCCCCTCATCCTATGGGAATAAAAATAGAACTGCTGAACACCAGCATTCGGAGTGTAGTTCTGTTTTTTTTCTCAAGTTTTGTAATTTGCAGATTTCTCAAGTCTTAACATTACTCATGCTCTTCCCTGAGTTGGTCTTCACTTGAATGACTTCTTTCAAGTCTTTGTTTGGATAAAGAACTTCTCACGTATCGTGTAGATGCCTCCGAGGCGACTGAAATGCCAAACTCTGAACCCCCACAGCCAACAGTGGCTCTGGCTAACAGTGCTGTACTTTTTCTCCAAGAGCCTGGATTTAATTGTTGCTTGAAGGGATGAGCAAAGTTGAATCACTGCACACAAACACACACATACAGTCGCTTCTGAATGATCTCATCATGCGGGTCTTTGCCTGCAGCAGCACTGAGGTGAATGACAGTAGTCCTACATATACAGGATGAGCCATAAACCTCAAAAGCAGGATGATGGTTTGAAGCCATTTGCTGCAGTCTAGTTACCAGTTTAATTAAAGATTTAAAGCAGAATGTGGAAAGGAATTTTAGACAAGATGGAGAACCCAGCTAGCCTTTTTAGCTGTTGAAAGCACAAAAAGCATCTACCCGCTTGCTTGACTTTTTAACCACACGAGTAATTTGGCTTTAGGGCTGAAAATGTATTGATTTCAAATCAGAAAATGTCATTTGAAATAATGCAATCATCAAATTACAAAGGTTCCAGTTTAGGATGCCTGTTATGTAGATTGTCTGACCCAAGGTTTAAACTGACGTGTCAATAGTTTGACAAATTCATGTTGTCCTCCTTGTGTAACAGTCAGTCTTTTAATTGTATCTCAGGTTCTAATGCTCCATCACATTTTAAACCTGTTAGAAAGTTAATATTGAACTGAATCTTCACTTAAAAGGTACATTTAATCCAATTGTAATTGCATTATCTGCCAGAATTATTGCAATTAGATGTTTTCCCCAAATTGTTCAGTCCTAATCGGCCAGTTGGTTCACCATTTGTATTTAGAATGAAATATCCACTATTGACTGGATTGTGGAGACTTTTTGTACAGAAACAACAATTTCTGTAGCACCATTACATTTGTTTTCTTGCCAAGCAGCCTTAAAGCTTTGTGCTTGTGGCCAAAGCATATTGATCCAGACAATCCTGTGAGGAACTACTGGCAGGCATGGGTTGGGTTAGTATGGGGTTTTTAGATGTGACTTGACCAGTGATAGCCTATCCAGTCAGCTGACAAGTATTATTTGATAGTTAATTCCAGCGGTTTTTGGCTTTTCTGATGGTTGTGTGTTTTAAATCATCTTGTGCATCAAGTTTAGAGTGAAATGCTTTGATGGACTGCCGTGAAAATTGTTGCATGTGTGTTCATCAGGTTAACCAAGCCAATAACATTCCAATCAGCTGTGACTTGTGTTAGCATGCTAACTACCGATATGATGAACATGGCAACGACACTTGCTAAAATATGCATGTTAACTCTGCTGGTGTTAGCATATTAGCATTCAAAGCTCTGCCGTGGTGCATGCAGCTTCTCAGACCTGCTAACATGACTGCAGACTCTTGATCACCACTTAATTATCATTAGGGGACTGGAGTGTATCCCAGCCGACTTAGGGTGAAGGCAGGAGACACCCTGGAGAGGTCATCAGTTAATCACAGGGCTATATATAGAGACAAACAATCACACTCACATTCACACCTACAGACCATTTAGAATTACCAATTAACCTCAGCATGTTTTTGGACTGTGGGAGGAAGCTGGAGTATCCAGAAAAAACCCACGCATGCACAGGGAGAACATGCAAACTCCATGCAGAAAGATCCCAGGAAGGCCGGGACGCAAACCGGGGATCTTCTAGCTGCAAGGCAAAAAAGCTAACCACCGAGCCACTGTGCAGCCCCGTATAGGAACATGGAAAAGACTAAAAAATCACAGTGGACTGACAGTGTTTTTCAACTTTACCCTCTTTTTAAGCCTGCAGATCAAGAAATTACTGGAGCTAAATATTAGTCCTCCTTCAAGAATAAACAATCTTGAAGGAGGAAAATTAGTTTGAAACACTAGCATACTGTTCCACATACTGCAGGCATGACTGTAACCTCCATAACCTCATGTGCTTAGTCAAGCTCCGACTTGGCCGCATGTTGTGGCCCCCAGCTGCAGGCGTGATGCATAGCTGTCTCCCATGATGCCCTGCCACAGATGTCACCTGTGTCATGTCAGCCCTTTTAGATTCAGAACAAGTCGTGGGTCGTCTACATGCCTCCGTAAGACAGAGGGATAAGAACAGAGGCTGTCACGCCCTCATTTGTCACATTCAGAAGGATGTTTCTCTAGTTTCAGCGTCTAGTTTTCCTCTCGCTTTTAAGCCTGTAGCTTGCTCTTTTCACGGCGTCTTATTCCGTCATGTTGGACTCTCACTGCTCATGCGAATCTGAAGTTTCAGGGTTTGAAGTCTGATCACATTCATGCATGACCAACGCTGCTGCTACCGCTGTGCATTTGTATGCAGGCTGGCGAGGAGAGAAGTGCCGTGGTCGTAATGGTCTCACAGTCTACTGAGCTTGTACTCTCGATCAGGGCAGAGCTTGTGGCTTGTCGACACCGTGTTGAATCTTAAAACTGAGACTTGTTAGATGACTCTTGGCTTATTCGAGACAGAAACTGAGTCTTAAATATTTCAGCCGTGTTTTTCATCTCTATTTAACTGCCCGTTTAGTTGGCAGTTTCAGCCGGTTGTTTTTTTCATGAGCCAGACTGAGTCAATTGTGTCTTAGCGTTCTCTTACGGGAGGAAGCAGGGAGCCTTGTAGAAAACCTGAACTGAATCAGAGGAAGTATTACACAATAGGAAGTGGTGTGCTTTTTATGTGACTCTGTTTGTTCCATGCTTTTTTCTATTTTTTTAAATCTGCAATTAGTCCATATTTCACAAGGTACATACTGTAGGACGAAGGAACAACCCTGTAAATGCACATTTAACATGGATCTGTAGCCTCTCTGGTCGTGTTATTTTCTCTTTTGTGTGATTTTTAGTGTGTTATAACTGAAGGGGAACCAAGATGTAATGCAGTCTTTTGTAATGGTGGTAACCACTGTGTTAAGTGTGCATCAGTAGTGTTGTAAAGTGTAACTTTCTCTGCTGAAAATGCACAAAAGTAGTCGCTCAGGGATTGTAGCGAATTTGTTTGTGTGTTTAAGAGGTTCAGTTGGGTTTTTTCCAACGAATAAGTGTTGGTGTTTTCAGTCCTTATTTGTCATTAAGTCTTTGTCGACGTGTGTTCCAGAGGCTGACCTGTGCTGGAGGACTGACCCGGGGCCACCTGCCAGGCCGGGCCTCCCTGCTCCTGACTGCCAGTCACACATCTCCACCGCTGGTAAGACCTCATACCGAGTTGCACCTGTAGCTGCACCTTTTCTGTTCATCAATATTATATGAACGTTTACATATTTATCACTGCGACGTTTCCCTGAACACTCTGACTTTCATTCAGACTGCAGTCAAGATAGCAGATCCATTCCCCCAGTGCCGGTTTGTGCATATTCAATGCGTACCTAGGAACCTTTTGCAAGCACTAGTTTCTCGTAGGACCAGTCAGAGTATGACCTAATTATTATATATCTGTTATTATTATTATTTATCTGTTCTATGTGTAGTTGTAGCATCAGCTGGAAAGCAAAAACACACAAAAAAGTCAAGGGGTTAAGACTTCAGCAGTAGCAGTTAGTTTTGAAATGGAGTTGTGCGGTTTTTAGTGCAATATTGTATCTCAAACACAGTCTGAGGAAATCCACAGATGGAAATTTGCACTATAAAGTATTCAAACTGCCAAAACTTCATACTAGCTATGAGAAATTATGTCTTTTCACTGTACATAATCTCGAAAAACATGGCTCTATGCTCAAATTCCTTCCTCCAAGTCCACAAGTTAAACATCTGCATTTTTATCCATCAATGCAAAGTTTGACCTTTTGGCTATTTTTACCCTTCCGGCTTTTTTTCCCCACTCCAGATCACCATCTATACATCTGCTGTTATTTGTTTACATGTCTATTCATGTCTATTCAAGGCTGAAACTCTTATCTCCTCTAATTTGAATTGGCTGCAACGCTTGAAGAGAAAGTTGTTGAGAATATCAGAATACTGAATGTCACTCACGGTGGCATGTCTGTGTTTTTCCCACTGTTTCAAACCAGTTTGGTGCATATTGAAGGAATAAATTAATGGAGACATTTCCCTTCAGTGGCAGTTGAGTCAGTCAGTCATTTTGCTTTCTTTCCACTGGTAGTGTTTTCCACACTAATGTGGGCTCAGTAGAAGTGGGAGGAAGAAACAGATAACTGCTGTCTCGATTGCTTTTATTGCAAAGTTTGGCTGACATCACAAACAAAAGTTGTATTTTGCATTTATTGCACTGTCATTTTCATAATTCTTAGCTTTAGTTGAAAGCTCAGAGAATGCAGCTTATTCGGTTTTTATTCTGATTTGAAAAATAGATATATGTTAGATTTTAGTTGAGATTTGTACATGCTATTTAGAAAAAAAAAATCATGAAAACTCTAAAATTCCTGTTTTATTTTGAACCCTGACAATTTCTCCTCTTGTTATACACTTTAGTCTCTTGCTTTTGGTCAGATGGAGGAAGAACTTTCACATACTTTTTCCTCCTGTAATTACCCGTGTTAATAAAATTACAACCTACTTTATTGACATCTTGCTGAGGTTTAAACATGATCAGAAAGTGAGATTTAGGACTGTATTAGCAGCTTGTGTGCACAGATACCGACATATCATTATGTAAGACTTCCTGTGGTGCACCTATGCCTATTATAGTCTTAATGTGCCGTGCTGTGGGTGTATGTGTAATGCTGGCTAAGGAAATGAAGTACATTGTGGGCCATAAAAAGGAGTTGAGTAATGTAGGTGCTCCCGGCTTCCTGTTCCCCTTCAAGGCCGGCGTGTTTATGCAGCTACAGGGTGCAGGGTCACTACTCACACGACATGTACAGTTATATTACATGTTTTTCATTTCGTGTAATAATCCGTTACTTTGTGGTTTTAACCTTTTTCGTGGATTTGCACTCACAGATGAAGTCTTGATTTTAAACCAGACTGTCGCAGTCAGTGTTGCAGGCTCGTACTCCAGGAACAATTTTTAGCTCCCAGGTTGTCTCTCTGCACCTCACCCCATTAGACATCCCATCATTTCCTCCTGCTCGCATGTCTGCTCATCCCTGTTGTATTTTCCTCCGTGTCTCCTTGGAGATAGTTACCATGACACACAGCTATCATTCGATTGGCTGAGCCCCGGTGCTGGAATGCTGCGCTGGTTTTTGACAGCTAAGCCTCAGGTGGATCATATATAGGATCACTAAGTCAGCGTATCCTCAAGTGAGACCTACGGTGTGTAAATATGCGTGTGTGTGTGTTCATAGGCTCATGCAATGCTACTGTGCTGCTTTGGTGCTGCTCAAATCCATTCACTAAAATAGCCCGAATGGCAAGCTATTTTAGTTAGCACGCAGCCCTGTGGCGGTACAGGGGAGCAGTGTACGTGTTGCATTATACATGGAGAAAAGGGCTGCGTTAATGCAGCAGCCTGAGTTTTGTGTGAATAGAAACAGAGTGGATTAGCCTCGGTAAGCCAGGGGGAGGTGTGGTAAAGTAGCTTGAGGTGAGGCTTTTCTTGTCTGTCATAATTGGGTTCATACTGCCCTCAGCTGGTGAAGGCTCATACTGCTATAACTGTGTAGATTAAGCAGAAAATAGAGTTTTTGTAACACTGATTCCACTTAAATTGCGTCTTAGTAGAGAGAAAAAGTAACATTTTTGATCTTTTTAGCAAAATTACTCATTAGAAGGCATAAAAACATCACGTCTTTCCCTACTTGAACTATCAGTGGCTCCACTCTTGACTCAGCATATGGAAGATGCTCTGACCTCCTGCTCGCCGCCCAACCCTCTGAATAGGTAATTTGAGATGATATGTCTGAGTGGGTGTAATATGTAGAGTGGTTTGTTATGTCAGCTAAAAGCTCCCAGCTTCTCCTCGGTTATCTATTATTTATGCCACTGGAGGGTTGACACCGTGTAACTTCCTGTATAGGTTTCCTTGAGGAGGCCGCTGCCATTCCTGTGCATCCTGGAAAAACTTAATGCCTGGAAGACTAGTTTGAAATGTAGAATTAAGATTTTGCACGCAGAAATGCCTTTTTTAACCCTCGTGTTGTCCTGCGGGTCAAAATTGACCCGTTTTGAAGTTTGAAAATGTGGAAAAAAAATATATACTTTCACAGTGAAACGTCTGATGTTCACATTTTCAACATTTTTGGCAAAATTTTGAACATTTTTTGGTGGAAAAAAAAATGTTAAAAATGTTTCTTAAGAACATTCACAAAAAAATCAACCAAAATCCACCGAATTTCGCTGGATTTTGGTTGATTTTTATGTGAATGTTCTTAAGAGAATATTAGAAGTTTTACTGATATGTATGTAATCACTTTAGATAATTTTAGGATTTTTTGGAAGATTTTTACTCATTTTAAAAAAATATTTATAATAATTTTCTCGCCAAATTTGGGGGATTTTTTCTTTTAATAAAACTTTTAAGGGAAACTTTTAAGGAATTATTGGAATTTTCTTCCTGAAGGTTTTGCAAATTTTCAGAAATTTGGGGAATTTTTTTGCTGAATTTCTGGATTTTTTTCAGACAAGGAAACAACATTTTTTGGTGCCTGTAAATGACAGCAGGAGGGTTAAGAAAATGTGTGAACCTGAAATGGCTGCATGTAAACACTGGATGGAGCTCTTGGATCAGTGCTTCTCCTCAAAACAGTAAAATGTCATGAAACACAAGTTGGAGGTTTATATTCTTTTGTGACAGTCTCCTAAAGAACCATTTTGTTCTGAATGTTATCATCAGTCATGTGCCTAACTAAATTTAGGCATCCATGAAGCCAGCGTGTGCTGGTATAAGGTTTGGGAGTGGTCTTCCCATCATTCCCGCCTCGTGTGCACAGCTGATTCCACCCTCCAGATGGCACTCGCCTCCTGCTGAAAGAAAACGCCGGTGCTCTTCAATCTGACACTCATCATCCCCTCCAAAAGCCTCCTCTGTGCCCCACCCAAAATTCTGCCAGGGTAATATTGTGCAGGGAGAAATATTTAACATGATGCTGCGCTGTTTTTTTTTTTTTTTTTTTTTTAAAGTTAAAGTGAGGTTTAATTTCTCTTTACATCCACTAATGCAAACCGGCCTGCTCCTGAACGCTCACTGTACAAACAAGTGAGATGTAAAGATGCAGTGACATTGGTGAGTCACATTCAGGCAGAAGGTCAGCCAAGTAATGATGGTTCGGGGCTGTTTCTGCAGGAGAATGGAGGATCTGTGTGTGAATGGATTTAGGAGGCAGCTGCCCCGAGGGAGGCACTGCTTAGACCAACAACAGTGAGTCAATATGCCCCCCTTAATGATTTCCTAACACATCCCAGGAAGGAGTCAGAGGACTCTCAAGGGCAGGGCAGGGTGGGGTGGGCTTCCTTCTGAGGCAGATGTTCAGCGGAGAGAGCGGGGAATCAAAATTTGCCTCAAACTTCATACAAACCGCTCTTTGAACTCTTTAGATGCATCCTTTAATAAGTATTTCCAGTCTTATTTTATTGAATATGATCACATGGGCCCATGTGGCGGAGGCGTGGAGGTCTGCTCGCAGCCTTTTTATCAGTCAAACGCATTGATCTGAAATTAACACCATTCAGGCTGTCAGCGTCTCTCTCTGTGTGTTTGATGGCGTAAAGTGTTGTATTGGTGTGACTGAGGAGCGTCGCTAAGAGCCTCTCCATAGAGCTCGATTTCAATGGAGCCAGCGTTTTAGCTGACTCTTGTGTATGTGCCTGTTGCCATGGTTTCCAACTTTCATCAGGTGCCGTCCAAAAAGAGAGGAGCTTAGCCGAGGATGAGGCGCTCCCACTTTCATCCTCCTCTCTGATGTGCTTCTGTGGACAAACCGGCAGCTTCATGCGTTCGTTTGCTTTTTGGTGGTGATTGGGTTCATCACAGTTGTTTTTACGGAGGTGGGGAGGGGGTATTTTTAGCCGCCTGTGTAGTTGTAAGATCAGACAGCTGATAACTGGATGTCACCTCCAGTGTTGCCGCCGGTCGTCATGATTCCGTCTTCCTGCAGGTTTGTTATTATTTTTGCCCGAATCTGGGTGAGGGGGGTATTAGCTGATGTTTACCCGGGCGCAACAATACAGAGGCGTGGCCACGAGGTAATCAAGTTCACCCCCATAAACAAACAAACGCTAGACCCTCCCTTTCCTTGTCGCCATGCATCCCACCCCCCTTAAGCCATTTTTAGTCAGCTGGGGAGGATTGGCAGGAGATGGGGGGGTGTGAGGAGGAGTGGGGGAGGAAGAGGGGGTGGTGGTGGGAGGCGCATGCAAGCCCCCATTTGGGGAAGTCCTCCCCCATTTTCTGCCTGTCGAATCGGGCCAGCGTCAGCGAGCTCCGGCGGGTCCGGCTCTGGCCGAGTGGGCTAATGCGATGTGGCGTGTCACCCGGGGAATCTAGGTCAAGTTTAAAGCTGCCTGGATCTGCCCGCCTCTGCCGCAGTGTGACGCTTCAAATCCCTCCCCTTCCACACACGCAATAATATCCAACATGCATCCCCACAGATGTTGCTGTTTTGTTTAAATGTTGTATACAAGCAAAAAAATGTAAAAAATGAAAAGAAGCATTCCCCTTCTCAGAGGCACATTATTTCAGACGTGTACACACAGCTGCCTCGCCCCATCCCCCTCCACACCCCAGGCGAGCTCTCAGCCTGTCCACGGCTGAACCCACGTGACGCTGGCGGCTGGGGGAAAGGGAGGGCGTTGTTTTTCTTCCATAGTAAAGCAAGCAGGGCACGTGGATCGTCACGCTGCAGCCGAGTAGTGGAATGTCAGCACTATCCTCCCCTCGCATTAGCCAGCCATCAGCCCCCCCCCCCCGAGCTGTGTTTGTAGGACGCTGCCGCAGTGCTCGGTTTCAGCTGTGCCCCGCTTGTTAAAGGGGAGCCACAGAGCCGGGAGACGTTAAAAGGCAGTGCCATCCAGAGGTCAGGCTGCTGCATGGGCGTGGCACTGTTTTGGTGTCTTCGCCAAATAAGCTTCAACCTCTCTGCACCATCTGCAATCTGAACACATTCAGAATGAGTTTTTTTTTTGCTGTTATATATCCAGCATTTTGATATTTTGTTGCTATATTGCTATAGTGATGACATGCATCTTCACCTGTTATTAAAATGCAATAATTTTCTCATATTCATCTTTTTTTTTTTTTTTTACATGTAAAAATTTATCATCATAATATAAATTTGCTGAGCTGCACAGGAAAAATCAAATCATATTAAATCCCTAAGTGCTTCGTGCTGGAATTAAATATTTCTCCATCCTTCTAGTTGACTTCATTCCTCTACTAATCTGCTGTTTTTGGCGCATTACTTCATCTGTATTAATATATTCATGTGCTTTCAAGTCCTACTACTACTGTACTCGCTCTTCACCCGGAGCTCGCGTCTGATTGGCTGCTGCAATGTTTTCAATGGCACCAAATTTTTTTTTGACTCCATGGATACAGGGAGCTGTTGGGTAGATCGGCTCAGCCAATGGGAGAGCTGCGCGGGCTCCGGCTTGTCAGATTCTGCCCCTGGCCTTAGAATCAGCCCTCCCTCCCTCACTAGGAGCACGCGATGGCTCAGTGGGGGGGTTCAAAACAACAACAAGGCTGTCGTCGGGCTCTCCGCGGTGCCCAGGACATGCCAACACTGCTGGGTACAGCCACCGAGGGAGGGGGGCGTCTGTTCCCCAATCTCTGATACAGCATCCGTCTCCCCAGCCAGCCTCTTGCTACACTATCACCAGGCAACCAGCTACACTTAGTTAGAAAAATTGTCTCTTTAAAGCCGGAGCTGTCATCGTCAGAAGCCCGCATAAGCTGCAGAGTCAGTGCCGGTTTAGAACTTCATGTTTATGCAATTCTTAAATGAGTGAATTTCAAATGGGAAAGTGAGATTTAAAAAAAAAAAAAAAAGCTGCAAAATGTACAAATATAATCTGTTTTTTTTTTCTGGTGCACTTGAAGATTCTTTAGTTGGACTTGGAAATGCAGCCACATAAATCCCCGTCCTTAAAATGACCTCATTTCAAACGGCACAAGGGAGCACTGCTGGGTCTACTGGGCTGCCAGTGCCCTCGTTGAGGCGCTGCGAGTCCAGACCGCCGCCGCCAGCCAGCAGGCGGCCGACTCCCAGTCAGTGAGCGGCTGAAAGGTGGCAGTAGAGGACCAGAGGAGGCCTGGCGGGGCTGGGCAGTGCCCACATCAACCAGCAGGGTGAGGTCAGTGACAGCCCTCATCCCTTCTGAGGCTGGATCAGGTGCTGCTTCCCGACAGGCCGTGAGGTGCCAGCGTTGGCACAGTCAGACATTCAGGTCACATTAGTGGAGGCTTATAAGACGAGGCTGGACAAGGCAGGTGGGTCTTTGCAGGTGGTCACAGTTTTTAAAGGGGCCTTTGAAGGAGATAAAAGTAACAAAAAATTACTGTTCATGCACCTGATTTCGATCTGATGCTGAATAAATTGAAGTGAAATTGCATTATTTGCAAAGAAAAACAATTCTAAAATAGTCAACAAGGCTCCAACTACCAAATATTTTTTAGCATTTATTCATCTGATAATTCTTAGTCTTCTATTACCTGTTTAGTCTTTAAAATGTCAGTGGAAAATGTCTTGTTTTGCTCCACAACAGTCCTATCATAAGCGACTAAAATGCAAAAAAAATATTGACATTTGAGAGGCAGAAACCAGAGAATTTCAGGAGCTTTTTGCTTCAAAATTTCACTTAACAGATGCTGTCAGCTCAGTCTGTGTACACTCCGACTCCAAACTCTCACTCAGTCATGCAAAAAGTGTCTGCTCATCACAAATATTTTAAAAATGAGGACATGACCCACTGCTGGGTTTTCAAGATTCAAGAATACACATAACCTCCCCTCCCTGCTCGACGCATCTCATGCATTTTAAAACCAGCCCATCCGACCCTCTGCCGCTGACTGCTGAGTGTGTGCTTTGCTCTGTCGCAGCACCTCCCTGTCTCCCAGAATCACCTGCGTTGGCATGATTTATCTCGTCACCACCGGCCCTCACCCAGTCACTTTGGCTTTTCACCTGTCACTCATCTCACGTGACATCTGCCTGCCAACTTCATCACTGACCCGCCTTTCACCCACCCAGAGTACATCCTGCCCATCTCCGCCTCTTCACTGAGGGTGATGGAGCCTGCCGATGTTTTGGTGCACAAACCGCCTCACATCTGACCTCTGTTTCTGAGAAAGATCGGCTCCGTGCTTTCTAGGAGTCAGAGGATCAACGGAGCAGTCAGCAGTGCAAGGTTGTCACTTTTCATTGCACAACTAGCACCTGAAGTGTACATCGAGTACAGATATGCAATATGTTTGTATGTGGGTGGCATGCAAAGAAGGTATGGGTTTAGTATCACTGCTGAATCTCAGGAGTCTCATCTTTCTTAACCTACAATCCGCCTGAAGATCACTTACAGCAATAACCTGACGTGAAATGGGCCATTTGCAGAGCCGCCATCAGCATAGATCACACTGAATAGTGGGGAAATCTAGTTAAGTGTGAGTTTTTACAGGATGAGCCCCTTGTATTAATGCAGCACAGGCGTGGTTTGTTGTTGGTTAGTCATTTCTAGGTCAATGGGCCTCACCTCATGGTGCACAGCTTTGGTTTTGGTGCTGGATCATGTGTGCTCCCCCTGCACTCATCTAGTGGTTAACACGCTGAACTCCAAGCAGTTTCTGAAGGTTACATACCCCTGTCTCATTTTTACTCACCGTAGGCTCATTTCTCACTGCGATATGAAGACCTGCACCTTTTATAGAAGCAGCACGACCGTTACCAAGTAGAGAGAACTCGAAAATGCCTTTTTGTGCAGTATAATGGTTGTAGGATGCCATAAATCATACAAACCATAAAGCTAATGTTGAATTTCTGTTATTTATTTTGCACAAATGTAAAAAAAAACTTGTATTAACATGTAGGGCATTTTTCCAAGTATCAGTACTGGGGGCAAAAAGCAGACTCTCTACAGATATTTTTCCGCTTACATTTCAAATTAGTTCCCATACTTGTGTCCTATCTCCTCTATGTAAACACTGCCTGCAGTTCAGCTGAAAAATCCCTGATATTTTGTGACGTTACTGTTGGTAGCAGCTGAGTCACAAAGTGAGAGTGGGGGTTTTCTGTCTGTTTTTTTTTTTTTTTTTTAACAGAATCTGTTTAGATTATTTATGTCTTCTGAACTCTTTGATTTGTTGAATTTTTCTGATAGAACTGTTCATCACAGATGAGTAGTTCAGAAACCGGTGGAAAGTTGAGGATCAAATGATTCTGTCTGTTTTTACAGTTTCTGGCTCTGATAAATACTTGTCATTTTGGTGATTTAAAAAAACAGAAACTCCAAATGATACGCCTTCCAGTTCCATAAGCAGGCTTTAGGGGTTCATAGGGTCAATAACTGTTAAGTGGCTTTTCAGGCTACTAAGTAGTTTAAAGCACTTGAAGCAAAAAGCCGTATATTGGCAGGTTTGAGCTCCTCTTTTATGTTATTTTAATTTAGGACCTTTTCACACCTGAAAGTCCAAACCAAGGTCCATGTTTTTGTTGTGTTGTTTACATTTGATTAGGTTTAGAACTTTCCACGACACTGTACCTACTTCTTGTTATTATCACCTACGTGGGCTGCAGCTCCCTCTACTCTACAGAACAATCAGTGTCAAGTGCTCTGTGTGCTATCCAGGATATTGTTAAATAACTCTGTCCTCACCCACGCAGAAAATACCTGGAAAGTGTCAACGTTTTTAGAACCACATTTCAATTAAACACTTAAACCTAAAGTCTCCCCATGTGCCCTGCAGCTCATTCCTGCTTCATTTTCCTGACAAAAATGTGCTGTAACTAACTATAATTGGTCTGATCCATCCAAAAACTGTTTTCACTCTAGAAACTGATGCGAATCGTGGTTAAGTTTGATCCCGATCGAGACGACATTGTTTCATTGGACAACCAAGGCTCGGCTGGTTTTACACCTGTAGTTTTGGTTAGAATGAAATCTGAGAAGTCTCAATGAAAAAAGTTGGATGTAAATCGCTGCAGGTGTCCTGTTGAGTTTCCTTACAAAGTGAAGTTTATATTCACTGTTTCTCACTAAAACGTGTTGCATACGTGTTCATTCTCATGAAACGTGCTCAGATAAAGTGATTAAAAACTCCACAGGGTGCCTTTAAATACCCTTTGCTTTTCTGTTCTATTCATCACACAGACACTGTGTGATCCGGGAACGTGTGATGGTCATTGTTTTAATTAAAATTTGTAATAAGAGCAAGAAGTGGATGATATGAGTCAGATTAATCATTGGTGAAATACCGTAAGCGTCTGTATTGCATTGCAGCTATACTCCTGCTGTAACTGTGAGGTGTTCTTACTGAATCACATGCACTGTAGCTGCTTGCATTGCTAAGGAATGTTAAATATTGATGTTATGCTTCAGCTCTTATGACCAAGACGCGGCGCTGCGCTTCCTGAAGACATTGTGATTCTGCGGAGACGATCAAGTGAATTTAAAATCATGGCAGAAAGGACCAACTCCACAACCAGAACCGGCTTTCTCCTGCACATTTACATGACAGCTTCTTTTATGAATGTTTAATTGGATGCATTATTGTGCTGCAAACAAATACGTACCTCATGCGTGAACACAGATTCTATCCCAGCGGAGGACGATGAAATGGATTACTTTGCATGTAACTGCCCGTAAATGCTTATGAATGCTGGGAAGAAGCTTAGCAAAGCGGAAAATAAATCAAACCGTGTTTTTGTGTATTTTGGGGGCTTTTTGGTTTGACATCTGGTCGCTAAAAGCCAGGAAACACACAACGGAGCGGTCCGAGGGGAGCGCTGGTGTCTATGAGCGGCGGGCACATCTGGGGCACCTCTGGGTTCAAACAGGCAGCAGAGCAGTGAAGCAGAGCATTAAGAGATGCTGCGGACACACCAGTGTGTCTCCACCTGCTCACTACGTTCTATTTTATTCATGTTCCTCTCTTTTCCCTCAACAGGTATCATAACATGGGGAACCTACTGAAAGTTTTGACATGCACAGATCTGGAACAGGAGCCCAATTTTTTCCTCGATTTTGAAAGTGAGTTTCTTTTCAAGTAATTGCTGCCACTCCTGATATCGATCACATGAATATCTTACCATAGCATTATCAACTCCAAACTCTAAAGCCTTTTTTTTTTTTTTAAAACCCCCCCTACTTATCTTTTTACACAATGTTCCTCCCAGTGGCAAAAGAATCAGAATTTACCAGTGGAGCTGCTGCTGCACTTTTCCATCAACCTGCCGTTTCCATGCTGGAGTGTGTGCAGAATATCAATCAGGGCAGAGCTGCAACAGAACCCCCCTCCTCAAATGTAAAGCGCTGAAGTTCAGCTGCTGTGTAGCCTGAGGCCCCTCAACACGGCTTGAACCTGCACCGTACTATTCTCACACTTGGCAAACCTAGAGACTCAGTCATACCTTTAGAGAAAACAATTTCTCACAGAGTTCAGGCTGTTTCTAGGTGATTTTTATATTAAAAGAACATCACAGTTTTCTATCCAGCCGGTGCATTCGTGCTCGGTATTGTAAAGTTTTGCCTAAATTAACCACTTTTTTCAGTTTTGTAACTGTTTTAAGAGGGGAAAACAGCTCAGATGGGCTCACATTAAAGATAGATCATGATTTTAAATTAAAATAAATGAAACCATACACACCCAGAGAGGCAGTAGCAGCTGTTATGAGCTGTGTTTTATGTATTTCACATGCAGGGAAGCAGAAGTTTGTTACAGTCATCACACTTGGCAAGGTGTTGTAGCTTCAGGTGGTGGAAAAGGATCATAGAGTTGCAACTCTGCACCGCCACTTCTCGCAAGCCTAAATAAAAACTCAACCCAGAGCTGTTACAAAGCTACGCGGGTGTGAATAAACCCCCCCCATTTGTCTTCTTATCTTTCCCTTATTTCCCCTCTCTCAGCCAGGAAAGTGGGCGGCGTCACAGCTTAATGGGAAGCAGTGGGAAGACGAGATTATTTCACTGAACTTTCATTTACATAATTGGAAGTTGCTTATTAAACTTTCTGTGTTATCGCAGGATTTGATAGATTTCCTCGAGCTGTATGTTACTTTATGTTGAGTCGGGGTGAATATGGATTACATACCAGTCAGATTCACCCCGCTGACCTTGTTGTTGTTGTTGTTTTTGTCCTGGCTTGCAGATGCTCAGCCCACAGAAGCAGAGCGAGAGGTTTGGGAGCAGGTGGACGTGGTGCTGAAGGACGCGAAGGGGATCCTGGACGAGCTGCAGGCCTACAAGGGAGCAGGGCAGGAGATCAGAGAGGTGCACCTCATACTATTATCCACACGGCACACTGACCTGCTGCAGAGTAAAGACTAGACAGCCTTTTCCTGCTGTGGAAAAGGCATCTTAAGGACAGCGGAGCGCACTCTGATGCTGGAATAGAGCGAGGTTTTGAGCATGAGTAGTGTAGGTTTGACTGTAACTGGATCGGATGGCCTTATAATTTTTTCATTTAGTAATTTGCAGCATACGTTGCAATGTTTTTTTCTAACGTGTGTCCTCTTGGCTGATCCGTGCTTCAAAAATGAACAGAATATAGCAGTAGATCTCTTTTTGGAACAGCAAAAATCTAATGAATGAGCTTCAGCAAGGTCACATAATTAAAGTCCTGAATGACAAAATAAACCAATGAAATGAATTCATTGTCCAACTGAAGAGGATTTCTAATGCTTATAAATGCAAACTAAGAAGAAACAGTAATTTTGAGCCTCAAAAATACAGTAGATCTCTTTTTGGAACTAAAAAATCAAATGAATAACCTTCAGTAAGGTTGCATAGTTATTAAATCAATTCTTGCTTCTTGCTTCTGTCTGCTTCAGTCTTAACCTACAAGCGAACCAATCTAATGAATTTAATATCCAGCTGCAGATGGTTTCCAGTGTTTCTAAATGTAGTTTTGTGGCCTCCAGAAGCAGTCAGATATCTCAAAAATACCTGAAATATTCAACTTTTACGGCAAGTTCAGGAGCACCGATTTTTTCCATCTCCTGTATCCAAAAGAACTGGATGAGGGAACTTTAGCAATCTGCTCCTATAAATTTATCAGACTCGACATGAACCGTGAAAATAAAAAATTGATGCAGCAGGATCAGCGATATCATCTTTTACTTTCTGTGCTTCTTCCATGTCAAAACCTGGCACCTACGTTCAGCGTTCCACCAGCAGCAGCTAACGTATCTGGGAGCCACTAACCTCAAGCGCAGATGAGCGGCGGGCTTACAGACGTCTGGTTCTTCTTTCTAACTCCACACCCGCAGACCTGTTTCATTTTCAGACCTGTAGTCAACGCTGACAACTGACAATGCATAAGATTTCACAGAGCTCCCTCTGGAGCCACAAAAGACTTTTCCCATATGCATTAGTACACCCCAAAACCTGTAAAAAAAAGACTTTGATGTGTAAAATGTGTTGAGATGGAGTGGAGGTTGCTTTAAAATCTACTCAATTCCAAGAAATCCCACTTTTTTAGCTATAAAATGCAGCCACTTCATGACTCACAGTCTGTTCTCTGTGAGATTTGGACTCATGGCTATTTGTGTTTACTTCCAGGCGATCCAGAATCCAAGCGATGAGGCGTTACAGGAGCAGGCGTGGGCGGCTGTGGTTCCCTTGGTGGGGAAACTGAAGAAGTTCTACGAGTTCTCCCAGAGATTAGGTATGTATCTGCCCGCGCCGTCTCCACAGTTACTTTATTATGTAGGCCAGGGAAAATTACATCACCGGCGCTCAGACGGAGACAGACATACAGCGTTTCAAGCGTAGCGAGCTCAGGTGTCCTGTGAGATTTTCCTCAAACGCCAGCGATGCTGTGTGTGAAACTCTGAAATGTGCATCAGTTGAGATATTTCAGTGACGTTTTAATTTCAAACAAGTGCCGAACTTGATACCCTGAAGGACGAGAGCCGGCGTCCTTTATGTAAAAGGTCTTTTATCGTGGCCTCGCGCAGACGCATGACCTTAATTGTGTGCATGTGCATGTGCAATATTGACTGCTGAGCTGCAAAAGTCAACAGACATGCGACACATACACATAACATGCACCCCAGCCTTACATAAACACGCTTTTAAACCCCCCACAGCCCTGCGTTTCTTTCCGTGCTGCTTGCGCTGCACTGACCTCTGTAGGAAGGGGCTATAGGTTGTTTAATTAGCATGAATACAAAGGGGGTGGGGAGGTAGGCTTACTGCTCCCTGATCTTCTTATGCCCCCCAGGCTGAGGGGTGGAATGAGGAGGGGTGGAGCCCGTTATGCCTGAGCGCCCTCCGCCCCAGTAATCCCAGTGGCGGTGGAGAAGGTAGTCAGTGGGAGCAGTGGGCGGCGGCAGCCTGGCGATGGCTGTTACGTAATAAAGTAGGTCACCTCCCAGCCTCGGCTGCTGCTCCATTTCACTGCCTTGACTTTAGGCTTCGGGGGCCATGATGGCCTCTGCAGCCTGCTGTCCTGCCTGACATGCATGGAGCTCAAAGTCCTTCACTACAGGCTGGTGGAGCAAGATCCGGAGCGCGACTAGCAACCAAGAGCAGCTTATGTAATTAGCTTTGCATTTGAAATGAAGGGACTCAGTTCTCTCCTAAAAGAAAGCTCGAAATCTTCACAGAAACAGAGGATAGCAGTAATAAATTTAACACCTAAAGTCAACCTTAATTTAACACTTCATGTACAATTTTTCCAGCGCAGAATCCAAGCTGATGTCTTCATATAGCTTTTGTCTGAGCAACAGTCAAAAATACCCAGAGCAGCGATAACATTCTCTCATCTGAGAAGCTGGATATAACATAGTTTGACATTTTTGGTCGATAAATGCCACAAAAGGTAGTCAGTTATGTAAGGAAGTTGTTTGTTTCTGTGAAGCTGAAGCTTGCCAGATAATTTGCTTTGCATGCAAGGAACAGATTTATCCTCCTCAGACTTCTAGTTCCTGCATAGACACCTGAATTATGACTTGGGTCGCCCTATTGGACAGCAATTTAGGCATTTTCTGGTGATTTTTAATCCTTTAATAAACAAAAATATCTATTATGCTTGAGTAAACAAAGGGCTAATTACCAAAAACTGGCTGTTTATTCTTATTTTCTATCATTTTTGCTACAGTGATTTTCCTCAGGAACTTAATAAATTCCTCTATGCAGGAAAACCCTGATATAATAGTTAGGTTGATGAGAAAATGCAAACATTTCAGTATTTTTTAACCCAAAAATATCAGATATTTGAGGTTTTAGCTTCTGAAACTTTGGGGATTTGCTGCTTTTCTTTGTTATGCTTGTTAGTAAATGAAATCTCTTTATATCTTGGACTGTCCTTTGTTTGCTGGGGAGCTGAAAGTTGATAGGTAATTTGCTTTGCACGCAAAAGAGAATTTATCCTCCTCAGACTTCTAGCTCCTGCATGACACCTGAATTATGACTTGGGTCACCTTATTGGACAGCAATTGATATATTTTCTTGTTATTTTTGACCATTTGATAAACAAAGATGTGTACTATACTTAAGTAAACAAAGCGCTAATTAAACAAACTGGCTATTTTTTATTCTTATTTTTTATAATTTTGTGCTGGTGATTGTATTTGGGGGGCAGACTAAATTAATTTGTGCAAGAAAAAACATTTTTGGTTTATAAGAAAATGCCAAAATTTAAGTATTTTTTACTTCATCAGATATTATGAGGTTTCAGCTTTGGAATCTTTGAGAATTTGCTGCTTTTCTTTATTATGCGTGTTGGTAAATGAAATGTCTTCAGATCTTGGACTGTCCTTTAATTCTAAGGAGCTGCAACTTGTCAGGTCTTTTGCTTCGCATGTGTAATTGTGTGGTGCTGGAACTTTGCTTTGCATGCGAGGAACAGATTTGTCCTGGTCTGACTTCTAGTTCCTGCACGCATTTCTAAATCTCGACTTGCAGACACAGCAACGTACAAACCTACTGAGACACCAAGGTGATTTCTTCATACTGCTTGTTTTTACCCTCAAAGGCACCACATTCTTACATCTGACAAGCTGAAAACAAGAAAATGAAGTCGCCTGTTTATCCTATTTCTATTAGTTTTTGCATCGAGACTGAAATATCTGCAGATCTACATCTTGCTGCTTCTTGAATCCAGACCTGCTTCTTTGGTTAACAGTATAAACTTAGAGAGGCTGGTCCGTCACAGACCAGACTGAAGTCCCGCCATCCTCTGAGCCGCCCCTCTGAGTAAAGCGCCTATGTGCTCGCATTCTGCTCGCCTGCTCTGCCATGACCTGATGAGATCAGACATCTCCCCGCCGCCCCGCCTTCCCCCGACTTCCCTACATACTAGAGTGGCTCGTTTCTGAAGGCCTGAAAGCATCTCCATCTCAACCTCTGTTTTGACTGGGATGTGGGAAGGGAAGGGAAGGGGAGGGTAAAAAAAAAAAAAAAACTGCACTACTAAGGCCATTTTTAATCAGCCGCTTCGCTGCAAACGCTGGCCCAAGCAGATGGGAGTCATTACTGAATGGCAGACGCGCTCAATTTACCACACTGCACTGCCAGCTCTATGTCCGTCTTCTAAAAGTCCTCTTACGATTATCCCTAAGTAGACCGCTGTCTGCATCGGCCCCTTTCTGGGTTATGTTGACATGTGCATCGTAATCAACAAGAACTGTAAAATACACTTGGAATAAATCTATTTAAAGTGCTCATTTGGTCTCACGCAGCTCATTGCATCAGATGTTCATCTTGTCTGGGTTATATCACCGCTGAAGCCTCTCTGCAGCGTCTAGACTGAATTCTAAGCAACGTCTGCATCTATAAATAAATATTCCCTCTGGGCTTTAAAGGTTCTCTAGTTCTTTTTTTGCAAACTAGGCGTTTGAAGACGACAGGTTTGTCTGATAGTCTCACTTGCTTGGAAGTTGTTCTCCACATTTCAGCTAATCTGTTCCTGGTTTGGCTGCCGGTGCTCCTCATGCATGCTTAATTACGGGTCTATGGGTATGTTATGTCAGGGCATGGCACAGGCTTTGTATTTACTTACTGTCAAAACAATGAGTGTAATCTTGCTTGAATGAAATCCTGTTCCATTGCCCAACCCCCTCCTCACTTCACCATTTCATGCCATTGAGATAATTAGTCCCATGTCTCATCTGCATCTGAGCCGGACGGCCTCTCCGGCCTCCTCCCCCCTCCGCTCCAGTAGTCCCCCGTCTCCCCCCTCTGAGACTGGCACTGGGTCCTGGGCACTTTGGGCACCACCGCTGCCCCATTATCTGTCTCTGTCCTAATCAGGATGCTTCAGCTGGCTGACACGTTGCACTGTTCGCATATCTAACTGCGACTGTGATCCGCTGTGAGAGCCGTTTCTTGACCTCATGCAGAGTCCAAGAACAACAAGGATCCGTTGCTGGGCTTCGGTTAAACTGTTTTTTGGAGGGGTTATGAGCTGCACAACAATTTTGGCTGAAACTAGTGACTATTTTATCGTTATCGTTTACACTGTAGAATATTTTTACACAATTATGTGATCATATTGTTAAAATATTCTGAAACACTTCACAAAGTTCAAAATTACATTTTTAAATGTCTTCTTTTGCTCCAAAACCAAAAAATATTCCAGTTTGTAAAGCTGGAATCTGAGTATTTTTGCATGTTTTTGCTTAAATTTATTAATAAACATCTGTTACAACCAAAAGAGTTCACACAGTTCTGACTAACCCAGTGAGCTGCAGGGAAATCTCTGTGTATTTTACACTAAACTGAAGTGCTGAAACTGTTTTTTGTGGTGAAATTCCCATGCAATTTTGACTGCAACTAATGATTCTTTTTTCATTAGCTTTTGCACTGTAGAATATTTTTTCATGACTTTATTATTAAAATACTGTAAAACACTTCCTAAAGTTCAAGATTGCATCTTTAAATGTCTTGTTTGGCTCCAGAACCAAAAAATATTCAGTTTCCTGTGATAGAAGACAAAGAAAACCAAAAATATTCCAGTTTGTACAGCTGAAATCTGAGTATTTTTGCATGTTTTTGCTTACACATTTTAATAAGCTTCTGTTACAACCAAAAGAGTTCACATAGTTCTGACTAACCCAGTGAGCTGCAGGTAAATCTCTGTATTTCACAGTAAACTGAAGTGTTAAAGCTGTTTTTTCTGGTGACATTCCCACACAATTTTGCAACTGATGATTATTTTTTTACAGTTTGGATGATTATCGCTTATTTCATTTATTCAACTAAATCAAAACGCCTGTTTCGGTTGCCTACAGCTGCAGGAAACCAACAGTGTAAGACCTGAGACTAGTCAATTTACAGAGTTTTTCTTGGCTCGTAATGGGTCTTTTTGTGGTAACTACACACTTACAGTAAGTAATCAGTCCAAGTACAGTAAAGGCCATGAGTCTGGGTCGCCTTTTTGATAGAAATCTGTGCATTTCCTTGTTATTTCCAACCATTTTATGAACAAAAATGTCTATAATGCTCATATAAATGAAATGGTAATTAGCGAAACTGGCTAAAAAAGTGAATTTCTGCTTTTATTCTTAATTCTTTTAATTTTTGTGCTATTTATTTTCCTTTGCTGTTGCCTAAAACCTGTTTTAGTGATGTCTAAAGTTTCTATATGCAGTTAACACCCTGATAGGACGGTCTGGTCTTTTGCAGTTGAACCAAATTGAGTTAAAAGTCAAACACAACAAAAGCTTCATGTACAAACACAAGCCCTGACTATGTTACCTCAACACAGCAAAACAAACTGAAGCGACACAAAGTAAACTTACCCAACACCAACAGCTTTTAAAGGATGTAATAGAACATCAGGAAAGAAGCAGCTGTTATTCTGAATCTCAGCGTTCAGTCCCGTCCGTTTAGTTTAAAAATAAATAAATAAATGTGATAAAAGTATTTAATTTAATGAAAAAATGTCACACTGCTTGATTTTAGCTTCTGGAACTGATTTGCTGAGTTGCTGAAATAATTTACAGATTAGTCAGTAGTGAAACATAGAAGCAGCCCTGTAATTTTGTCATAAGTTTCTGCTCTGGTCTGTGTTTTATGCCTCAAAACCTGCAGCATTTCTTCTTTCTTCTGACTTTTGCATCTTTGCATAAAGCGCAGGCCGAGCTCTTAACTGGCTGCTTGAATATCAACACCCTGAGTGTGAAACTCCTCAGCAGCTCTGACTGATGACCTGGACGACTGCACACATCAGCTCAAGTGTCTCAGTTCAAGGCCTCTGCGGCACTTTTTATTAAATGAGTAAAAGCCCGGTCGATATATTCTTCTGACAGTGCTGCACCTTCATCACACCAAATCTGTCTTCTTCTTCTTTTTTTTCCTACAGAGGCGGCGTTGCACAGCCTCCTGGGAGCTCTGACCAGCGAGACTTACAGCGACCCGACTCAACACCTGGAGCGGGAGCAGGCGCTGGCCAAGCAGTTCGCTGAGATCCTGCACTTCACGCTGCGCTTCGACGAGCTTAAAGTACGACCGTCTCTTTCTGTTTTTGTTGCAACGCATCCCCCAAGTGTCAAACTCACCTTTTAGCTGTTGCTGTAAATATTTCTCTTTCCTGCTGCGATACAAACTCGCCGCCCTACAAGCTGCTGATGCCCCAGAATTGATTTTAGCTCTGTGCAACGTTAAACTGCAGCCGGCGAGTGCATGATTAGCATTTAATTAGAATCCTGATACTGCCCTGCTGTTTATAGCTCTGTGGATGTCAGTGGAATGGCTAATAAGGGTTATTGCAGGAAAACAGGCTTGCAAATTGTCCTGGGCTGAGTTCTGCATAAGGTGGCAGGTTTTATAAATAACAGAGGAAGGAAACTAGGAATAGACCGAATATTGTGGCCGATATTTGGCATTTTTCAGATTCAGTATGTCTGAATTCTTGGCTGATTATTGATGAATCAGATGTGCTACTTCAGGTCTGATGCCGCCTCCTCTCTCTGTCTGTCTGTGGTCTCAGAAGTATCTCTCAAGCAGCAAAAGCTGAAAAAGAAACACAAACCAGGAAATTAGCTCTTGTACATCATCTTATTAGATTTCGGGAAACACCTGTGTCATTTCCAATAAAAAAAAAAAACCCCTTGCTGGTTGAAAAAAGTAACTTAAATCAAAATTTCAGGCTTGACTGTAGCCTCTTCTCCTCTGTGGTTCCCTGGTGGTGGAACGAGTGACCAAACTGTTCAATCTGCAGTGTCTCTCTGAGTCTTTAAGAAAAGGCTAAAAACCACAGAACTCTTCACTGAACACCTATGCACTTGACAGACTGGAAAAAAACAAAAAAAATCCTATTACATCTGCATTGCCTGAGGTCTTGTTATCACACCTGAGCTAGTTTTATGGCTGTTATCCAGGTTGTTTTCTCCTCACTATATCCTTGCTTGTGTTGTATCTACTCTCAGATGTAATATGAAATTGTAGAATTGTAGAATATCCCTTCCAAATGTTGGTCATCTGTCTTTCTTGTTCACCTGTGATCAGTAGATCCCCACAGGAAACTTCAAATTCAGACACAAACTGCTGGTGTGCAACCCGGAAAACACCAGGAGTGTCGCTCAAATGCACATTGTCAAAAGCATAATTGAGTGAGCGCTCATGTGTTTGGACAGTTGGTCTAACCCCTGCTCCGTAGACACAAAAACCTACAAAAAAAATGCCCCCAACTCCCCGAGGCGATTTGCTGCGACATCCCAATTAGTGCCCAGTACCCGGGCTGGCAGGATAAAAACATGAAGGTAGGGGGTGCAAGGTGGCATGCCAGGCCTATTCATCAATCTTTCACACCCATGCATAGGCTCCTGACCTAGTTAAAGTGTCTGTGCGACGTTCAGCCCCTCCCTGGCGAAGCAGCCTGTCTCTGCTGGTGGACACAGTGGACACAGGCTGAGTACCAGTCTATTGTAGTGGGATTAGCATGCTGCCAGTGCTGCTTTCACTGTGACAGGCTCGCGCAGGAATGAGGATAATTAGCCACATGATGAGCTCTTCTCACTGGTGGTGACGTTTGAAAGAAGCTCTCTGGTTGGCCGGCTCCGTTTTTTTGGGAAACCAGATGATTTATATTTTGTCATAGAAGTTAACTGACTCTTGTGGGTTATTTTCTGCGGCTCTGAGAGTAAATAATGTCAGAGAGTGAGCCGGCGTTTGTCCTCTCCTTAATGAGACCCTTTGTAGCTTTTCGTCAGCTCTGTAATTATTAAGCCTGTTGTCAGGAACTCTGCCGACGCTCCCCTCGACTGTAGCGGGAAAATATCTCAATATTTTCTGACAGGAGGAGAGGGGATGTGGATGTAAAGGGGGGGAATGAGTGTCAGACGATTCAGATCCAGTTCGGCAAATGAAATTGTAATTGTATCAGTGTTCTTTTTATGTCATTTCCCCCTAAAGCCACGTTTCTGCCTTGTTGGCTAAAACATTCTGTCATGACGATGGCGTGTTTGATCCGGAGCTGAATGTCCCGCTGCAGGCTGTGCCACCTACAGACACATCTCCAGCTCGCTCTCTCACTGTATTAAGATGCATTTTTATTTATTTATTTATTCACAGATGACAAATCCTGCCATTCAGAATGACTTCAGCTACTACAGGAGAACGCTGAGCCGGATGCGGATCAACAACGTACCGGTGAGTTCATTATGTGCCATTAAAGAGGAGTCGGCCGTAAGGATGAAGTCACAGAGACAGACTTGATCATTTTAGCCTCTTTCAGCTCATTGTCTTGGTTTTACAGACCACAGCTCGAATGTTTTGAAAGATTCTCGCCACTCTGGTCTGTAACGTTTCCAGCTGAAGCAGGAAACACATTTTGAACCAGCTGCTATCATCACTAAACAGCACGCAGACACTCTCCAGCTGTTTAGAATACATGTTCTATATGCATCTTTTTTGATAAATCGACAAAATTACACCATTTATCAAAGCCAGATACTGTAAAAACTGGAGGAATAATTCTGTTTTTGACTCTTTGGCTGTCACCGAACACCTCATCTCCTAAAAATTGTGTTATAAAATGCTGATATTTTATCATGGTCGCTGTTTTCTACATGTCTCATTAGAAAATTCACCAAAAATAAACTATTTGCAATAATCAGATTCATTAAATTCTGTCCACTGATCTCATCTTTGAAGCGATGACTGATTGATTTCAAGACTTTTCAACTTAACTGTAGGCTTTGTTTACACAGAGCAGATAGGCGACTAGTATGGAAGCAAATTAAACATATAAATAGTTGAATATCTATAGAATGTAGAGCTCCTATTCCTTTCCAGTATTTGTAACACCTGCAGGCACTTTTAAAAAGTTGTACATGTTGATTCCAGGTTTTTAATTATTTGTGAAACAAGTCAACAAAGTAAGTCAACTTTAGTGTTTTTCTTTTTTTTATGATTTATGGTGTTTTAGTTGTGTCATATTGCATAGAAGGCATTTTTGAGTTTTGTCTGCTTCTGACCATCGTTGTTGCTTCCATAGAGGTGCAGGATTTTATATTGCAGTGACAAATGAGCTCACAGTGAGTAAAAATATGACAGGAGCAAAAAACTACTCGGGGTTCAGATGGTTAAACCTTCAGAAACTGACCTAAAAGAGCACGACGGCTCATTAGATGACCAGAAACAAAACCCCACACTAAAGAAAATGTTGCTCTGTGTCTGCCAAATGTGTAAATAAGCAGCTATTTAGTTACAAGCTGAACTAAAAGGTGGTGATATATCAGTGTAGTTTACTGATTGTTTCTGCTACACCTAAGAAGTAGTAAAACTAAAGACCCCCTTTAGTGAAAATGAAGTTTTTTACCTTAATAACACGTCCGTATGGTGTCTATTATATGTTAGAGGACATATAAGAAGTCAGCACCATAGCTGAGCATTTCTACCCTTAAACAAAGGATTATTTTCATGGAAAAACTTTTAAATATGGAGCTGTGATGCAAAAAGATGAATTTTTACTGTTAAAGTGACGACCAGAGAGCGACTTTCAGGCTAAGTGCACCTGATCAAACAGAGAGAGTTCTGTGTAAAATACGTTTTTATTCGAGTGTTTTTACATCTAAACACTTTCTGTGTACATCATAGTGTCTAAAGTAAGTATGTGGCCTGCTGAACATTACACCCATGTGTGTAGAAAGAAAATGAAACGAGTAAAACATCGCAGCCACACAGCAATTATCCCTCACCACAGATGTTCTGCCCTGTCACAGCAGCAAAACCACAAGCGTAGTTTTAATGATGAGTGAAGGCCGTTTAGGAGAGTTGCTTTCAGGGTTTCGGTGTTTCACGTCTTACTGGGACACTTGATGGAGCTGAGTTTGCTTTAATGGATTTAGATTCACCTGTTTTTCCTGCTGAGATGGTCAAAGTACCTGGTAAGAAAAAAAGTCTGCAAGACTCATTTGATTTTTATCTGTGACTTGAGCTCCAGGTGCAGATTCGGTCTATTTATTCACCAGGAAGTAGCGAGTTTCCAAAACTGTCCGATCAATTACAGTTTAATGTGGAGAATACGCGTCATTTTTTCCTCAAATTAAACAAACCGCGGGTGTAAAAGCATCCTTAAACCTCCAAGATTCACTCAAGTGCCTTAAAAATGAAGCAGCTCACACACCGCTGTTCAAGTGTCGCACAGATTGGGAACAATACCTCAGCAAGATGTTAAATTCAAGGAGCCGCTGGCCCTCCGGGATCATTCACGCTGCACTTGAGCCGATCTGTGTCCTTGTTCAGCCGTTTGAAGGGCGTCTCGGAGATACTCGGTGCAGGAAACGGGGAAAACTGCTCTCAGTTCTGACCCGTCTGACGGGAGGTTTTATTCTTCAAAACCACAATGTGCCATCAGGCAAATGGGCCCAGACAAGTAGTCGTTCGGACCTGTCACCGCTGAAAGATGCTCCGGCTGCCGTCCCTCCTCGTCGTACGCAGTTTAGTCACCGCTCAGACGACTGAATCATTCAGACATCCGAGATGAAACACATCTGTCCCGCTCAAACAGTCTTTGAGATCGTGTGTGTCATCAGCTGTTAAAACGTGAGTCGCTTTTGAAACTTTGGGGCGATTATTCATGTTCCGTCAGCGTCCCCGTGAAGGCAGGAAACGTTCTTGCTATTTAAATATGCAGATAAATTTAGAAACGGGCTGTTCAAGAGACGCCTCACTCTTTGTGATCCGCCAGGTGTTTTCAGTGTCTCGCTCCGTGTGAAACCGTAAAGCAGCGGGACGTTCATCAGCTGGGAGCGCTCGGTCACACGGTTTACAGCAGTGTTTTCCTGCCAGGATTTTATTTAATGAAGTGGCTTTTCATGTGCACAAACACGATCACTTGAAGCTGCCAAACTAAATCGAATATTTCCAGATAACATTTTAAGTCTCCTGCCTCCTTTTTGTTCAGAGATTTTAAATATTATTTCACAATATCAGCACAATGAAGAGCATTTGGAACAAATATCTTTTATATTCCTGCAGATACATCAGTAAACACATGATGAGCATCAGTACAGGATCACCTTTGTGCTTTTATTTTCCTTTTTCTTCTTCTGTTGCGCCTGATAAAGTGTCATTTCCATTGGGAGCTGTTGGGTGTGGGCTTCATTTGAATATTGCGTGGTGTGCACACATTTAAGCGTCAAATAATCCTGCATTCTAGTTAATCTTTAAGCTCCAAATTTCACCTTTTCTGCATCAATTCATGATGGAAATGTCTTTATTTATGTGAAGAAAAACAAATTTCAGGCACATGTGGTAGAGCCTTAATGATGTTGGATTTGTAGGGGCGATGACGATACAGGTTTTTGGAGATTAAAGAAAAAACAATATTACTTTTCTGATGGAAACGTCTTTATTTACGTAATGCAAAACACAAATTTCATACAATACAGACCCTGACTGATATAGGATTGGTAATTTGATCAGTTTTCATTTTTGAGAGTGAAAAATTCAGATATTTATTGAACCTTCCAGCAATATATTTCACAGACTAGTCCCCAACTTATGGTAAACTCAGCACTTGAGTCTGCAGCAGTGATACGTACTCTGCTACATGTGCTGCAGACAGTGATGGATTCAGATTCGCTCTGCTGGACAAGCATCTTTTCCTGTTTTGTGTTCTGTTAAAGAAAGTTTTCATATCAGTGCATGTCGGAACCGATATGATTTTGGCTCTAACTTATAGATCAAATTACATTTTCTACATTAGATTCAGTAGTTATGAGCTCATAATTCATATTTTAAGAGTAAAAGGGATCCATTTCTGAAAAGAACACACACACTGAGGCATTGTTTCCTCTATTCTGAACATTTTTGTGTTTCTTCTAAATAAAAGTCTTCAGTTTCTGTCATGTTTTTATTGAGGGGACATATCTCTCTTGCTTTTTATATCAGGATCTACTACATTAATTTATTTAAAGTCAGTAAGTTAACTTGTCAAGGTGCTTGACTTAGAGGGATGACTTTATTTTTGGCTTTTCAGGCAGAGGGTGAGAACGAAGTCAACAATGAACTGGCCAATCGGATATCTCTGTTCTACGCCGACGCCACGCCCATGCTGAAGACGTTAAGTGATGGCACGACGAAGTTTGTATCAGAGGTGAGACTTTCAGGGCGTGTAAGGAGTTTTTTTTACCAGCTGTGTGAAAGCATCGACTCACTCCTCCTCTCTGGTCACAGAACAAGAACCTCCCCATCGAGAACACGACAGACTGCTTAAGCACGATGGCAAGTGTTTGTAAAGTCATGTTGGAAACACCGTAAGTAGCTTCCTGCACCCGTTTTGTGTCTTCTTCTTGGTTTTATTTGTCTAATCCCTCCTTCGTGTGATGTCAGGGAGTATCGCAGCCGATTCACCAGCGAAGAGACGGTTTCCTTCTGCCTCCGAGTGATGGTCGGGGTGATCATCCTGTACGACTACGTCCATCCTGTAGGAGCATTCGCCAAATCGTCCAAAATCGACGTGAGTGCAGCCGAGTTCGTGCTACGATCTAATTCACGGCTTCTTCTAAAGCTAACATGCTGCTGTTTCTGGTTCACAGATGAAAGGCTGCATCAAAGTCCTCAAAGATCAGCCTCCAAACAGCGTAGAAGGCCTCCTCAACGCTCTCAGGTCAGCTGAATGAAATGTGTTTTTCTTTTTCCCCCTCCCGCGGCCCGTCATGTAAACGAGAAGGCTAGCAGACAGACCTCCCGGTTTATCGTACTGGCCTTCAGCGCGGTGACTCATCCTCCCCTCGCGGCCTGCCGGGGATTCGGTCAGCTGTGAGTCTGATTCGGAGCTTTGGCCGTCGAAGCCTCTCCAGAAAGGCCGATTACATCTGACACCTCGTCCCCTCGTCCTCCCAAATTTCACCCGCCTCCCCCGACGCTCACAGCTGCTCGAGCCGACAGACGTTTCCGAGCCGACCTCGCATCTGTATCTGTCTCCACGGTCGACCCGAGGCAGACTGTCGCCGCCCGGCCGCATGTTTTCAT
Source organism: Amphiprion ocellaris (assembly GCF_022539595.1). Classification (NCBI taxonomy): domain Eukaryota; kingdom Metazoa; phylum Chordata; class Actinopteri; family Pomacentridae; genus Amphiprion; species Amphiprion ocellaris. The sequence continues at coordinate 19,700,956 of NC_072787.1, read as the reverse complement.
GCAAAAACTGACAGATTTGCTCTCAGTGTTGACATCTCACATCAGACTGCAGATGACAAAATATTTAAAATGTGTGCAGTGGTGGCAACTAAGTACATTTACTGAAGGATCTTGTGCTGCACTGAGTTATTAGCATCAAAACATTAATTTAATGAATGATTTATCTGCCGATTTTTCTTCCAATTAATTTTTTGGTCTGTCAAATGTCAACTAATGAGACAAAAAATGTGTTTTTTAATAGCATCGTCCCATTCTGAATCAATTCACCAGTAATAAAACATGAAATAAAGCATCTTTCTCCTCTCTGTGCGGCCCGGTACCGGTCCACGGCCCGGTGGTTGGGGACCGCTGGTTTAAACTGCTTCAACAGTAAAATGCCGTTTACACACTGACGCATCTGTATTAACTTTTAAATGATGTAGTTCACGCTGTGGTAATATAAACCGCAGGAGGCAATTTTCAACTGAATGAGGACTTTGACCTTGGATTTTTAATCATATTTTTGCTGATAATACGTTTGTGTGTTGTTGTAGAGTCTTACTGAGGTCCAGTTTTCCTTCTTGCCTGCAGGTACACAACCAAACATCTGAATGATGACTCAACCAACAAGACTATCAAGAGCATGCTGCAGTAAGACTGAGCTGCTCCGACTGCTGTGGGGAGACACCACTTTACTCTCCTGACTGATGTCGCTGCACAGAATGTTTTCTGTTTTGTTTTTTTTTTTTTGCTTTTCTTTTGTTTGTTTTTTTTTTTTAATGGTAAAAGAGCTACAGCTCCGCCCACTTTTTAAAATGCAAAATGCTACTGCCATTATGAACGTCTTTTTCGTGCCAAAAAGATGTTGCTGAGATGTAATGTTTTCGATGAAAGGCCATGCGACATTGGCAGCTAATGAAAGCATTGTGGATCTTCCGGTGTTTTTAAACATGTCTTGTTTTTCCCTACATAAGGGACGGGAGTGCTTTGACTTGAAAAATTTAAAAGAGAGAGATATATAGAGAAGTATATATTATTTTTGTTTGATTCGTTATTTAATTCCATCCTCTGCATGATGAAAATGATGTCTTTTCCTTCTATTTAAAAAACAAAACTAATGGTTCAGTTTAATTTGTCTGCTCTGTTGTGCATTATCAAATGTTTTGTTATTGAAATGGTACTTGTCGAAATGAGATTTAAGAGTACTGTTTTTATATTTTTTATAGGTTTTAATTTGTGCATATGTCTCTTTTTCATAGTTGTGTTGTATTTTTCATTTGAAAACTTTAAACTGTGATATGTGCAAAAAAAATCAAATTAAAATTGGGAGTCTGTACTGTACATGAACAGTAAGTTGTGGCTGGAGAAATTAAAAGGAGAACTCTTGTTTTCTACAACTCGCCTCGTCAGGTTTGATCTCTTATCTCTTATCCTTGGCACCGGATGGCTGAGGGGAAGTTTCGTTTTGGAGGTTTTCTCATGTGAAAATATTCTGATGTTCGACCACAAAACACGCAGAGAGAATGTTTCAGATGAGGTGTGAAGATTAAGATACCACAATGACACAAAGGGACTTTTTTTCCTGAGAAATGTGAGCAAATGCTTGAATTTAATACTCATTTTAATATTACTGGCATGAACTTATGAACTTTAATGCAAAAAGTCAGAGAAGACCAATTACACTCTAAAGCACTCTAAAGCAGCCGGAACAGTTTTTGCTGTATGATCAAACAAAAGTCAGATCAGTTACTGTTAAAATTTTTGCCTGACCAGTGATTTAATGCTGTTGTTGTTGGTGTTTGATTTGCTGGTAAAAACATAAAATGCACTGCTGCCTGGTTGCAGCTCATGAGGTGTGACTTGTTCCACCTCCTGCTCACCACAGCTACAACAATCCAGACTGGAGCGACACCGAGTCCAGTCCTCTGATCCCATAGAGGAAACTGGTGTCAGTGTGCAGCTCCTTACAGTTCCGATTGATAGTTTCCATAATAATCTTGTTGTGTTAGTACAGACGTGTTATGTCAAATTGTTTAAGCGTTTGGTAGCGGAGTTTGACTGTTCAGAATTAAAACAAAAGGAAGAAATGAAGTATTTTTTTTAACAGTTGTTATTAGACTTATTTTACATTTTGTGTGTGTGTTTTGTTAAATTACAGATAACTACAAAATTCACAGAAATTTTTTTAATTTGCATGTTAACCTTAAAAAACAGGCCAAAACTGTCTTTTTGTTTTGTTTTTTACATTTGACTGAAGGTTAAACTATTTTTTTCTGTATTTAAATCAGCAAAAATAATTAAATTAATAGTAAATTAATAATAATCTTTTTTGAAAGGAAAACAGTGTGTATGAAAGAGTGAAAAATGGTACATAATTTTTGTACTTTTATTTTAAAACTTGCGCCTATTTTGTTCACTTACAGATAATATCTTGCACACACAAAAAAATATTAATTTACATGTTGACGGACAACAAACAAGAGACAAGTGCAAATAATGTCCACACTGTAAAATCTGTATTTTTTTTTACAAATACTAAATAAAATAACACAAAATGTATTTAATGTCATTATTTTACAGATATTTGCCATTATTTTCATAGTTTTTTTTTATTGAATTGATATACATAATTCTTTTTAAACATGTAAATATCCCTAATTTACCAATGAAAATCCAAAGACACAATGCACAATTTCTTAATTAAGGCTAGAAAAAATTTGTTTGAAATATGAAAAATTACTATTTTACAGCATTTTGTTGCTTGCGTCCCAGCTGCTGCAATATTACTGTTTGGGTTGTTTTTTTTTTATTTTCCATTAATTGTTCACACACAATAAAGTACAGAAGTAGTAAACTAATTCTTCTTATCCATCTCGGTAAACAAGCTTTCAAATATTACTCTCTAAACGTTGAAATGATCCTTTAAGTGATTCAACATCAATGGTTTACTTGGAGTTAAATGAACACCAAACTAAAAGTAACAAGACAACAAGTAATGCTGTTTGTCTTTCTGCTAATGAAAAACACCCATTTCTCCCGTTGTGCATTCACTGAATGTGCTTTTTTATCTGTGCCGTCCTCTTTTTGCCTTTTATGACCACTCAAAGTCGGCCATCGTTAATGGATCATTAAGAAACATAATTGCATGATGTCAATGACAAGTGCTCGTCTCTTTTCATCGTCATCCTCACCAGAAAGGGAAAAAAAAGCTCTCCCAGATCCATTATTCCTTCCCTCCACATTGTAGTTTATTTCCTCCTGCATTCATCCCTCAGTAAGAGCAACAGTAATGTCCTTTCAATTCACTTTCTCTCCTCTAACCTTTGTGTTTTTTCGCTCTTGCAGAGGGAAGGGGTCCTCTCTGGTGTGGCCACTGCAGCACAACTTCTCAGGGTCAAAGAGAGAAAGCAGAGTGAGGATGGGTGTGTCCTCTGCAGCATCACTGCACTCACAGACAGCCGGAGACGGGGCAAGTCAAGTGGTTTAATCTTGGGGGGGTTTAAAGTCCTTGAGGGGGAGAGTTGTGGGGAAAAAAAAACAGGAGAATGGAGGCATGTAGCTTCTGTTGCATGTTTTAAAATGAATAAGTGCGGCTTAAACGTGCATGTGGAGCATGCAACGCTCACAGAAAGGCTGCCTGTTCGTGACTGACTTGTTCTCAGTGGGCAGCGGCGACCTTGTTCTTCACCCTGCATGCAGAAGCTCTCGCTCGTCCTGCATGGTCTGCTGCTGCTGCAGGCGCAGACGGCAGCTCTGCCATCCACATGAATGAGCCCCTTCCGAGGGAGGAGGGCTGCTGTGTTTAATTTAACACCGAGTCAAGCTTTCCTCTGAGCCGCTCACAGTTATCACGCCTGAACATGATCACGACAGTGCGGCTCCGAGGTGTGACTGGAGCTAAAAAGATAATCATACCCCCCAAAAAACTAACTGATCGAGTTTAAGAAAATGCATCAAACCTCCAAACTGCAGCTCAGATTTTACTACAGATTGTCGGTGGAAGCTGCAGGGTCGTGTTAGAATTTGATTTTATTCTTTGCTTCCCTTTATATAACTGAAGGTGGTGCTTTAAACCTGTTCACATTGGAAACTCGTGCTGTTCTGTTAAAACACAAACTGTTGGCCTATTTTTGAAGGTTGCTGAATGTAAAACCATGGCAGTGAAGAGGCTGCCTGGTACTGGCATGATGAATTTTTAGACTCGCTATTTGTGTTGTGGTACTCGAGACCGGTCTCGAGACCACTTTTTGAAGATCTCGGTCTTGTCTCGCACTCGACCGCATTTTTACTCGGTCTTGTCTCGGTCTCGGACACAGAGGACTCGGGATTTTTACTGTGAGACCAGCCGAGACCATGGCTTCACCGACAGCACTGAACTACCTCTCAAGTGTCTCATTTGTTCAGTAACAGCTTTGTTGTTATTGGATGCAAAACTCCCCGCCTCGAAGGTAACCAATAACTTCAGTGATTTTTAATTTGGATGATTTTTACGGGCTGTGACCTGTCACCTGCCCCGCCCCTCTTCACACGTACTCCGCTACAGTTAAGGCGGGAGGCGGAAGAAGGAGGCTGCTCCCTGGGAAAGATGTCAGCTAACTCTGCTGTAATAAAGTTTGGCTTTTCTAACCATAAACAGTTTATCTGTAAATCAACGTCAAAAAGAAAACACAGCGCTGTATGCAAATTCTGCAACGCAACGTTCACTGAGGCGGCTGGAACCACATCAAACTTTTATCGACACTTGGAGAGGAAGCATAAAGAAAGGTAAGCTAACGCTACATGGCGCTAGCGAAGTTAGCAAGATAAAGTTAGCAAGCTGTAATTTGTGAATATATATATATATGTGTGTGTTTGTGTACATGTATATATAGGGAAAAGGCATGTGGTAGTGTTTTACTTTGGCCTTGCGCTTCTCATAAACGATAAAGAGACAGGCTACATGAAGCTTTGTTTATGTTCCATCAATGTTAGCTAATGTTAGCTCTGACATAGCGGCACATACCGCGGTACCGCTGCTCACTGGGATGAGAGCTACTGATGTGACAGAGGAGTGTCCACTTCAAATTATGCACCACGTCTATGAAAAAGTTCCATCTCACGTGTGCAACTTGGCCTGGCAATGTACACACTCAATTTTAGTGCCAATTTTTTGAATTAAAACACAATTGCATAATAAATGTGTAACTTAAATATAAATTAAAATAAATATGTGTATAAGTAGAGAGGGTTTTTAGCAGAGGGCGCATTATAATGAGACCCCATCGTGCATGTTTTGGTCACAAAATGTTGCAGTCTCTCATGCTTCTAAAATGCAACCAAACTCTACTTTAAACTCACTTCCCATGATGTAATTTTTAAGGGCCGTGTTGTTTGTAGTGTTTATAAACGACCCTTTCATGTGTTTATCCTTGGTGGTGAGCTTTGAATAACAAAGTATTTTATCTCAGCAATTTGTCAGGGAAATACTTGTAGTTTGGCCTTTCAGTGTCTGACCTCTTTGAAGATACATTGACATGTTATATTTCATTGCATTTTAGATGCTGATATTTGGCATTGTTTTTTCTTTCTGTTTTATGGAATAGTTGTTCCATGTTTTTTCTTTTACAATAATACACTTTAAAGAAAAAAAACAAATTCACCCAAGTTCAGTTATATCTGATTTATCAAACAAGAAATATTTGTGGTGTAATAGAAATAAAGAGGCCACTGTTCTAGATTAAGATATGTTGTAGAAAATTGTACATATTTGTGCATGGCTTGATATTGATTTGAAAACAAGACATAAATGAAGATGCAGGTATAAAATTTGTTTGATACGTTCCATATTGAATGGTTGTTTGTCGTTGCAGACAAGAGTATTACAGGCAACCTTACACTTGCCTATAAACTACATTGAATAAGTACTGAATAAAATGGTTAAGTTAAATTTAATATGGTCTCGGTCTCGCTTTGTCTTGGTCTCGGTCTTGACTCGGTTTCGACCCCTCAAAGTCTTGGCCTTGTCTCGGTCTCGATACACTGTGGTCTCGGCCATGTCTTGGTCTCGGTTTAGGTGGTCTCGACTACAACACTACTCGCTATTATAAGTATGTTATCTCTCTCAATTTGGTTTAGGTAAAGACTTTTTCATATCTTGCTCTGAACTGCTGATGGACACTAGGAGATTTGTATGGCAGCTTTCCATTGCAGGAACTCAGGACAGATGAGAGGTGGCGCTAGCATCTACAGAAACAGCACTTTAATCTGCCCTTTTGGCCTTTCTCTCTCAATTGTTGTGGCGAATCAAATCATAGTTGGTGGGTGTAGAACGTGGTGAGTTCTACATTGTTGATGGTGGCATTGGAGAGAAAAAGACTGGACATCGAGAGGGAAGAAATGTTGGCTCTCGTTAAGTCGTTTTTCACTGATGGACGTTTTGAGGTGAACCCAAACCTTTGTATGTTGTTGGACTGCAAGTTCTACCTCTGTAGGACCTCTTTCAGGGGAGAAAAGTACTTACTCCAGCATAAGTACTTTAGATTGACCACGAAAACCTACTTTGTAGATCTAATCAACTGGATAGACACCAAAACCTTCATCGAGTAGCAATCATCTTCTCTTAAACTTGGCCTTCTTGAACATAATTTTGACATACAGGCCAACATGGGAAACCTCTGTTGTTCTATTTCCTGCTTGGTCATTGAACTGAAGTTATGCTGAGTAGCTATTGTTTATATTTTAGGTGCATTTGCAGTTAATGTCAGGATCCTACACTGCAATGGAAACAGAAAGACTGCAAGGGTCAATCAGGAACATGTTTGCACCATCTTGTGCAAAAAGTTGACTATTGATGGCAATTTTAGAGACTCATTGTTATTTCCAAGAAGTCATATTTATTACTTTTTGTTGTTTTTCTCTTATGTTTTTGTTGTATACTTTACTCCTTTTAGGTTGTGTTTTAATCAATCCTTAAATGTATATATGAATCTGTTTATAAAAATGCTGCAAAAGTGAGTTTTATTTGTATTTCTGTGAGTTTGAGTGCATTCATGCATCTTTATTTAACTTGAAGGCTGTTCATATTTAGATAAATTCGCGATACTCTGTTCGATGCTGGTGTGGACACTTTGCAGTGAAGATACAGGACAGAGGCAGCATACAGAGTGAAAAAGACAGATAGCCTTGAAGCTTTTTTTTGTTAAAGCAAGTTAAAATTTAATGAGGCAGCACTTGATCTTTCAGGTCCTTGTCAGGCAAATATTATATCATATGAGGCGTATGTCCTGAGTGGGATCTTGACCTTGATTGCCTGGACTGCTGCTCTTTTGTCCTTGGAATTTTTGGCTTTGAAGATTCTTCTTTATATAATCTCTACATTTTGCTATTAAATTTTGTGTCATTTTCCTTGCAGAACTTACTGATAACAAAAAAAACCCTTCACACTCATTCACAACAATTCTGTCTCCAGGCTGCACGGTACAAAAAATTTAGAAGCATCCTGAAGGAACTTACAATTCCGTTGCATTTGGAGCTGATATGTTTGTGGATGACAGGATAGGAGTTGTTCAGTGCCAAGAAGAGGGAAAAAATAATTTTAATGCTACAGACACCAAGAGGCACAGCGCCAGAAATGAAATGTGTTGCACTTCTGATCACAGTAGGTTCCTGTCTGAGCTGCTTTATGTTCCTTTTCCCTCCTTGCACCTGCGTTTCTGCACATTAAAAAATATTCTTTTCGCTTTTCCGGGCTGACCCAGTTGGAAAGTCGACTCTTGCACCGTTTCTGTGTGGATTTGTTTGGATTTTAACAAGATCCCAGTTTATTTTTTGCTTCACGCTGGTTGTTACCGAGTCAGTTGTTTTTCTATTTCTGTCTTTTCTACACACAGCTGGGTGGCAAATTAAAGGTAAAACATGAGAGCAGCTTTAGTGCTCTTTGTCGTAGATTTGCCAAATCTGTGAAACTGTAGAGGAGGAATAAAGGCCATTTTTAATAATGATATTCCTCATTTGATGCTCTGAAGATGGTGGAGCATTGGTGTTCATCTTGTTTTTTCTTCTTTTCCTTCTTTTCTTTTTAAAGATCCCCATCGGTGAAAAATAAAGATGATTTTTTTCACCTTAACATCTTCATATTTGATTTTTTATATGCAAGAAGACACATCATGTGTAAAATAGGCGGTTTTAAGCCATTTCTACCATAAAGCTGCAGTGTACCATTGACATTCTCAAAAACACGGATTCAGACTTCCAGAGTTTTATGTGTAACAAACCCATGGAACCAATCCCGTTTACTTTCAGGGTGGGATTTTGTGCATCATTTTTTGTCAGATCTGCACATTCTAGAGGAGGCAACAGTGTGGAGTTACATCTAATCCCTTTTTAAAGCAAGGAGGGATTATTTTCATCTCTGAATATGTAACTCTGATACATGAGGATGAGTTGTTCGGGGTTAAATCAATGACTGAAGAGGAACCAGAAAGAAAAGATTCTCAGTGGTTTTACTGTCTCTGGATGTTTCAGTACTGACTGATTGACTAACTGCAGTTTCTAGGTGTTTATTTGCTCCTGTCACATTTTTACACTGCAGTATAAAGTCCTGCACCTCTGTGGAAACAACACAACCATGCAGAAGTAAAGAGAACTCAGAAGTATACTTTGTGCAGTATGGTATGGAACAAAAACAACAGAAGCATTGAATTACTTTGATTGTTTATTGAAAAAAAGATAGAAAAACCCAGGGACTCTGCATGCTTTAGATATTTTACTACATTTTACATACTTGTCTCCTATCTGCTCTGTGTTAACACTGCCTGCAGTTCATCCCAATTCAGCCAAAAAACATCAGAATTTTTGTTACAATTCTGTTGGTCACAGCCGACTTCACCTTTGTGCTTAAGATCACCATTTTTTTTGTTGTTTTTCAGAGTCTGTTCAGTGCACACGGTTTATTTTTTAACATTTTTCCAATGAGACATGTGGAATAATGTGATTTTAATGAAATATCGCATTTTTAAGCTTAGATTTGGTTCATTTCCCCGATGGAACGACACCCCACAGATGAGTACTTCAAAGACAATTGGAAAGTTTTTACATTTTCTGACTTATGTACACATGACTTTCAAACCCTTTGGCAGGTTTTAAGGTTGCACAGATTAAAAACAGTTGGAACAATTACAAAACAGGCACACTAACAGTCGTCACTTTCTTCCTCTGAAGTCATTTGAGGTCTTTCATGAACAGTGTTGGTAGAAAACAGGACATTGCAGAAAGAATTCTTCTTCAGTGGCAAAAATAAGTGGCAGAACTTTGTGTTCTCGGGGCCCCCTGGCAGTGAAAAACACAGGAAGTGAATTATGTTGCTGGTCACACCTCACAGATAACATCCTCTTCTCATGACCACTCAGAGGTTTCAGGACTTCATGTGGTGTACTGTGTTACAACTCGTCGCTTTATGGCAAAAGTATTCACATTTCTGAGCTTCTGGAGGACAAATGTGCCTCCTCTGCCTGCTCACCTTTAGTCTGAGCGCTGCCTTACAGTTTGGCATTCGGACTATTATGTGTCACAGTGAACCAGCACAACTGTCAGTTATTTCCGAGGAAAGGGTTTCTTCTTATATTCCAGTAAAAACCCCCCGCAGCAGCCTGAGAACTGTGCTCTGTCCTTAAACCACAAGGCCCTAACACATTGCTCATCTGTCTCTTGGGTGAGACAAGTTCACTTTTCTGAGAAAGACAACGGCTATCCTCTGAGACCACCCCGCCACCCTGCCAACCAACCAACCTCCCCCTCACACAAACACACTGACACAGATGCAGAAGCCCCCCCAAGAATCCCACTTCCTCCTGCACGTTGCTTTAATCGGCGGAGTCTTAGTTAATCAGTCGTGTCAAAACATCAACGGCTCATTGAGGATCACGTTTCATGCCAGTGAAAGTGAACCAAGGGTGCTGTAATCTCGGTCCGTTGAGCAGATACTAGATATTTGCTTGGGCAAAGCTCCGGCGAGGCTTTATCAGGAACTAAGTGTCAGTGGAGGTATTGCTACACTTCAGCGAGGGGCCACCGGCCAAGTTCCTCTAAAACACTGTCAAAGAAAGTGAACGTTTCACACCAAGAAACCTGTTATTTATATTTTAGTGAACAACAAAACACCATAATCACATTTTGAAGTGATCCGATCTTGTCATTTGTGCACAGATTAAGTTAAAATTAATGATTGACTGATGACCTGAAGCTCCATCAGCAACTGTTGGAGCTTTCAGTCATGCCACACAGTCTTCCTCAGCTAATGGAGTTTGCTCGGCACTTCTTGAACTGAAATTTCTCCAAAATACTTTCAGGATTTTATTTTATTTTGTCTGTGTTGGCTTAAAGAGGATGAAAGTTCAGACTTGAGTTTGGAGATATCAGTTAATGAAACAATCCTCAAAGTTGATTTAACCTGATCGTGTTGTTTTTAGTCAGCGTCCGTGATGCTTAACGGGTCTGATTTTAACATTTACTGGATGAAATTAAGCTGAAATATTCATGATCCTCAGAAGAAGAACCCTAATGACTTTGGTAACTCTGTCTTTTAGCAATCAGGTGAAAAAAAATATACATAAATCTGCAAATTGAATTACACTGTCATCAGCTGTACTTTGTCTTCAGTGATAAATATCATATGTTAGCATGTTATATGGAGTGACTCTTTGGTGTTTACTATTTCTCAGGTAGTTGAACTATGTATTTTTATCACCAGTTCAGCTCACATCAGCCCAGATGTCTCATAGCAGCAGTGTAACTATTTACAAGGTCTGATTTGAGAGAGTGTGAACCACGCTAACCTAAACGGCATGTGGCCATGTTATTTATCACACCTGTGCTGCTCCTGCTGCGTGCTACAACGGTGTCGCTGTTTATATTTCACACACATGTCCACCCTTCACACTTTTGTCAGATGATGCAGTAGAAAGTGTGAGATGCGGCTTCAGCGCTTGTCATTTCCTTGCTGGTGACAGAAAGGATGCCACGCGTGTTGATCTCCGGCTGCAGGTCAACGCACCGCAAAGTGCAAACGGCAGCTTGTCAAGATGCTGCGGCTCCAAATCAAAGCAGCTCTATCTAGAATCATACTTCTGGACAAACGTAGAGTGGCACATCTTATGACACCACCTTTGCTGTAGGTTTAAATCTGAAATGCTCACACAAGCCTTTTTTAATCGCCTCTTGTGCTCTTTACCAGCGAACAACTAGTTTCTGCAGTCGTAAAAATCCAGATTTAAGTAAATATATTGGTCTTTGCTCCTAATATGACATGAAGTGCTCAAATCTTTTAGTATTTCCACAATGTAGAGATGTTCTGCTATCATAAAAATCCTAGAAAATAGCATTAAAATACATTTAAAGTACCAAAAACACTCCGGGACTACACCTGCTAAAGGTAGAATTTGATTTAATGACTTATAATGACCAATATAGTCTTATATTAATGTCTGTTTTGTAATTTATTTAACTATGTTTTGTATTATTAATCTAAATCTGCAAGTAAAATAAATATAAAATAATAATAAAATATAAATTTTGACTCCAAAATGTCAATAAAAACTTGAGTAAATATTACCACCACTGATTTATTGAGGTTTATAGTTTATATTTGATGGTAATTAATATAAATAACTAATTTATAAATCCCTTTTAGAGCATTAATCGCATTTTTTTTGGATGCCAGATTGTTTAAAAAAAAAAGAGCATGTGTTTATATATTCTTGTTCTTTTTAGTCACCGAAACACTTTAATTCATCAAGAAGGCAATTAAACCCTCTGGAAACATCTGGATCAGCATCCATTAAATGGCAGCTTCTTAATAATTTAGGGAGTGGAATGGATACAACAATTTATCGGAGATGAACAGCAGCCAAATGGATTTTTAACAATCTGGCAACCCAAAAGGTTATTGAAGGTAATAAAATAACAATGAATATAACCACAAGTATTGCTTATAAGAAGGTGGAATCAATCTATACTTTCAGAAAGATGTTTCCCAGTTTAGTACAAAAAGCATTAATGCATTTTTTTAGTGTATTTTTAGATGCAGGTGCTAAACTTTCAAAGGTATTTTCCATTTTTGACAGGCCAATCACAATATCTGCTCTCATTCAAAACTAAGAATAACCTCAAAGCTTGGTCTGATTAATGCCTGGCATGGATTTTGAGATTTTTTTATTTTTTATTTTGTCTGTGTATACAAAACTGTCATGCCCACATTCACTTCCACTTGCAGTTTTAATGCACCCTGCCTATTGCAATTTCCTCTTACGGAGGTCCTGAAGGGAGTCGACCGTTTTCTGTCTTTCTGCCGGACCATAAATCATGGCCCTGAGTCCTGATGACTGTGCAACTGTGGTCGCCGTCTCCAGCGTGGAGGTTTGTCTCCATCCATCCTGTCACTGAGTAATATCCGACAGAAGGACGCGGCAGGACGGCTGTGTGTGGTCTCACCCAGTTGTTGTGTTTCGCCCTGTTCAGGTGAAATTGTGAAATAGTTCTGTTTTTTATTCTTAGTAACGGGAAGTCCTGGGCATGACAGTGTGGAAATCCTGGAGGACCCTTGTAACAATTTTTGAGACTGCAGCCAGTTAGCTTAGGTTAGCATAAAAAAGGGAAACGAGTATGCAGCTGTTACACACATTCATGGCGTCTTAGGAGAAGATAGAGTGAATAAACCTTTTAGCTTGAGAACAGAACATCATAAACACAAGACGCAGGAGGTTACGAAGCAGCAGTCCGACATTTTGAGGAATAAGTGTTTTGGTGGATAAAGTGAGATTCAGAAATTGATGCTGCTGTCATGAAGCTGGAAGCAGGAGACAGTTAGCTTACCATTAAAAAAGGAAAACGAGTTGGGCTGTTACACACATTCATGGCATCTTATGAGAAAATATATCGAATAAACCTTTTAGCTTGAGCACAGAACGTCATAAACAAAAGTTGCAGGTGGTAGCAAAGCAGCAGTTTGGAAACTGCTAGCCTTGATCTGCCCGGAGGTAATAAAAATCTGCCAAATCTAAAACTTGTTGATTGAAATCTTATATCTTATTATTTAGTTTGTAGATTTAAGGGGGGTTATTTGGGGGGTACATTTTTTTTGTTTGACTTATAATTGACTATAAAACAACTAGTTGTGTTTTCACTTGTTATTTTTGAACTTGATCCATTTCTATCTCCATAAAACTACACTCCTATAAAACTAAATTGCATTTGCGGTTATGTTTTCACAGAATTTTATATTTCATTGATTAGTTTTGTTTCTGATGTATCACGAATCGTGTCAAAGCAACATGTCTTTGCCATTTATTTTACTGCTTTACTCTCCTCCTTATCAGTCAATCATTCATTTATTAGATGGGCTGGTAACCCTGGTAACCCAGGATATGGAGGAGAAGCTTCAAACATGTTTTTAAAAGGTTATATTTTAACCCAAACAATGGTATTTTAGTGAACCTATCCAAGCAGTTTTGGTACCTAAGGCTAACCAAGCATTTAACATGTAGCTGTTGTTGAAAGTGGGATATTTTACTAAATCTAACTATGTAGTTTTGTGAATAAAACTGACCAAATGAGTGAAAGCGAAAAACTGATATGCTGCTTTATAAGTAGGTTTTAAGGAATTATATGTGCAGATATCGGTAGCTTTTTACAGAAATCTGCTGTCTGTGTCTGTCCAAGTGAAGCCGACTAGACTTTTCAAACTATAGCAACAGGACGTAACTTTTCCTCAACCCCTTTCTTCTTAGTAAATCGGTTAAATGGCTTCCACCAGATGCCAACACTGACAAACCTGTGACTACTGTTCTCTCTCACACACACAGAGCCATGTAAAATGTACAATTTTCAAATAGTATAATGTAGATCTTCTGCTTGATAGACACCCCAAAACACAATATCATCTTATTATTGAGGCATAATGCATGATCAGAATAACACATGAATGGATCTGGGGCTATTTATGGCTAGTAGTTTCCTTTTGTGTCCAGTCTTTATGCCAACCTGTGCCAACTGTGTCCTTACTACAGCTTCATGAGAGTGCTGTCAGTATTTTCACTTCCCCTTAGCCAAGAAAACAAATAAGTTTATTCCCCAAAGTGTCTGCATTTAAGCTAAAAAGGTTTTTTTAAATGTAATTTGTCATGAAATGCAATGAATGTGTCATTTTGTTTTCTCACTCTCACATGATTTCTGAGATGTTTTGATGTGTTGAGCCGCTTCATCACAACAAAACAGTCTTGACAGTTCATTATAATCACAGATGTATTGCTTATGTCGGGATCATAAGATAAACAGTTTTCCTCTCTTGTGATGTGCGTCATCAGGAATATTGCGACCAGAAGAAAAAGGAAACTTCGTTACCTTACTCTCTCTGCAGCTGACTGGCCTCTGTGGCGTTATTTATGCAGCACAGATAAGCTGCCAATCAATTCAACAAACACATTTGCATCAGATGATGAAATTTGCAGCATCAGATAGTTTCACAGTGCTTGAAAAAAAAAAAATCGATCAATATCACTATCTCGGGCCTGTAGCCAGAGAGTAAAGAAAACAAGATTTATTGATTTTAAAATATATCTGATTATGTCAGATTATGTTGCTGATAATCGCTTTAATCTGTGCTTTTGGCTGTGCAGTGTTGCCCCCAAAGGCTGATATGTGAGTGTATTTATATTGAATTAGACACCAGGCAGGGAGGGGTGTGTCAGCCGGTGCAGTGCGCTGCTGACTTTAGCCGAGAAGCTCCAGCTGCTACTGAGCGTTCACATTACTGTAATCAAGCCCTGCTGGCACCGGCCACGCTGCTCCTCTCCACCTCCTCCATGCTGCAGACTTATCTTACATTACTAGAAAGGGAACGGCAAAACACGTCCAGCTTATAAAAAGACTCATGGGTGAGCTGGGTTTTGCACGTAGGGTTCGATATCAGTTATTTCTTTGCTTGAAGAGCTGAAACAACTCCTCAAGTAATCAATTAAGCAGCTATTTTGGTAATTAACACCTCATTCTAGCCATTTTAAAGCAGTAAAAGTGTAAAAATGAACAAAGTGGCTGCTTCTCTTTAAAGACACGACCCTCAGGCGATTTCTTTTGACACCGTCTTTTTACACTCCGTTCACGATAGATCAATAATGACATTAATCATCAGTTGCAGCCCCTCTTGCTGTAGTTTAGCACTGCTTTTTTTTTTTTTTTGCAGTGCAGCAGCACTCTCATCCCTGACATATAACTCTGCAGGGCGTGTCACAGGAGAAATGAACGGACACAAGCAGCTACAGATGCCATCTTCCCATCCTGCAATATTCTAATATGTGTGGCAAACAACAAGAAGAAGAAGAAGTAGAGGAACAAACCTTCTTTTCTTCTAAAAATGTGATTCCACATCATAGCACTACATAGTTCACATCTACAGCAGGTCACACCTAAAGTGAGAAGAAATCATTTATTTTTTCTTAGGTGTTATTTTCCTTCTGACTGATATGGTAACGGTGGCAGAAAAACTTCACAATGTCAAGATCATGTGGACTTATTTACACACACTGCATGACACACACACACACACATATGCACACTTGATGTGGTGCTGGGCCTGCAGGTGGTGCAGTAGCATCAGCTTTGGCTCGTAGCGCTGTCTGTCGGCCTCTCCCTGACTGGGAGAAGAGCTGCTGACTGGAACACATTTCCTCCTGCTCTGCTTTGCGCTGCAGGGGGAAAACACTGATTCAGCTCTTATGGGAGAACCCTGTCTCCGGGGTTATCGAGGTTGGGATAACACCACTGCTGCCGAAGACATCCTCATCCTCATTGCTCTCTGTCACACACAAATGGGGGTTTTTTAATGTAAAGGTATTGATTTGCTGTTAAACGTGGCCGCACACAATCAGAGTTTGCTCTTTGACTTCCACTAATGTCTCGGCTCTAGTAATGTGTCAAAACCATAAACTGCTGTTCTCTCTATGAGCCTGTGATATTGAGGAGGGAGATCGGTGTCAGTGTGTGAAGCGGCCTCGGGGAGATGATAACTGCTGAGCCCAGTTGCTGGGCGGACGACCTTCTCTGGTCCATACAGCCTGGCAACACCCTTACACCTCCACATGCCCCTGCACACCACATCACCCTGCTTTTTTTCCCCTCATTTTTTTGTACCTCCTCCTTCTCCTTCCTCTTGTACACCCTCCCAACCTCCACCTCATCCTCGCCTGCTACTCCGCATGAATAATGCAGGGGGCCTCCTCGATCGTCGCTACCAACATGCCACGGCATGTTTTATTCACACCAAAGTCAGACAGATCTCCCCTCGTCGCTGCCCGGATCTGTGAGCCGCCCGCCGGTCCTCAAAGACATCTGCATCGCTTCCATGCGTCTCCTCGCCAAGGTCTCCTTGACCTGAGCATCCCGGCAGGAGAGCGACCCCAGTTTTTAATGGAAGTACGGAGCTGGAAGTAAATATTTGCATTTAATTCCCGGCACCCCGTCACACCCAGCTGAAAATAAATGCTCCTCATTCAGACGCTCCTTTTCCGTTCCATTTAACCGCTTTGTTTTTGCTGTTTGTACCTTTTCAAGGTGGCTTCATTGAGCGTCTTCTTCTGCTGTCGCTGGTAGCTCTTTAATGTTTTCTTAATCAGTGGTTCATACATCATTCATTAATTTGTTGTAGTTCTGTGTTAAGCCCTTAGTAAGAGCTGGTTTTTAGGTCTCCAGGTTGTGAAACATCCCATTGACCCAATGACCTTTAACCTCTGGAGCAAAAAAACACTTAAAGCTTTTATTAATGAATTATCAACATTAGAAAGACAAGAGAGTGTTTTTTTTTAATCAACTTGGCCGCCTCTTGTTATTGATCTATAAAGCCTTAATAAATGATTCATTAACAATTAGTAAAGACAGTGGCTACCACTGATTAATTTTAAGTGATAAATAATGGTAATTAGTTTGTTTCTCCAATCATAAAACAACATTTAAGCACATAAAGTAGAAACTAGAGGAGTGTTTTTTGATATCCAGATTATTTATTTAGCTGTTTTTTCACTTAGCAAACATCTCAGGTGAGGCAGGAATGGGTGAAGGTCCAAATCAGTCATTTTTAGAGATCAGATCAAATCAGATTTTAACCAATCAGCTTCTGCTTCACTCAAACTAGAAGATACATCACATTATAAGAGCTAAATATGGTCTATTTGGTGGTGTTAATCTCTTAACTAATGTTTACCTGGAATATGATCCTGAAGGTGAGCCGTTGCAAACCCACCTGTTTTGTGAATCATTTGAACATGCATGCAGCCATGAGTAACCACCTGTGTTCCTGTTTTCAAAACAACACGCTTCCCTTACTCCAACAGACACTGTTGCCATATCAGAGTTTTTCACCCTTATCTGGCAGCTCGATCACCTCCTCTCATTATCTTATGGCGAGACTCTGGTCAGGCCTTACCGCCTCTCCATGGCCACGTCAGCGGGGATAACAGCGCTTTGATGAGCCATTTGTTACCCTACGGGACTCATGCCTTCGCACCTCTGTGAAGTGCTTGATTTATTATTCATTTGTGTTCCCGCCAGGGCTGAGCAGTCATTAGCAGGAAGGTACTGGGGTTCAATTCCAAGGCTTTCTGTGCAGGTTTGATCTCATTTCATCCTGAAGTCCAAAGACATTTATCTCAGACGAACTAGAGCGTGTTTCCAGCAAATACACTTATACCAACCTCCTCTGTGGCAGGTTAAACAACAAGCAGTCGGAGGGTGGTGCAGCCGACACCCAAGTCTCTGTCTGCTTTTGTTTTCACCAACATTAATCTCTTGCATCACCCCGTCTCTTCTTAGTATGCTTCCTCCAAAGATGATCCTTCACCTCTGAGTGTTGCAACGTCCAGCGTCCAGATGGTCGGCCATGGCAGCCTCTTTATCCTTGGAAGCATCGTTAAACGCAAAGATTGGCTGTTACCAAGCAAAGAAATGCTGTTAAATTATCTCTCTTAGCAAATAACACACGCACTAATCCCAAAAATGTGACTTTATCACTCTGTTTTAATTTTCTGTGCTGTTCCGCTTATTATCTGTTAATGGAACAATTTGCCTCATTTAAACCCGTTTTGCATGTGACCCACATGGAGATAATACTTTGTTTTGTTTTGCAACAAATGCTTCCATCACACTATACGCGTACGATGCATGAGTTGCTTCTGATAACAAAACGATTCAAACATGATTTAGCTGTTCCCTTCAGGTAAATGGGTCAAAGGTAAAAGCACACGTTCATGTTCTGGCCTGTTTTAACTCATCTTTAGTTTAGATTTCATGAGTACAGAAGTGTGTTGTGGCCATAACAGAAACTGAGAAAAACGGATCACTCATCAGTATAGAAAGAAAAGGTTCTTGTCATACGTGGTAATGTATGTCATAATAACATGAAATGAATTGTTGAAACATGAAATGTGTCTTGTTCAAACCAACTTTTCATGGTTTAACATGATACTGATGAGTGTTGCTTTTTCTGCTGTGACAGTAATACACTTCTGTAAATATTAAAGATGATTAACTGCTAGAGATTAACGCTTTTCTCACTTCTCACCCAGGAATATTCTTGAATAAAATGCTCTCTTGTGCACCTTTACTGTTGGTGTATCTATTTAAGGCTTATTTTTATGGTCTTTTTGCTGCAGTGAAGTCCAATTGGTTTGAAAGCCACAAAGAAAACAACATTTTAAAGTATTACCAGGCAAAATACTGACTTTCTCTTTAATATGTTGTTTGTAGCAAAGATTGATAAGTGTTTAAAAAATAAGTTGGCAAATTTTATGCTAAGACTGTTTGTGAGCTAATGAGCTGTTAGCTTACTGGTACCTTGATTTATGTGCTGATATTTTCAGATTTAAGGAAAATACAGCAAATACCAAAAATATACATTAAGATACAAAAGGTGGTTTAATTTTAGTCCAATAGATGTGTTGAATGTGTCTGACATAATTTTAATGCTCACAAAAATGCTGCAAAATTATAGAATGTTTGCTTATAATCAACAAGCTAACAGCACATTTAGTCTGATAAATTAGCCTAAACATGCTGTTAGCTTGTTAGTAGCTTGTTGTATGTGATGATATTTTGTTGGTCTCAGACTCAAGGAAAATAAACTATCAAAAAGAGACATTAACAACTTCAGTTTTATTCCAGTGAATATGTTGAATGTGTCTCATGCCATTTATTAGTGCTAACAATAATATTGTTTGCCAATGGGCTAAAAGCACCAATATGCTAAATGTTCATTTGTGCTGTTAGCTTGTTGTTAGCTTGTTGTATGAGGTAATGTTGTGTTACAGATGGAAAGAAAGTACAGCAAATGTCAAAAACAGATATCAACAACATAAGTGGTGTTTCTGTTTTGAATTTTATTTCAGAGGGCATATTTAATGTGTCTCACATGATTTTTATAGGACTAACAAAAATGTTGCTAGCATTGCTAACAAGTTGACATGACATTAGCTGTTACAAATGCTAGCTAGGCTGTATTTAGCTAATTTATTTAGGTTATTTATTAGTAGTTTATTAAAACTGATCAGAATGTTAGCTTCTCTAACATAACGCACATTATTTAGTGTAAAGTATAGTCTGTATTTTGATCATTTAAGACAGTATTGATTTCACACTAACGAAAAGAAGGTATTACTATTATTTAGCTAGTTGTGGTTACTTGACAACGTACCGATAACATCAAGCAACAAAACATCTGTCAGTGTCCTAAATTTGGTTAAAATATGAGAAAATTTTAGGTCATTTTCTTATTGAAGATTACACTGTAAAAGGCTAAGAACAAAGAATCTAAATATGTTCACTTGCAACCATACTGCATTAGGAATCCATTCTATTTTTCCGTAACATAATACTGATGAAACATGTTTTAAAGGGAAAAGTATCCCTGATATTTTCTTGACTTTAACACACTACACAGCATGTGACAGCCTCATTTAAAGCCTGTAAAGCTCCCATTTATGTCTACCATGCCTCATTTTATGGCTTGTGGATGCTGAAATGCCCTTTAGACCCAACAAGGAGCCTCCTGGGATCCTGTGAATCTGCTGCTGTCCAAGTTTAGTAAATACAGCCTGAAAACAGATGTCGCTGCTCAGATAGCTATCGGGAGGAAGGACGGTGGACCCAGTGGAGCGATCGTGGCCGACAGAGGTCATGTTCTGAGGTGGGAGAGTAACCGAGCACATCACTGAGTGCTCATCTTGACCCTCGGTGAGTTATTGTGCTGAGGTGGTCTGGTCTGCCTGGAGGCCCTGCTTAGATCACTTACATCCCACGCTACCTGCGGTGCTCAAAGCTGTCCTGAGAGGGCTGTAGGTGAAACTTCTTTAGGTGTTAATGCTAATGTGAAGGGAGAGTTCACCAAGAACGCATTTGCTCCTGAGGTCAGATTTGTGTTTTTCTGCAAACTTCATGAAAAATAGAGCTGCTGTACGCCAAGCTCTTTGCTTTCTGCCTGTGCAAAGTGTTCCCATCATTCACTCAAGCCTTACTTAACCAGCAGAGTGGAGATGAAAGCTTGATCATTCGAGTACCTCCAAGATCCTTTGATGCCCGACCATGAAGTATGTCTTAGAGCTTTTAGCATTCCTGACTCTGGAAATCAGATTTTTTTTCTTGGTCTCCAGGAACAGGAGGTCCTCACGGTGAACGCTTCTCCTGAATTGAATGTAAGTTGTTAAGACTGTTGAACCGAAATGCACAGTCTGTCTAATCTCAACCTGCTTGTTGCTGCAGATAGCATAACTGCTGGGTATCTGTTGTGCAACTGTAAACCGCTTTCAAGAACTACGGGTGAAATAGATGCAGGACGGCTTGTTTGTGATAACGGTTGTGCATTGTTTTCTCCAGATACAGCGCAGAGCCTCCTATCTTCTATTTTGAGCGCAGCTGTCTATTAGCTGAGTGCCTGTAAGCAAGTTCTTTTTGCTCTCAGCGTTTTCTCAATTCTGTGGAGGTTTTGGGGTAATGGCTTCCACTCGGCTTAAGGAGCAGCTCTAAGTGTGCAGACAGGCTTCATCTCCTTCCCTCGGCAGGCTTTCCTCATCAAAAAGCCAAGTCCCAGAGGCCGCTCTGCTCTGTGCTGCCTGCCTCGGCCCTCGTGGTCTCAGCTGTTCAGGCTCTGGAGAACGTCGGGCCCACTCAGCTGTCTGTTTCCGTCCTAAACCCCCTGCCCTTCTGCTAACCATGGGCTGTATAACCCCTGCCAGGATTGACAGCATCTGTCAGTGTCATTCATTCGGCAGCTTTTTGATGTTTGACCTTTGGAGACGGGAATGTGCTAGAACTGTAAACGCTGTTTGTTTTATTGTTATTCCCTGTTCAGGTGCTGCAAGGGAATAAAACAGCTCTGCACTGGCTGTAAATAATCTTTTACACCCCTTTGTGAACACTCTGTGACTTAATAGAGAGGAAAATATTATACGTGAGAGTGCAGACAAACTACCTGCAGCATCACTTCTAGTTGACCTTTGAGATTGCACAATCACGCCTTCACCGTTTTTATTAGAAGCGCCCGTTGATCCGCGGGCCTCGTTGCATTCATGGGGGAAGTCGTTTGTCAAAGACAGATCCCCTCGGGGGCTCTGCTGGATTTAGGGGTTTCCTCCGCTGTTCATGGGGCACATTTCCCAGAATTACGCTCATTCATGATGAGTGAAAGCATCCAGAGGAAAAAAAAAAAAGAGCTGCCTCTTGCCTCCATTCAGCTGCCCAGGCCCCTAATCTCTGCTGGGACGGCCCACAATGAGAAAGAAAGGCTGGCACTCACATCAAGCACCAGCTTCTGTGGTAAAGGCATGATGACAATGGATAACATCGCATGGCGTAACATGGATTGCGTCGTCTGTGTTGTGCTGTTAGAGACTTAAAACACTTCCAGAGCCTGAGATGTTTATAAAATCACATTCCTTTGTCTCACAGCAGTAATTACGTTGTTGTTGTCATCATCTTAATGACATTGTCTGTCATTTTTGGCAGATTTATGAGTCTGCTTTGGAATAGTAACCAATTTGTGTCAACTTTGAATGCAAACTATATACAGGAGTGTACGTATTGCCCATGAGCGGTGCTATTTATGCAGTACTGCAGCACAAATGGGGGTATGGGCACAAAAAAAGGCATATATGCCTCTTCTATGGTATATTCTGTACTGTTGAAGATATATAATGTTTATGATGAGTGCCACACTGCAAAAACTCAAAATCTTACCAAGTCTATTTGTCTTATTATTAGTCAAAATGTGTCATCCCATTTGATTTAAGATAAATTGACATTTATCTTAAAGTGACATTTCAGCAAGATGAAGGGACTTGGTTTAACCCTCGTGTCGCCCTGTGGGTCAAAATCGATCCGTTTTAAAGTTTGAAAATGTGGAAAAAAATACATTTTCACAGTGAAACTTCTGATGTTCACATTTTCAACATTTTTGGGAAATCTTTGAACATTTTTTGGTGGAAAAAAAGAAATGTTAAAAATGTTTCTTTAAAAACATTCACAATTACTCATTTTTTGAAAATATTTACAAGAGTTTTCTTGCCAAATTTGTGGATTTTTTATTTTTATTTTTTTTTAAATAAAACTTTTAAGGGTAACTTTTAAGGAATTATCGGAATTTTCTTCCTGAAGGTTTTGCAAATTTTCAGAAATTTGGGGAATTTTTTTCTGATTTTTGGGATTATTTTAAGACAAGGAAATAATATTTTTTGGTGCCCGTAAATGAGGACAACAGGACGGTTAAGTCTTAAATATCTTGTTAAGTCAAACAATCTTGAAATTATCTTGTTTTGAGTTGTATTTTACAAGAAAACTCAAAATAAGTTTAATGTTTCTCAAATTAGGAAGTTACATGAAATCAAAAATCAGTTTTTGAGTGAAAAACTGCTTTTTTTTTTTTTTTTAAAGCATATCTGGCTTATTTTAAGGCACCTAAGCTTGACAATCCTGGTAAAATATAGCTTAAAATAAGTTTTCCCAGCTAATTTTAAGACCTAAATATTCTAAATATCATATCTTATTTCAAGAAATCTTACCAAGCCATTTTTCACTTATTCTATTGGCAGATTTTTTCACTTATTTCAAGGTAAAGGCTTCTTGACATAAGCTTTTTTTTCTTGTTTTGAGAGGGGCATTTTTTCCAGTGCGTATTTAAACTCATCACATTTCAGTGGCTGCACCAAGTGTTATGTGCAATCCTCCCTGCCACATTTAGTATCTTTGGAAATTCTGGCACCTCTACTACATATTAAAATAAACTTGTGGGGTTTTCCAACAACATTTGGCTGCACAGCATGAGTTGCTCCACCTGCAGACCGCTGATTGTTCAGGGGTTCATGAACTGAGGAAGGCTGCTGCGTTTTAACCTCTCAGATAATCTGCATTTTTAGATTCAGTTGAAGAAGCTGGAGAATTTTCATAGAAACACAGAGGTCAGTTATTTTCATCAGAATTTCCTACAAAGTTTCCTGGAAAGAAGAATGCAATTTGGTACTATTAATTAATGGAAAAACACTGTTTACTTCGAAGAAATTGCTCCATTTAAACCAAAGTAATGTCTTTTTGCATGTTCATCTGACCCTGTGTGCACTCACTAAAATATGCTCTTGGTTATGCTACTAATTACTGTAACTGGGATTAATACATTTATTACTATTTTAAATTCTCATTTGTATTTGGCTTTAAGCATCTCTCTGGTCAATGAATGAACCCCTAAATTTAAATGTGTTCTCGTTGGACACGGTGTATGTTTTCCTTGTAAATATCTCCAAATTACAGTTAACGTTGAGGAAATTATAAGAAACTGACAGAATGATGTATTAAAATGATTTTCTAACATCAAAAATGGGCACGGAACTTTTTTCACTTTAATTATTCAACCAACAATCCAATTAAGTTAAATTTAGTTCATTTCAATTCAATTCAATTTAATTCAGTGTTTAGAGCACCTGGTATTTCACAAATCATAGAATTATACACCAAAACACAATAATATACAACCAAATAAGCTAAATCTATTATAAAAATGTACATTTGGAATATAATCTATTAACATTTGGACTAAATAGCATTGATAGTCAAGATACAGAGATGAAATAACACTGAGAAAAAATCCTGAGTTGTATTCAGAGTTATTTCCTTGATTTTGTAATCTTTTTCAACTTTAATCAAACAAATCAGACAGTTTTAAATGCCTGGATGTTCAAGTTTTAATGTGAATACTTTGCATTAATGGTGAGAATCTGCAGCAACCTGAAGTAAACACCATGATGATCTGACAGCAGCGTGTTAGTTGCATAATGAGCTGCATTAAAACTGACTGGAGTGGCAGCCTGCAGGACATCTGGCCGAGAAAAAAACTTGTCCCCGTGGCCCGATGAACGCTAACAAGCACGCTTTGCTCATTTATACTCAACAACTGCTGCAAAGCCCAGTAAAACAAGTACACACTCATTTGTCTGTAAACCTGCTCAGTCTGCTCCACAAGAACCAGTGGCCTAGTTTTTTTTCTCTTGTCAAAACAGCCCAACAAAGCCAGAGGACGTTTTGGTACATAGCAGTAGCCCTCGGAGCCGGTGGCGCTCTCCTCTTCTGGTGTTGTTGCTAGGAGACAGTGGGTCTAAAATCTGGCTTCGGCGAGGTGCACCTGCTTCTCGGGGTCTGGCACATTCAGCGTCTGCACAATCAACACATGGGAGGAAGAAAAACTGATCCGAGCTGCTCAAATCTGAGGGGACTTCCCCTGGTTTCTGTCCTGCTTCTCGTGATGAGGCAAGAGCTGAGCCGAGTGGAATCTTCAGGGACAGATGTGCATGAGTGCAGGTGTTTTCTGCCCCCGTGCCCAGACTACTGCGCGCAGCTCTTAAACAGCTGTCCCGAAACAAAACGTCCTTCCTCTGTCTTTTGCGAGCGACTAAACACAGCATGGACTCCGGAGTCAATAAAGGACGGGAGGATTTGAAGTCACGCAGCTTCTGTGACTTTGAAGCACCGTCACACCCGGTTAGCAGCTCATCTCCATTAGGCCTATAAAGATGGAAAAGACACTACTTTTCAGGCAGAAAAATGGGTCAGTCGCATTATAATTCGCCGACATCTCATGTGGGATGTGAGCTGAGGTGATAAAAGCTCAGAATGTGTGATTATATAACTTTAGGGTGATCTCCAGTTGCTTTAATGTTGACCAATAATCTGCTTGCTGTGACCCCAACAGCTTCTACAAAACACCCTGGAAAACACTGGAAAAAATGCCCCTCTCAAAACAAGAAAAAACAACTTATTTCAAAGAACTTTTACCTTGAAATCAGTGAAAAAATCTGCCAATAGAACAAGTGAAAAATGGCTTGGTAAGATTTCTTGAAATAAGATATGATATTTACAATATTGGGATCTTAAAATTAGCTGGGAAAATTTATTTTAATCCTTGTATTGTCCTGCCGGTCAAAATTGACCCATTTTAAAGTTTGAAAATGTGGAAAAAAATATATATTTTCACAATGAAAATTTCTACATTTTCAACATTTTTGGGAAATTTTTGAACATTTTTTGGTGGAAAAAAAATGTTAAAAATGTTTCTTGATTTTCTTGAATGTTCTTAAAGAAAATATTACAAGTTTTACTGATATATATGTAATCACTTTAGATATTTTTAGGATTTTTTTGGAAGATTTTTACTCATTTTTTGAAAATATTTACAATCTTTTTTTTGCCAAATTTGGCAAGGGTAACTTTTAAGGAATTATTGGAATTTTCTTCCTGAAGGTTTTGCAAATTTTCTGAAATTTGGGGAAATCTTTTGCTGAAATTTTGGATATTTTTTTCAGACAAGGAAACAATATTTTTTTGGTGCCCATAAATGAACACAAGAGGAGGGCTAAGCTATATTTTATCAGAATTGTCAACTTTAGGTGTCTTAAAATAAGCAAGACATGCTAAAAAAAAAAAAAGAGCAGTTTTTCTCTCAAAAATCGATTTTTGCTTTCATGTAACCTCCTAATTTGAGATGTATTAAACTTGTTTTGAGTTTTCTTGTAAAATACAACTCAAAATAAGATAATTTCAAGATTGTTTGACTTAACAAGATATTTAAGATGCACTGTCTTAAAACAAGTCCCTCCATCTTGCTGACATGTCACTTGTTAAGTGAATTTATCTTAAATCAAGTGGAATGAGACATTTTGACCAAAAATAAGACAAATAGACTTGGTAAGATTTTGACTTCTTGCAGTGTGATGCTGGAAAAACTATGTCAGCCTCCACAAAATCCTCCAGTCTGCTATTCGTGGCGAGAGTTCATCGACAGAAAGTGTCTGAGGAAAGTGAAACAAAAGCTCTTGCGTGAGGATGAAAATAGCTCCTCAGCATCACTTTTGAGGTGTCTCATTGGTCCCTCTGTGCTGCTATGTGTGTCAGCCTCCCTCTGTGTGGCTGCTGGGCTCTGCTGTACTGTGCATGTGTTAGACTGGAGCGCCTCCAGCTCCAGTGTGGAAGATGATCAGCTGGGCGCGACAGGGTCCGCCAGGGAAGCGAAGCCAACAGCCAATAAACACCTCCGTATCCGCACTCTGACCTGCTGAGCTGCGGAGTGTTAATTGTGCTGTGGGTCATTAGGCTGAACGCAGGCATATTTCAGACCTGGCCTCTTTGCAGGCTTTGACCTTCTGCTGCGTACCCTGGATAATACTGTAAGTGGGCGCCAGCTTCAAACCGACTGGTGGGAGCTAAAATGATCACTTTCTTCATTATTAATGATGAGGGTAACTGACCTAGTAGCCTTGTTAGCAGATATATCCCAAAAAAAAAACCCTTCTGCACCAAGTTTGTTTTTCCTGCTTCAATTTAAGGAGCTGATATTGATAATCAGACAAAATAAACTTTACGCGTGCAGCAGATTTATTTCGGAAACAAAAAAAAATCACCTGTTAAAAGAACTATCCCCTCTAAAATTTCATCATGAAACTAAACTGTAGAAGTTTAGCTTCTATAGTTCTTCTATTGTTGAAAATCACCATTTAGAAGAGTGCCTTTCCTGAGTTGTAAAAAATGACAGCGAAACGTTAAGGGAAAGCCTAAAGAAACAGAAAAGAGGTGCATTGTATGTCAGTCAAAGTCAAATTTTTTACCTTGTTAACATGTCCAAATGGTTGGTTTTATATGTGAAATAAAACATTAACACTACACATGACCATTTTCACCTTTAAACGGCAAAGACTGCTTCAAAAAACACAGATTCAGACTTCCAGGGTTTCATATGTAACAAATCTAAGGAACTAATCCTTATTCTAACTTGCAGAGTGGGAATTTCTGTATCATTATTCTTCTTTAGAATCAGTGTCCAGTTTGAACGCATGTGGCTAAATTACTCCAGTTCTACAACTTGCCGTTGTGTGTTGTGTTGAGTTGTAGGTGAGCTGGTGTGCTGAGCTGCAGTGAGTGGGGAGGAGTTAGTGTTGAAAGGTTCTAAGAGATTTTATAAATCTGCGCACTTTAGAGGAAGCACTAGTGTAGAGTTACATCTAAGTCATTTAAGGGCAGAAAGTGATTGTTTTCATGGAAAATAAGCCGCTAAACATGTTTTTGATACACAGAGATGAGTTTTTAGGGGTTTAATCAATGTTGTAGAGGGACATCAGCCATCAAAAACACACAACCTCAAAATAAGCCCTCTTTCTAAATTTATCGTTGATCACTGTCATACAAATAATTGTGAATAATGATGCATTTTAATGCTCTGTTTGTTTTAGATTCGAGATCGGTGCTTTGATGCAATGTTTTTGCTGCAAATTGCCTCCTTTAGGTTATTGGATTTTCTCTGATCAATGAATAAACCCCTAAAAACTCATCTCTGTGTATCAAAGCTACATATTTAGAAGTCTCTTCTATTAAAGTAATCCCTCCCTGCCATAGATCTACACTCACCCTTTATCGCTCAAGCACACTAGCTCACATACAACTCTGTTCAAACACTTTAAAGCTACTCTACAGTAAATAATTGAGAAAATTGCAATAATGGAGTGATGCAAGTATCAATGTCTGACCTGGTAACTGAACCCGAAGAATAATAATGACATGTAAAGTCCAGCCATGCAAGCTGAGAAGATTTTTTTATAGGGTTTGTGGCATATGAAACGATCATCGATTTGCTGATGTTTTGACCTGTTTTGGTCATGATATGTCTTCCTTGACATAAAAATAACAGCATGGACACGTTAACATAGTAAATAACTTGATTTTCACCGGAGGGTATCTTTCAAGCATAATGTGGGAGTGTAGTGTTTGGGTTTGCAACTAAATTCATGAGGTAAATGCTAATTGATGCTCATTAAAATGAGGTTGTTTGCATATTAGAAGTTAAACACCGTGAGATAAACAGTTGCTGCCATTAAACCATAACAGAGCGAGGATGCAAACTTTGGAAAATGATGCGAAAATAATGATTGGAACATGATGTTTTTGGGTTTAGGGTCCGTTTTTGTACAGGTGAAAGGAAATGATGATGAAAAATGGTCACAATCAGCTCCAGTGTTATTTTAGCACCTTTCTGACAAAGTCCAGCTCACGTCAGCACATCGCTGGTTCTGTACATGAGATTCATTTCTCAGTCTGTATTTTTAATTTGATGTCTGCATGCAGGAGACAATCGCTGTTTGCCACTCTCACTCGCTAATCAGCTGATTTCTTCAGTGCAAACACATTTTGTTTGTGTTCATGGCTCATTTGTTTCCAATTAAGACTTAAACTCCCTCTTCCCTCTGTTGTACCAACACTGTTTTTGTGCTCAAAGGCACAAGAAGAAAACACAGACTGATGAGTGCAAATATATTCACACAAACCGAATCCTGATCCTCACAAGCACTTCAACACCTGCGACGTTCAGATGCTCTGAAACGGAGATAATAAATCACTCATTTTTATCATCGTCATGCAATCTCCGAGGCGGGTCAGTTTTTGGTGGTTACACTCACAACACTGTCACAGCAAATATTTCATGCAACCACAAATCTCATCAGGCTTCCCCTTTTTTTTTTTTTTTTTTAAAAAGGCAGTAAATAAAAAGGGGAAAGGGTTGATTTTTATGACCCTTTTACCTTGTGGAGAACCCACCTCTGGAAGCCATCACAGTGATTTACGAGCCCGCTCAGGTCAATGGGCAGATCCATTTAAGATGCTCAGCGAGGCAGATGGGGAGAGAGTACAGTAAGACTTCAGGGAGGCCGGGAATCATCCGCTCTGCTCGTTTGATGTGGCTGTCTGGGCCGAGGCGCATGATGCTTACGTTGTGTCTGATGGGTGGCAGTGCCCGCTGGTCATATATTTTCTCCCCGTTTCTGGGAACAACAACCTGATGCCCCGTCGGAGTCTCTTTTTGTTAATGTCTGTTTGCTCAGTGGGGCTAAAGGGGTGCAGGAGGAAGTAAGGTAAAAGACAGATAAGAGCCTGAAGCTTTAGACCTATTTTATCACATATCTACACCCCTCCAGGGATCCTTCAGTAATGGGCTACTGCTGCTGGTGAGTCTGGAAGTGGGTAAAATGGACTGTCTTTATTGCTTTATTTTTAATAGGGGTTTTCAAACATTTACATGCAGTTTTAAAGCCCGACACACACATTAAAAAATACACTTGCACTATGTCTGACAGATCCAGGTTTCCATCCAAATTTCCAGAAAATCCATGACTTGGATGCCAGTAATAGGAGCTGACTCATCAATAGATAAACAGCTGGTGGTGATAATTCTCCATCCATGCCATTAAAACAACACAGACGAAGAAAACCCAGTGAGATGATTAAAACAATGCCAGTCAAACCAATAAATGAATGGAAACAGTGCAGAAAACGTGATGGTTTGATCCATGTACACTCCTCACCACTTAATCAAACATGTACCTGCAAGATACATAACAGAAATATAATTTACAGACTTAGACAGACCTTTTAAAGCTGCAAACATTATTCTGATGTGCTCTGTTGACATAAAAAACTTATATAAGCTTAACATTTTGTGTAATTTAATCTCAAATTTCTGCATTAGGTTAAATAAAACTAATTCAAGTTGAGGTAACTTAATGAAATCAGCTCGATAACTTAATTTTTCTTTACTTTGAGTTCAAGATTGAAAGTCCCCTCCCTAAATTTTGTCAACTTAAAAACTTGTGTCCAGGATTATGAAAATCAAATACGATATACTTAAGAATTGCTTTTAAATAATGTGAAAAAAATAGTTGAAACAACTTAAGTTTTATGAGTTATCAACTGAAAGACTTGTTTTAATTCTATTGATAACTAATTGAAAACACCTTTGATTGCAGAGGGAATTCCTTGAAGTCAATGCATAGATAGATAGATAGATAGATAGATGCTTTATTCATCCATTTCTAGTTTGTTGGTTGAACATAATTTAATACAAGTTGTCATAACTCATAAACATTGATGCAAACTAGTTTATATTTTTAGGGCATGAGAAAGGTCAGGAGGTCACAGTGAAGAATATTTTCCAAAATGTTATCGAGTCCACATAGATCTGATGTATTCACTTTGTATTTATTGTCTGGAGAATCAGAAAGACTTTTCCAAGTTTGAAGAGATGCTTGGAGGAAGGGACTAAGCCAGAAAGACAAACCAGTGTCGGACTAAACCTGTAGCCAATGTGGGAGTGACTGTTTGTCCCATGTTGGCCTGTTAGGCTACACCTGACAGGCAAATCCATCATCTCCTAAGACTCACTGATGCCTAAGTAGTAAACATTTTCTTGATATATTTCAAATTCTTTTAAATATTTAGCATTTTAAAAATCCTTGGAGCTTCAATAAGAAAAGCAACCGGACTTCACTTAATCACAAGGCTTGCTTATTTCTAGTTCGGTTAGATGTGCAGAAGCTTCTTGGATTAGAGGTGAAACTTCTTCAAGAATCTAAAAGAGCTGCTTTTTTTATCTGAAGCTCCCAGGATTACCGTAACCTGGATAGCCGAGAATCTACACAGACAGTCAGAACATGTGCATACAAACACAAAGAACAAAGAGGCTTTACTAGCTGTCCTGACATTATAATCTTTGAAATTTAAAGGAATGAGGAGTCAGAAGAGATTCACACCAAAAACTTTCCACACTTGGTTCTGGTGTTTGTTCCACATGTAGGAAAAGGTTTCAGAAGCCTCAACCCAGAGTCAGATGTTCTCACCACAGTCATCCTCACATTTAAATAAAACACGGTTCAAAGAGGGCGAAGAAGCCCAACGAAACCCGGAGATCAAAAGCAGGATTTATGAACACAATCCTCAAACTTCTTCTGCTCCGTAAACTCTTCCACTGTCACTGGAAAGACACAACAATGATTCCACTTTCTCAGGAAGTTGAGGGGAACCGAGCAGCCACAGGATCTGTGAAACATCATCTGGACACAGCTGCTTGTAGTTGGTGGCATCTACGAGGCCTTCCCCACCACCTCTTCCAACAGCTTCCTCCCTAAAGCTGTCAAATTATTGAACAAAGCCTGATAGCCTCTACAATAGGCTCATATGCATATTGCACTGGTAGAACTCTCCTCTGAACTCTCCACTGATTGAACTGTCCAATAAGTTCACATGCAAAACAGTGTACTTACTTATTTGCACATCAAACTATACTACAATACTGGGATTTTTAGATTGTTCATTGTGCATTTTTAATTGTTGATTTTCTTTTAATATTGTGTTGATTCATAATTCCGCCTTGCACAATAGTAACGTTTCATATGTCTTAAAAAGCTGGCAGGAATGTAAACACCAATGAACATGTTTGCTGTAAAATACAGTGAAAAGTGAAGTGTAAAGTGTGAAAAAAGGACAATTTATGAATGGCAGTTGAAGATAATTCTTGTTTTAGTTCAAAAAGAGACCTACTCTGAACTCCAACTCTCTGAACCAGCAGGCGGGTTTAAAAATCATGTACAAAAAACAAACAAGCAAAAAACACCAAAATTCCCCTATTTATCAGAGCTAGAAATTTTAGAAACAGAAAGAATAATCTGATTTTCAACTTTTCTTGAATGTATCCTGTGTGGCAAGCGGTTCTGCCTAAAATCTGGATATTTTATCAAAATGTCTTTATCCTACATGTCTCAGTTAAAATTTGGCAAAAACAAATCATGTAGTTTCAGTTGATTCTGCAAAAAACAAAAAATTCTGTGTGCTTTCCCACAACCATGAAGCCATGAGTGACTCAGCTGTGACCGACAGCCACATTAAAAAAATTCAGACTCCCCATCTGAACTGCTGGCAGCGTTCACACAGAACAGAAAGGACACAGACATGAAAACAAATTAAAAATTTAAGTAGTGAAATATTTATAGTCTGTAGCTTCACCAATTATTTTCCCCTTACTGGTAACGCCTGCTAGCACTTGCTGGCAAAAATGTTGTATTTTGATTTCAGCTTTTTAAATTTTGGTAACAATTTTGTGTGTGTTTTGTGTGATTTTTGGTATTATAACTGTGTCACACTGCACATAAGACATTTTTGAGTTGTCTCTACTTCTAGCCGTGCTTGTATTGTTTTCATAGATGAGCTGGACGTTATTTCGCAGTGAAAAATGATCCCACAGTGAGTTCAGAGGGTTAAAAAGTCTTAAACAGCAATGTTTCCAGTGTACTTTCAGACTGAATAGAATTCAGTGAGAAAATTGTCCTATTTCTCCTTTAATCTGTTCCATCAGTAAACATTTTTATCACACATTTATGGTTTCTATCACTTATTCTAAGTCTTCTTCAATGCAGCATGAAGTTCATTTTGTAATTCGTGTTTGCCTTTAAGAGGAAAATAGACGGTAAAGCTTGGTGTGTTTTAGGGCGTGGCTACCTTGGGATTGACAGGTTGCTATTATATTGGCATTCGCAGTGTCCTCCAGTTCTCTCTCTCATCTACCCTTTGCTTGTCACATCCGGTTTCAACAAATTTACATGGTGACATCACGGTTTTTAATATGCTTTAAAGTGAATGGACTGTGGAGTCAGAGCAACGTTTTTCCATCCTCTGATGTTCTGGCTTTATCTGGTATACTTTATTCATGATGTTTTTGCACATTTAACCTTAAATCTGCTCTCTGTTTGCATCACAAAGAGAGATCCCTGATGGACTTTCCAAAACATGAGCAGACGCTGAGCATTTATCAGCTGATATGGCCTTTATCATCTCTCAGGCACGTTTTAAAGCCTGTTTTCAGAGAAGAGATATCAGGACAAAAAGGTTTCAACAAAAGCAGCTATGCAGTTGCACTTGATGAAATTCAGTTTATGTCCACATAGAAATTCCATCTGACGTTTTCATTCACGGCTGGAACCTCTGGGGTGATCTTTGGTAAACGACAGATCAGCAATGTCAGAAGACGGCGTCTGCGCCTCTTTGTTGTCTGCGAGACGCTGAGGAGGCTTGTTGTCGAGTGCCACTCCCACATCCTCTGCTCCCACTGTGGCACAAGTCTTTTAACCTTGACTTCTCCCACACCAAACAGTATTTACATCAGAGCACCTCAGTGGTTTGCATTGATGTCGCAATCAATCTCCTTCTGCCAACCCACGGGGAGCTTTCACGGGTTTGTACGTGGAAATCAAACGCTGAGCAGCAAACCTCGAGTCCCATCGTGCTGAGAAACTCATTCAGTTTGAGCATCGCATTTGCTCTTCACAGAATCTGGATGTTTGTTTTATCCTGCAGGAAGAAACTGGGACGCAGAGGTAACATGACAGTAAACAGAAAGTAAATACTGTTGCGAGGTTCTGAAATGATCAGCATTCTCATTTTTTTGGAAACGTGTTCCATTTTCAGTGGGAAAAGAGACGCAGTTATCGTGACTGAGCTAAAATCAGAGGTGTACAGTAGCTTTTAAAGGTGTTTATGAATACCATAAAAGCATAAAAACATCACACATAAGGAAAAAGTGTGAATAAAGGTTAGCAATTTTCTATGACTGATTTTTTTTAATTTAGTGTCGGGCTTTTCTGGAGCTTTCAACACTTGACCTTCAATCATTTTCCTTTAAATATAAAGCCATGTATTTATCTTTAACTTTTAAATGACAGCCTTGGTGCACTGTAAAACAATACAGTGAAATAGCAGAAAATAACCATCTAATAAAAGTATTTACATTTTTGATAATTACACATTATGTGGCCTTAATTTCATGTTAAACCGTGCATTTTTTTGGCTTTTGCGATGTTTAATGAAAAATTTTTATATTTATAAAAACAAAACACATTATTTCAACATTAATTTGTGAAATGTTTTGTAAATATGCAAGAAAAAAATATCATTCAACAACAAATCTATGTAAAATTTAAAAACTAAAACTTCCTTTTCTGTCATTAATTATATCTAATTTTAGAAATATTTACAGTATTAAGCATTAATTTAACAGCTTAATAAATACAGGAAATTTTGTGATATGATACATTTGTAATATCTTTTAACAGTCTTTTTTAGACATATTTTAAAAATGTGTTTTCTTTTTAAAAATGTCAGTTTTCTGATTATTCAGTTACGGGTTTTTATTGTTATTTTTCATTTAACACCTAAATTTCTACTCTTATTTTTTAAAACATGAATATTTTCGTGTATTTCAAAAATGCAGAAAACATCAGTAAAATAGAGCAGAATTTTTTGTAAAATTGCAGATTTTTTTTTACAGTGCACAGTTTAGGTTACGGGACGATTGTGGCAAATAAAGCAGCATCAAGTTGCAGCTATGATAAACGAATAAAGGTTGAAGTTGGGCAAAGATCTTGGTTATGGAGAATAAAAGGCAAGCGTTGCGTGGAAATTAAAGTCTGTACATGTTGTTGAATAGCGACATGTCTTACTCATCATTGACATTATGACCCAGTATGGAGGTAGTTCCTAGAGACGGTCTAATGTTGGACTTGAATATCCTCCATGATGTTTCTTTAAACCACCGTCTGTTCCTGAACCGCCTCCTTTGGACTTCTTCCCAACTGTAGTAACCAGTTTTGGCCTGGTGTTGGCTGAGAGTATTGCCTTCCAATTGTTTTATTTATTTAATACATATATATATATCCATCAACATTCACACCTATTTCGCATTTTGTCCGTGGGTATCTTCCCTGGCTGTAAAGCACCCTGTAATCAAATATTCCTGATACAGTTTGTCTGATTAAATAAAGGTCAGATTAAAAAGCAGAAGTTCCTCCTGTATCAGATCTCAAACTGCTTCCTGGTAAGATAAATCAAATCTTTATAGCGACGCTCTATAAGAAGCAGGTTTCAGGTTTCTACTTTCTAGCAAACTCTGTTATGATTGCACATTCCCCTCCGAGGTCTGGGCTCGATGCCAGAGCGAACGAACTCAACCACCTCATGTGCTCGTCTCCTCACCTGCCAGGCGGCTCCTCATTCCTCAGGTTCCATCGAGGTCAGAACCAGGATCCAGTGCAGCTCTTTCTTCACAAAGTCAATAAGAGAGACCCGCATCGGACTGGAGGACACTATATCCTTCAGGTTTGACTGCGGATAACGACCTTAGCTTGGTATTATAGAGTTGCCCACGTTGAGGACGGGGAACGGCATTCAGATTTGCAGCTGTGCATTGCTGTATCGACCCTGAACCTTTGACTGAGTGACAAGAAGAATTTTATCCAAATGGTGATGGATCTGTAAAATGTCTGGTACCATCTTGGAGCTGGAGGGACTGTGTAGTGTCGGTTAAAATGCTACTCGCAGAGGAAACCTTGTCAAGTTATTGCACGTACTAGTGATGTGCAAAGCAGTTCTTTATGGAGAATCAGTTCATTTAGACCAGGGCTGTCAAACTCATGCTAGTTCAGGGGCCACATGTCCAATACAGGACATTTGGCCAATACAGTCCAATTTGATCTCACACCAGTGAAATCACAGCATAGTAACCTAGAAATAATGACAATTCCAACATGTCCCCTTTGTTTCCGTGCAAAAAAAAGTACACTCTGAAATCTTTTAAACAAAATACTACAAACAACCTGAAATTTCTTAAGAAAAAAATGTGCAATTTCAACAATATTATGCCTCAGTTTATCATTTACACATTAAAATTTGCAGATCACAGTGTTTCTACGAAGGCACAAAACATTTAGTCACATGTATCTGGAGCTGAACAATATAGTATTTTACTTTAAATCAAAACAAGTTGTCAAGATCTAGACAATTTTAAATTTACATTCATTTCTACATATGTGTAGTACTTCTGACCACCACACCATACAAACTAAAGTGGGAACTGTTAAGGAAGAAGGCTAAGTTAATCCTCCTGCCTTGTAAATGTAGAACATTTGTACAAAAAACGTTGTGGCAGTGCATCAACAGTAGGGTTCCACCAAAGCAAAGCCTTTGATACTGAAGCTGCTGACTGACATTATCAGTCAAAGTTTATTAGTATATCCCTTTACAACAGCCCAAAGGGTGACCAAGAACAAGAAAATAACTTTAAAACAATACAGTAACTTAAAGCAGGACAAACAATCACACTCACACTCACACTCACACCTACAGGCAAATTTAGGAAAATCAATGAAAATCAGCATGTTTTGGACTGTGGGAGGAAACCAAAGTACCTGGAGGAAGCCCACGCATGCACAGAGAGAACATGCAAACTCCATTATAATGCACAGTGTTCAATGTCTTTTTATATTTCCACAGTAAATATCCACTTTCACAGAACTACATTCTTCAGGGTGCAAAAATGTCTGAAGTTCACTCTGTTTAATTTGCTCCTGAAACTTGGCGTCTTTTTTACACGTTGCAAAGTCATTGGACCCTCTGACGGTCCAGTTTTGGCCCGTGAGCCGTATGTTTGAAACCTCTGATTTAGAAGATTAGTTCGAAAGATTAACTCAGCAGAGCATCCAGTACTTGCCCGGAGCACCAACTGCATTCAGTGGACTGAAACATGGGCCTCATGATTCCTCACTTCTAGGACCGGACGTGCTGTCGCTTTATCAAACTCCATAAATGCTGAAGTTGTTCGGGAATGATTCATTCAAAAGAAAAAAACAGTTCGGGCACCCTGATAGCTCAATTAGTTGAGCAGGTCACCTTTAAACAGGGCTATAGTCCCCGACACAGCGGCCTGTTTTCCATTCCAACTCACGGCCCTTTGCTGCAGGTCTTCCTCCCATTTGTTTCCCTCCTTGCCTGTCTAATAAACCCAACAAAAGGCCAAAAAAATAAATTACAAAAGAAAGAACCAGTGCATATTTTCAGTTCAGTTGAGTTCTCAGCCAGTTGTGAGTAAATGTGAGTGCATTTTGCTACACTAATAAACTGCAATGATCTGCAGCGGCCATGGATCGATTCTCACCTATGGCAAGATATGCTGCATGTCCTCCCACAACTGTTCAACTGCCCTGCAGTAAAGGCAAAAAGCCCCCAAAATAATCCCCAAAAATTGCACTTTCCAATGCAAAGGAACCAAATTACTGATCGATTGTACGACATTGTGAATATGAGCCTTGAGGGACAATCAGCAGTGAGGAATCAGGTCCAGAAAGCTAGAAAGACTTAAAGGTCATTAAACAGAATTCATCTTCAATATTCAGTGAGGAAACTTTTAAAATACAAATAATTACAAAAGGAGTTTGTCAACACTTCTGGGATCCAGAGATCATGAGGGCCATGTTTCAGTTCACTGAATGCTCTGGTCAACCACTAAATGACTGCATCTTTTGAGTAAATCTTCTAAATAAGGTTATTCTTGTGATTTTTAACAGAAAACTAGAAGAACTGCTCTGCGCACATCACTACCAAGTACAATAACTTGCCTGTGTGAGTACCTCAACCATAGGAAACTAATATGTTTTAATTATGTATTGTCCTGAAGGCAAATTGCTTTCACTGAAACGGCACATAACAAGTACAAGAAAAAGAAATAAAGGTTTTAAGTATGTCGGTGAGAGCAGAGAGCTATGGATTCATTAGGTACAGCTATTAGTTGGCTAATTAAAAAGTCTCATCTTGCAAATCGGCCAATTTTGGGACATTACCGTTCTTTTAAAATGAGCAAATCGAGTGTTTAAGTCTTGATGATGTCGTCGAGTTGCCATCTGAGAGCTTAAATGATCAAATGCATCAGTCTGTAAATGATCGAGGTTTCTATCAAACATGCATTTACCAGATCTTTTTCATTCAGGCATGACTGACAAAGTTCATCTAAATTCTCCTGGCTAGAAATGAGAGTGTAAAATCTCACCCAGACGCAGCTTGATCCACATCCCCACTTATTCTTAATGTTTCACTGCAGAGGAAGTTGGCCAGATGTTGGGATGTTTGGACCACCTTGGTACAGACTAACCAAAGGGGGAGGTTCATTAAAGAAAGAAGGAGATGAAATAAAAAGGCTCCTATTATTCATTTAAGCAGAATTCAACCAAGGAGCAGAAATGTCTCAGAAACGTGCGACTCATTTGAATAGACTTTGATCAAACTTGTCTTCCAGATGTTTTGTGTTTGAACGATATATAGTTGAAGTTGTTCTGTTCATTTAAATAGACTTGAAGAGTCTTTAAGAGCAACATTGAATCTCTCAGAAAAACCCTGCAAATTAAAACAAAGATGCTCACATTGCATCATGGGAAACATATTGAAAGATCCAGTGTTTTGAAAATGTACATTCTTGCAGAATGAATTTAAAGTCAAGATATCTCATTCTCTGTGTGTTTTTTGGAAGTCTAAGTCACTGAAATACCCCTTTAAATGTCCTGATTCTGTTCATTAAACTCACATTTTAATGTAAAAAAAAAACCTCAAAAATTCCCATCATTTTTAAATTATGCTCTAGAGATCTTGTTTGTTGCCTGGCTTTTATTTTTCTAACGTGGCAGCTCTTGAATGCAGCGCTGTTGGGCACATTTAGGACATCAGAAGTGCCCTTGAATGCAGCACCAAGGGGAAATTACAAAGCATTCATTCACAATTGCATCATCAAGCAGCAATAATTAAAAGGAACTTTGACAAAAATAAAGAGTATTAGGAGTGATGAAATATCATTCATGTCAAGTCTTTGTCAAAATAAATTGAAGCCAGTCAGTTTTTTTTGTTTTTTTTAATTAAAGTGGCAATAATTCAACTTCTAAATGAGTGAAATTGACTAAAAAGAAGCAATCACACTGATGTTTTGCTTTTAAAAGATGAAAAGATTGTAAATTTATACAAAATGTGCATTGATCTGTGTCTTCCTGCCAATCCTGGAACAAGATGCCAACACGAATTTGCAACCATCTGCAAAACCAGCTCGCACCAGCAGCCGCATGGAGACATCTCAGGGC
Source organism: Amphiprion ocellaris (assembly GCF_022539595.1). Lineage (NCBI taxonomy): Eukaryota > Metazoa > Chordata > Actinopteri > Pomacentridae > Amphiprion > Amphiprion ocellaris. Next base: position 19,661,666 of record NC_072787.1, on the reverse strand, counting down.
TCCTCTGATAATACGAGTTAATAAGCACAACAACCTAATTACGCTCCATAATGGAGATGACTAGCATGTCTCAATAACACAGAGGGGGGTCTTCCATGAAAATGGGGTCCGTGGCCAGCAGGGTGGAGACCTGACTGTGACCCTGACACATTCACCCACATCACATCAAACTGCAGACAAACACACGGCCGTTGCTACGCAGAAGGAAGCTTTGGTGTGTGTGTGTTTTTTTTTTTAACCAGCGAGAGGCCAGTGCACGTGACAGTTTGTCTTTATTGACACTGAGAAAAGATCTGGAGGCCACAGAGTGTTTGTTGTCCTAAAAACCAGGCAGAGGTTGAACAAAAGATTTCCACAGCTATCACTTCCAATAAATCCATTTCAGAACAGCAGGTCAGGTAAACAGCACAGAGCAGAACACCTCAGTAACAAACAGGTTTTTATACAGTATTTGTGGTATTTATAAATTTCTAATTAAGATCTTGCACTGCCAAAAAAATTGATGAATGTCTTTGCACTTTTTTTAAACCCGTTGTCTCACTTCTAGCATCATTTTGTCTGTTTAATTGATTCAGTGTCATGTTTCGATGTGCAAACTCCAAATTCTGCCCATTTTAAACTAGATTCAAACAACTATAATAAATTTAACAAAATGTTTTATTAAATACAGAACCAATTAAGTGTAGGACATAACTACATGTAACTTGAACCTGATAAAGCAGCAGAAAATAGATGTACTACATTAATGTTTAGAAAATTATGGGCTTTGTCCTTTTGTTTAAATGTAGATGGACATGTTGATGTGTATTTCTTATAAATCATGTTCACTATTATTATGATTGTTTTTATTATTATTGTTTATAAATGGTAGTATTTTGAAGAAGCAAGAAGAGCAGATTTTACAATCATTTGTGTCAAGAAAACGGGTGGGATTAGATAAGTTTCGGCTTCTTCCCACTCCTTTTGAGCAAGTTTCTCAGTGTCTTTTGTTGTTGTTTTTGTTGTTGAAATGTCCAAAATAAACTTTTAAAAATCAAAAACAAGAAAAAAGTTAAATTCAATCAAGTCTATGTTAAAATCAACACTCAAAGTGACAATGCTTTCCATTGTGTCACATTTTCAGATCCATCTCCACAATGCTAAATAAATATCTGGCTGCACTTGAAGAGGAAATAAATGCTCTGGCCTGTTTTAAACCAATCACCATAAACTTGAGCAGCGCTAAGCCCAGGTTGTAGTGATGGTGCCGCAGCAAAATAGTAACAGGGGAAACTGTTTTGTGGGAACATTTGCATGCAGCGAGGTGAGAACTGGCATTTAAATTTCTAATCCACTGAAATAAACAAGCAGATCTGCTTTATTGCGCTTGAAATTTCCAGCTTGTAGGATTCTACCTTGCAAATTATTCTTGTTTTTTCCCACAGTGAAGGCGAGTCTATAAAGGGGTAGCACATAGATTGCAGAACAGGATGGAAATTCCATGTGAAAAGCGTGGCAGAAAAGGCAGACACATACCCACAGTCTACATCCGGTGAGTCCGACTATGCTCTTATTAGCTAGTAGCTTGCTAGCAGACGGTGCTGGCAAAAACATCAAACACCTCTTGTATGTAAAACCTGCTGAATTCCACTCACAAGGCCAAGTCAGGGTTTGCATCCTTGTCCACGGCATCAAAACAGTAGACTTGCAGACTTTTATGTACCTTATAATCAGCCTTTACGGGGACGTTTTTCACACATGCATTAGAAAACATGATGACCTCCTGACAGCAGGTTGGACAATGTGAAAAACACAAAAGGCTTTTTAGACTTTATTGTCCCTGTGGGGAAATTCTTTTCTACTGCACCATCCCACTTAATTTGCATTGACAGGACAGTACAAAAACACACATTCTACAAAAACACTGTTCAACGTATAAGTGTTCTTTTTACTCTGGCCAGATCACATTGGCCTTTAGTTAAGGGTTGCTATAATAAATGGGATCAGACTTCTATCTAGTTGTGCTCGTCTACATCTCAGTGTTCTGTATCTATACTACCATTCAAAAATTTGGGGTCACTTAATAATGTCCTTATTTTTGAAAGAAAAGCAGTTTTTTTCAATGATGATAACATTAAATTAATCAGATTTAATGTTAAATACATTGTTAATGTGGTAAATGACTGTTCTAGCTGGAAATGGCTGATTTTTAATGGAATAGCTACATAGAGGTACAGAGGAACATCTCCAGCAACCATCACTCCTGTGTTCTAATGCTACATTGTGTTAGCTAATGGTGTTGAAAGGCTGATTGATGATTAGAAAACCCTTGAATAAAAATGTGAGTTTTCATGGAAAACATGAAATTGTCTGCGTGCCCCCAAACTTTTGAACGGTGGCTGAGGTTCAGCGGGTGTGTTATGTATTGTTCTGTTACATTTGCAATTCGTGTTCCATAGCCCTGTTGTTTAATTCTGTGAGGTTTGGTGTGGGAAGACCGATTAAGTAAATTAAGACACAAATGTGTGCAACAGTTTATGGAATATATTACATTTCTGACATACGTGTAGTGCACAAAACTAGCATCCAGGTTAGTTTTCGGTGCAGTTTGAGTTGCCATTAAACGACAAAACGTACATCACACAGACCTTTACAGACACACAGGAACAATGAATTAGCCTTTAGCTCACTGGTGTGTAGAGGTCTGAAAGCTGAACTAAACTGAAGTCAGTGTTGATTTTGCTTTTTCTGTGATTTCCCTGTTTTGTGTTGGTTTTTTACCCAATGACTTTTGGGACCTTCGCTGGACAGTTACAGTGAAAAGGGAAAGACATCAAGGTAAGGACATGCGGTAAAAGTCTGGGAATCACTGCTTGAAGGTGTTTACGCTCATGTGGTAACCACCATAACCATCAAACCATCAGGGCAGGTAACATATGGCTAAAATCCAACTTGTGGAAGATTTACTGCGTACCACAAGTTAATCATGAGTCACATCCAAACCTCTAAAAAACAACAACAACAAATCCCTACAGAACTAGTGGCTGCTGATCCTAACCTGCTGCAGTGCTCTCTGGCCGCTATGCCTGCAGGCCACGGTTAACAATGTGCCGTTTCATGTCAGGAACAAAAGAGCCAAACTAAATCCTCCTCATATGTTCAGGTTGTGGGAATTCCAGGCCTTGAACCTAGTCATTAAAGCTGTCTCGTAATGAAACTCAAGCTTCATCTTGACTCAGGGATAGTCCCAGTAAAAAAAAAAAAAAAAGAAAACAAGGCCAAGCTGCTTAGAAAGTGGGTGCATGCATGCAGTATTTTTATCTCAGATAGAAATATTTCAGGACTGCATTCTTGAAATGCAACATGTTTACCAAGGACACATCCGTCATCTGTGTTTCCTGCAGCTTCATGTCATTCAGAGTATCACTCTACTGTGTGTGTACAGAAAGTTTCCTAACAAGCTGATTTATTGGGCTACACAAGCATCATACAAATCCAAACCTCATGTGAGCCGACCCCCTTTTTCCTCCTCGGGGCTACTCTCTTTCGGCCTCTCATGCCCCTTATAGAAAAATGCACAGGGTTGTGGGGTCAGCAAATTCATTGCAGTGAAGGTGCTACCAGCGAGAGCGACTCGTTTGATCCCAGCATGGCGCTTGTCTCCAATAAATTAACCAGCAATCGGGGCTATTTAGTTTGGTTGGGGGCCATTTGTGCAGGCATCATTAACTGGCCAAATTCAGGTATTTATGGGAAAACGTGGGCTTTGTCCGCATCGGATCTCTTTGTAGAGGGTAAAACGTGCAGTGCAGGGGTCCTGCTTAAAACCGCTGTGACTCGGTACCCCGATGATGAACTTTCAGGGGAAAAGTATAATAACTTTTTTAATGAACGCATTGCAGAGGTGGTGTTTTTTCCACTTCAAAAGCCCCTCGTTTCTCATATAAATGAAAGGCACTTATTGCAAACAGAAGCCCCTGCATTATGCTTGTCTCAATACATCCGTCACTTTGCAGTCAATAAAGGGCCTCGAGTAGAACTGCTATGTCATCATTGGGTCCAGATGCCAGAAGACGGCTCAGTTTTTTTTATTTTTATTAAAAAGCACACTAATCCCTGGGGAAATAGTTTTTTAAAGTGCACCTTGTAGCCCTCCTGGTTGAAGCACAAACACCCACCACAGACCCTCCACTTCCCTGTTATGCTGAACCTGAGACGATGCTTCCGCTCGGCTGCTCCAGTAATGATCAGAATGAAAGGTTTCAACGCCGCCCTCTCTCTCCCACACTCTTCTCTTAGTTCTAAGTTTCAGGACGGCGAGACAGCCCAGTCTCTTGTAGCCGTCGATGGATTTCACATGAGGAGCTGCCGTGAAGTCATCGGCCAACGCTCCCCTGCAGGTGGTCAAAGAGTGTTCGCCCACGTCACCGAACCCTCACGCTGAGGAGATTTCCATGAGGAGGCTGGCATCGTAGTTCCTGGTTAACCGTGTGTTTAACCTGGAGACTGTCTGCAGCAGTTTTTTAGCTTTCTTTTTTTCTTGAATATATTTCTTCTGTGCTTGTACTGTTAAGTGCAAGTGTAGCACTTCTTTCATTTAAAGGTGAAAGTTTAATAGCAATTCTCCAATATTAGCCAGCTGGCACGGTCTCGTTTTTTAAATTCAGCCTTAAAACCTATTTTTTATAGTTATTTCCTTGCTGGACTCATAAATATTTAGTCTAATACAGCTTTGTCTTGGCTCCGTTTCTTATATTTTATCCAGTTTGGCTTGTTCTCTTTCATTTTTGCTGGCTTTGTAAGATTATTTGACTAGTTCACCTTAATTATCTAGACATTCTTAAATCTTTTTTATTTCTGTGCGTGAGTTATTGCTCTTCTTACTCTAAACGAGTCATATCTGCATTATATATGTTGCACATGTTTTGTTTTAAGGCCTAAACACACCTCTTCCTCTATAATTCACGTTTTCACAAAATATATGTGGTTTGAGTTCGGTGTTAACATTCCTGCTGGTAACAGGCTTGTAGCTGTCAGTCACAGCAGCTCTACAAGCTTCTGTTTATTCTCTGTTTTTGGCAGTTTTTATTCCCACCTGGCATTTTGGTCTCAAGACTGTCCATCATTTCTCTCAGCTGAATTAACTCCCTGAGCCCTGAGCAGTTTCTGGGTACTTTTTTTGCCCTCCTGTCACACTTTTATTCACTGTGGACTCATTTTTCACTGCAGTATAAAGTCCTGCACCTCTATGGAAACAGTACAAATATGGTTAAAAGTAAAGAGAACTAAAAATATGTCCTATTTGCAGAATAACAAAGTTTTACATCACATAAGACCTGGAATTTCACATGCACAGGTTTTTTTTCTAAGTGTCCACAGATGTTACCAATACTGAGGAAAAAAGATGAATCTACAGGCCATATATAGTTTACAACTTATGTTTTTAAAAAATTGTTGCCATAATTGTCTCCTATCTGCTCCATGTAAACACACCCTGCAGTTCAACCCAATTTAGCTGAAAATTTCCTGAATTTTTGTTACGTGGTTGTTGGTCACAGCTGAGTCACTCATGGCTTCTCAGGTCTGCTGAAGAGTGCAGAATTTTTTGATTTTTACAGGTTCTGGTTGTGCAAGCAATTACTTCTGCAGAATACAACAAATGTATAAATGTATAAAATTAATTATGTTAAGCTAAATTTGGTTAATTTTCCTTAGAGAGCTATATGTCATACATAAGTGGTTTATAGACCATTGGAAAGTTAAAAATCCAACAATTTTTCCAGTTTTTGCAGTTTCTGGCCTGACTCTAATAAACTCTGTAATTTTTCAAGTTTAAAAAGATTACATGCCTTCCAAACCCACCAGTTTAAGAGGGGTTAGAGAGGTGTTAAAAGGCAAATGAACTTTAAATCTTTGTAGGCGAGCAAGCTCATTGGCGTAGCTTGGTTTCCAAGTGGACAAAAACTTAATGGGTCAATTCAAAACATGCATTTATACCACTGTCTCGTGTCTCAGAACTTACAAAATAACTTTTATTCCAACCGTGGTGGTTCAATAATTTAAACTGAATAATAAGAGACAATAACTTCCACCTCACTGGATTCTTCAGCTCGATCTCTGATCACTGTAAAGATGCTCGCTGTTGTTCAGTGGTGTCGATACGTGATTAAATATCATCAAACTTTGACTTGAGGTGTAAATCTGGTTGGATCTACATACCAATCAAAAGTCCGGACACACCTTCTCATTCAATGGTTTTTATTTTTTAAAGTGTTTTCTACATTGTAGATTAATTCTGAATATGAAGAGAATGAAGAGAATGAAGAATGTGCAAAGCTGTATCTCAAATACAAAAATATTCTGATTTGTTTCACACTTTTTTGTTTACAATATAGTTTCATGTGTTCTTTCAAAGTTTTAATGTCTTCACTACTAATCTACAATGTAGAAAATAATTAAAATAAATAAAAACCATTGAATGTGAAGGTGTGTCCAAACGCCTTTGAAACAGAGCTGCCAGTAATGAATATTTTCATTGTCGATTTTCTCAATTCATTGATTAGTTGTGTATTAGTTGTATATAAAATTGCTAAAAAATTGTGAAAAATGTTGATCAGTATTTCCCAAAGTCAAAGATGACAAATGTCTTGTTTTGTCCACAACCCAAAGAGTTTAAAGGGGAAAAGAAACGGAAAAATATTCCCATTTAGGAAGCTGGAATCTTGACTCAAACTGATTAATTGACTATCCAAATAGTCGTCAATTCATTGAATAGCTGATGAGTAATTGGTTATTTGTTGCAGCTGTACTTTGAAGTGATGATGTATGAAGTCCTGAATGAATATTTCTGTGATGAGAAACGACGCAAATCAAACCGATGCGTCAGACACAGAACAGAACGACTTGATAAAATGAATCGGTGAGTTATCGTGTTGCATCTGGTCGCAGACAGACACAGTTTGGAGGTCAGCACAGTGAGTTAAAGCTTCCCGGTGATCTGTGTAGGAAGAGGCAGCTCGTCGAGCATACCAGCACCATTCACAAGTCAAGCCCCGTGGCCCCAGGGGATGTTTGTCTTTTATCCGTCAGTTACTTGCACAGCACCGGCTGCTTGTCCTTTTCTGTGGAAGTGCCTCCACTCTGTGGGACCTGCTGATGTTGTGGCGGAAAAATGATTTACAGTTGCGAGGAAAGACTTGAACTTAAACGGGACACCACAGGGGCTGACACGTTTCCAGCAGGACTCGTATGTACGGCGGATTCTGATGAACATACATGACTCATGCCCATAAATACCCCTCAGCACTTGGATGTGTGTGCTGCTCTATATCTGAAAACAGGTGTAAGATGTCTGCTTGCAGGCAACACAAGCTTATCCCCGTATATTTGTCCCAGTGTACTGTAACATAAGCCAACAGTACGTCTCCTGATTCGCCCTCTAAAAATGGGGAGAAGTCATGGACGTACAGTTTCTGGGAAACAGGAGTTGCTGTGCAGCGTAGTTTGCTAAGTTAGGACACATCTGTGTACGTTCACACACACACACAGCTGAGATTTATGAAGCTGTTTTCATGGAATGTAAAGTTGCCTCGACAATTCCTCACACAACTCACATTACAGGTGAAAAAAGACACAAAAGTGCCAAGAGGCCAAAACTCAATTTGTGTCACATGTTAGGTTTGGGTTAAGCTGAGTCAAAGGTCAGTAGAAGATGTCGTAGACGTGTATTAGCGTGCAGAAAAACTCCACGGATACACGTTGCACCCATAAACTTTCATTACTACATTACGACTCTAAGGGCTTTAATATGTTTGGAAATTAAATGCTCGCATGCTGGCTGAGGTATCGGCAAGAACTGTTGTCTTAACAGGCAGATCACACACAATCGGCTGCACTCTTGCTGACTGTTAACCCTTGTGTCGTCCTGCGGGTCAAAATTGACTTATTTTAAAGTTTGAAAATGTGGGGAAAAACAAAAAAAATTCTCAGAGAAACTTCTGATGTCCACATTTTCAACATTTTTGGGAAATCTTTGAACATTTTTTGGTGGAAAAAAAAGTTAAAAATGTAAAGAAAATATAAGAAGTTTTACTGATATATATGGAATCACTTTAGATATTTTTAGGATTTTTTTGGAAGATTTTTACTCATTTTTCGAAAATATTTACAAGAATTTTCTTGCCAAATTTTTTTTTTTTCCAAAATAAAACTTTTAAGGGAAACTTTTAAGGAATTATTGAAGTTTTCTTCCTGAAGGATTTGAAAATTTTCAAAACTTTGGGGAATTTTTTTGCAGAATTTTTGGATTTTTTTCAGACAAGCAAACAACATTTTTTGGTGCCTATAAATGAGTACAACAGGAGGGTGAAACAAGCATCCTGCAGTGTGTGTCACATGTGGATGGGCAGCGAGTTGTGTGCAGATAAGACACTGGCCTGATAAATATAGGAGTTCAAGGAAAAATATCCAAACGGGCAGCTGCACTTTCACGACACTGACGGTAATCGAATACGACTGGAAGTTTGACGGAGTGACACGTATCATAAGAAGCATGACATGTATGCATCAATTGTGGGGATTTGGGGTTTCTGTGGGCAGATTTGGGATATTTAAGGTGATGAATATTTGAAAGTTATGTGCGACCAACTCGGATTTCGGTCTTGAACTTCACAGCAAGGGTTGGCACGTTGGTTGAGAGGGGGTCAGGGTGAGGCGCTGATGGAGGGGGGAGTGATGGCCACAGCATGTCCTGTCCCGGCCCCCCTCTCTCCTCCTGCTTGCTGACAGTGGAATGACATCACCAGGGGGGCCCTTTGTCCCCCGTTTTCTTTCTTTTTTTTTTTTTTTTTTTGGGAGCGTTGAAATTTTGCACACAAAGGCTGCGTGGCGCTGCTATCTCCACATCTGAGTGGACGCAGCACTTTTGAAAATCCCTAACAAGATTAAACCATAGCGCAATCAGCTGTCAGTCCGCACACACTGGCAGCTTCTCAGAACTCACATAGGATATAAGCCCTGCTGTTCAAACTGAACACGCAAAAAGCCACAGCCAGAGCTATAGGGGGATGTATGGAAGAACATGAAGCTATAGAACACCAGAGAGCACAAAGAAGTAGAGAAAACTCCTTTTTTTGTGCCATTTTAGGCTCAGGATCTGGAGTTTAGAGCCTCCAGAAGACATTAAAATGCAGATAAGAAACATAATTTAGAAAATTTAATTAAAATTGTAATCTTCTCGTGATAATTTGTAGCTTCTTGGTGTGCTGTTGCAAGTGTCTGTGTTTGTTTTGGCTCTACGTTCTCATGGCCTGCAGGACCTTTAGGCGCATATCCATCCAGTTACATCACTGCTCACTGCACGTAAATCAAGGCCATACAAGCTGGATCATTCATCCTTTAATTTCAAAGAAACGTCTTCCCCGTGCTGGTACACGTAACCCTTGTGCTAATCTGCAGAAACAGATGACTATCTGTTGCTGCTGTTGTCCAGATGTGGTGCTGCAAGTATGCATTTTTGTTTCTCAGAAAACGACATAACTCAAAAAACATATGCACGTCGATGTAAATAAGCTTTTGTTCTGTGTGTAGCAGCACATGTCAGGATTCTCTGTGTGTGTAGTTCCTGTTTGCTTCTCTCTGGAGCTGTTTCTTTTGTCAGGATGTGAGCAGATAATAACCGTGAGGCTGGTCCTTCCTGGCGTGTTGTCTTGTCACGTGGGTTTCTGTTTCGGTTTCAGTGCAACTTTGAACAACGGGTGTAAATATACAGCAATGTAAAACTCCTGGAGACTGGCCAGGGACATGGAGTACAATGAAAAGTGTGTGCGATTCACCTGGTTGCCGTGACAACCACCACTATCTCTGCACTGCTGTCATGCGTTTGACATCCAGGAACAGCTGATAAAATCCCCCGTTATCACCTTAATGCAAAATCTTATGTAAAATGTAGTCAAAAAGGATATTCCAAATATACCTTAATATCCGATTTTTAATCCCTGCACTCTCAAAAAACCCCAAAAACCTCCCCGGGGCTGTTTTTAATTGTAATTGGTCTTCCTATAAAGCGTTTTAAACGAGCGCCTGCAACAATCTGCGTCCGGGGGGGAAGCTGATTACCTCGATTGCTGTTCAATGCTCATTTGTTTCCAGACGACTTGCTTTGTGTTTGTGTGCTCTGACCGTAAACACTGAACATCTGATGACATGTGCATACATTAACGCGCATCTTCGATAGACTGTAAATCTTTCGGATTGCTATCGACACGAGGCGATTTCCTTCAGGAACCGGGAAGATTTAATGTGAAACAAATCTAATGAGCATGTTAGTGCACTCCATTGGAGGCTGTGTGGATTTAGTAGCTTCACGTTGCAAACGTATAATCTCATGTAGATGCTGAGTTATATGGACTCCGTCTTGATTAAATAATCAATTAAATGAGTTAAAAAATGACAATGAGTTTGGAGTCCGTCCTTTACTTTCAGACCCGAGACTTTGAGGGCAGATGAGCAGACATGAAGACCTTAATGAGGCAGGAAATATAACACAAATAGGTCAAGTTTCCTTAATGAAGACAAAGAGTTGGCTTTATTATCGAGGGCATCTTCACTCCTAACAAAAAGGGTGTCAGCAGGCATTTGACTTAACTTCCATACATGCAAGTCATATGTCATGTGAGGCATTTTGAAGCAGAGGTTTAGGAGTCAAAATAAAAACTGTTCCGTTTAAAGCTGCGGCTTTTATTACAGAGAAAATGCCTGAAATAAGTCACTGCTCTCACAGAGAAAAGCTCCAGTCAGGAGTTTAACCTCTGCAGTCTGGAGGTTAACACCACAGACAGCTGCAGGATCTAATCTGGCTCTTTGCATAATTAAAAAGTAAATGAAGGTGGAACAATTTGGGAAAGATTTCTAGTTAAAGTCTCCTTTCATATATTTATCTTTTAGCAGGAAGATGGGATTAAAAACAGCCCTGAAACAAGAAGGCAGGTTAATAAATCACTGGAGGATTCAAAGTTGTGTCGCCCGTGTCACTGATGCAACATTAAACATTTAATGCGACAACAAAACCAATGAATGCGCGTCTGTCAAATCAGTGCAAACAAGTCTTTGAGAAATCAAAGGCCTATCAAAGTATGGATGAGCGCTCCACCCTGCTGACCCCGACACAGCCGCCTATAGATTGAGCCCAGTGGGTCAGACTGGTGTCAAGCCCCGCGGTTCAAAGGTGAGTTTAAGACCACTGCTGTCCTGCAAATTAGACCAGACTAATTGTCCATTAGTCCGCTTTAATTACAGCTGAATCTAAAGAAAGTCTAGTTCACCCGTTCCTGGGCCATGACACCAGCCATGGGGGTGGGGGTTGGGGTTATTACGGATGGAAAATTTAATTATGCATGCTGCAGTGCACTGGACACGAAAGCAAATTCCCAATTTAATTAACAAACAAAGACCCTCAAACAAGAAGTATCCACTGTAGAGGGCTTCAAAAACAGCTTTTTTTTCATGTTTCTGTTCGAGTTTTATGCTCCGTATACCTAAAAACTACTCAACATTTTAATAATTTACTCTGAAAATGGATCAATCTACCGCCACAATTTTAAAGCATTTTAAAGTGTACTTTTTATTTAATCCTGTACAAAATAACACCATTTGTTACAGACAGAAACTGTAAAAACAGAGAGAAGCCTTGAATTTTCAACTTTCCAGCAGTCCTTAAACTACTCACCAGTGTTTTATTGGGAAAATCAGAATCAGAAACTTCAAAATCATGATATTTGATCAAAATCACTTTATTTTACATGTCTAATTTACAAATACACCAAAAGTAAATTATTTGCTAAAACCAGCTTTAGTAAGAAAACTGGGCTTTGGCTGTGTTGACTCAGAGCAGATAAGAGAGTAGTATAGAAACAAATTAAAAATGTAAGTAGTAAAATATCTATGTATAATAATCAGTGTGTCGTATTGCTTGAAAGACATTTTCGAGTTCTCTCTACTTCTAGCCATGGTTGTGCTGCTTCCATTGAGGTACAGGACTTCATTTTGCAGAGAAAATGAGCCCACAGTTAGGAACAATGTGACAGGAGCAAAAAATGGCAAGAAACCGCTTGGGATTCACATGGTTAAGAAATAATTTGCAGACTTGCAGAGAGTTAGATTAATATCACTCTCATATTTGCACATTTCACAACACTTCACCAGCAGCCGCTTAGCTTAGCTTAGCATTGAGCCTAAGAAAACAAGGGGACTCGGTCCACATCTGCCTTCCAGAACCTTTAAACTTCTCCTTGTAGCTGCCTCTTTTTTTTAAGCTTTACATTTCTATTCATGACTTTAAGAGGTGCTGCATGTTTTCCAAAACTACTAATTTAACCCTCCTGTTGTTTTCATTTACGGGCACCAAAAAAAGTTGTTCCCTTGTCTGAAAAAAATCCAAAAGCTCAGCAAAAAATTCCCTAATTTTATAAAACATTTGCAAAACCTTCAGGAAGAAAATTCCAAAAATTCCTTAAGTTTCCCTGAAAAGTTTTATTTACAAAAAAAATGGGAAGAAATAAAAATTTTTAAAAAATAAAAAATGTAAATGAATAAAAATCTTTAAAAAAAATCCTAAAAATATCTAAAGTGATTCCATATATATCAGTAAAATTTCTAATATTTTCTTTAAGAACAGTCAACCAACCACAGAACATCAACCAAAATCCAGCGAAATTCGCTGGATTTTGGTTCATTTTTTTCTGAATGTTCTTAAAGAAACATTTTTTTAGCGTTTCTTTTTTGCACCAAAAAATATTTTAAAATTTCCCAAAAAATGTTGAAAATGCAGACATTTTCACCGTGAAAATATATTTTTTTCCGCATTTTCAGACTTTAAAACGGGTCAATTTGACCCGCAGGACAACAGGAGGGTTAAAAGCATGTATTTAACCTGTAAGTTTTGCAGTACAGTCTCTCTAATGTTCTGTAAATGCTCCTCGAGGGTAGCTTGAACATATTTGTGTTTTGTACTATTATTATCTCAGCGTTTACGTCAGTCAGTGTAGCTCTGAATCAGCTGTGTTCATCACTCCTGCCTGTCCCAGTGGTGAAACCTGACCCTTGTTAAATTGCTCATTACTCGGGTTAAATCCCCGAGCCAATGTGGGAGTTGTGATTAGCATATGAACATTAGCATATTAGCATGCTTACAGCTAGTTAACAGTCCGGTTGATTCCCCCCCCGTCGGTCCCACTGCGGCCTGTTTAACTCTGTCAGCAGCCGGGATCTCCATCTGCAGACGGAGAGCGCTCCCTTGGTGAAAGGTTTAGTGCTCTCTCTTTGATCAGATAAATCCTCATGCCAATGGATGCACTGCGCCTTCCTGCTGCTTTTTGAACAACTACTGGAAGACAAAGCCATTGGTTTACACGCTCGCTAACCCCGGCTTTACATCTAGAAATGCTCCGGTATCACAGCATCTCATTTCTGTGCAGCTACATGCGAGGCACTTAACCCCAGAGATGTCGTAAGTGCACTTCAGACTGTAGTGCACTTTCTCTTCAAAGTGCCATCAGAAGGAGGAGCAGAGGAGTGTGCAGAAGTGGCTCTGACATGCACGGAGCTTGTGCTTGGTTGTTTTGTTGACCCCGATCTATGCATGTACCCAAGTGTGCTCTAAATGTGTTGTGCTGGCGACCGCTAACCGCATTCCTTATCTGTGCTCAAAGTTTGCCGCCCAAGATTTGAGCCACGTGTGGCTGTGGAGAGCTGCTATAGAATATCATCCTGCAAGCAATTCCTCACGCTGTGGAATGCCTATTTTTGGCTGGACTGGTGCATTTTTCTGCATGGAAAAAAAAAAAAGAAAAAAGAAACACGTCGAGCCCTCCTGACAGCACCGTTGAGCAGTTACAGCCAGCTGTGAAGTGTTGCTTTTAAGGAGTCTTACTGTAAAACATCTGGCTGGCTTCCTTAAATCAAGCTATTTGTGGCTACATAATTACAGTCTAGACATGCTCCTGTTTTCTGACATGAATCTGGAGTTACATCTGAATGTACAGATAACATACACAGACTCTGTGGAGTGAAAACATGGAGTCTGGTGTATTGTCAGTCAGATGAGGGGAAAACCCAACGGCTGTGTATGGAAATGTTCATTAAGCAATCAGTTGTCTTCCTGTTTGTTAACATTATGAATGATTCAGATTATGTAACAGAACAAAGATAGCAATTGAGTAGTTCCCTCTGGGAAATAGGCTTATTAGCTTTCTTGTTATGTTAGACAGGAAGATTGATATTTACTTTATTAGCTGTAAGCTAATTATGAAGCTACAACTAGGAGATGGTTGGTTTAAGTACTACATGCAGTAGACCAGCAGTAACCGACCCAGTGTCACATAGATAGATAGATAGATAGATAGATAGATAGATAGATAGATACTTTATTAATCCCGAGGGAAACTCAAGAATGACATATTTTCACCAAAAAGGCTGCGAAATTGTGAGATGTCACAGAGATTTTAGAGACTGTTCTTCTGAGTCTTCACCTGTGAACAAAGAAAATAACCAGCGCTTTGAGATTAGTGTTTCCAGAAGTGGATTTTATTCTAATCTGCGATGCTTTCCTAAATCTAGTAGCTTTGGTATCCAGGAGTTTTTTAGTTTAAAGCAAACAGTGACTGAAAACAACGATTGAAGTGTTTTGAAAACACTTACAAAAAAAAAACAACTAAAAACAAACTTAACCAAGGAGCTTTGATGTCTAAACTTAACTGCAAAAGTTTTGTTTTTTTTTTTAGTGTAAATAAAAGCAAACAGCAACTGAAAACAATAACTACAAACATAAACCTAACCCAGTAGCTTTGGTATCCGAACTTAACTGGGTAGTTTTTCCAGTATAAACCAAAGCGAGTGACTGAAATGAAAGTAAACCATGACTGAAAACAAATGCAAGCCTTACCAAGTAATATTGGTATCTAAACTTAACCAATGGGTTTTTAAAATGTAAACAGAAGCATACAGCGACTGAAAATTACTGAAAACAGTGATAGAAAACTACTATAGAAAACAAATATAAACTGGACCAAGTAGCTTTGGTGTCTTAACAATAACTGAGTAGTTTTCTAATGTAAACCACAGCAAAGAAGGATTAAAAATGACTTGAAAACAATGACTGAAAACACATCAGTGTAAAATGAATACAAAAATGAAGAGTCCTACATGGCACTTTGAACTTCACTTTCCTTAGTGAATATTAATTAATTACACCATCACCTCCCACCTCCTGATGTGTTTTTTGTTGCTTTTTATATGTGCAAAGTGAAAGAAAAACATGTCACATGAAGTGACCTATAGTAAAGTTCAGGCCAGAAAACGCTGCCATTTCACAATCTTTACAGCATTTGTTGGGAAAAGAATCCATTTCTCAATGTAGACAGCTGCAGCTATTACACATTTTTGTGTGTCACTGTGTTGCAGTTACCGCTGTTATTTTAATTTTGCTGTTTAGCTGGCACTATACTAAGTGTTTGCTGTGCAACCCTTGAACTCACTGAACAAAGTTTAGATTGAGACAGAATCTCAGATGAGCAACATT